>NW_011494852.1:6412655-6422030 GCF_000754665.1 Bison bison bison | reverse complement strand
TGGCTTTTCTTGTTGGGCTTCCCTGGTGGCTCAGATGGTAAAGAATCCACCTGCAATGCGGGGGACCTGGGTTCAATCCCTGGGTTGGGAAGATCCCCTGGAGCAGGGCATGGCAACCCACTCCAGTGTTCTTGCCTGGAGAATCCCCATGGACAGGCTTCTCTTGTTGCAGAGCACAGGCTCTAAAGCTCTCAGGCTCAGTAGATGTGGCACACAGGCTTGGCTGCCCTGTGGTATGTGGGATCTTTCTGTACCCGGGATGGAACCTGTGTCCCCCTGCACTGCAAGGCAGATTCTTAACCACAGGACCACCAGGGAAGCCCCGGCATGGAGCATTTAAAATAAGTAGACTTCCCTGGTCTGGAAAGATCCCACATGCCACAGGGCAGCTAAGCCTGTGCACCACAACTACTAAAGCCCATGCGCCCTAGAGCCTGTGCTCCACAATAAGAGAAGCCACGGCAATGAGAAGCCTGTGCAGCTCACAAGCCCCCCACAACCAGAGAAAGTGCTTGCACAGCACTGAAGACCCAGCACAGCCAAAAATACAAATAATGAAGTAAGATTCTAAAAAATAATAAATGCTCTGTGCATCAGTTTCCTCTCTTGCAAGAGGTGAGAATAAACCACTGTATCGGGACTTCCCTGGTGGTTCGATGCTTAAGACTCTGTGCTTCCACTGCAGGGGGTTTAGGAAACTAAGATCTTGCGTGTCAGTGTGGTGCTGCGACAAAAAAACCAAAACAAATTAAAAAACCCAACTGTATCTACCTCACAAACAAAACATAGCCTCAAAGTGAGTTAATACAAAGGTTATAGCACAGTAGGTACCACATGGGGAGTGCTCACTAGGCAGTGGTTATCACCACTAACAAGCTGAACGACCTCCCCAACACACCCACCGTCTCCATCTTACAGATGGCAAAATCGAGGTCACGAAAGCTCTAAACATTACAAAGCTGGTAGTTGGGCTTCCCTGGCGGCTCGGTGGTAAAGAACCTGACCGCCAATGCAGGAGACACAGGTTCAATCCCTGGGTCAGGAAGATCCCCTGGAGAAGGAAATGGCAACCCACTCCAGTATTCTTGCCTGGAGAATCCCATGGACAAGAGGAGCCTGGCAGGCTACAGCTCTTGGGGTTGAAAAAGAGTTGGATGTGACTTAGTGACTAAAACAAGGAACAATAACGGTGTGTCCGTAAAGCATCTAGAAAGAAGAAACCAAATATCCACCGACAGAGTAACAGATAATTAGGACCTGGTTCCACATGGAACACTACACAGCAATGACAACCAACTGCAGCCACACAGGAAAAGCGTGGCGCTCACAACCCAGGGCTGAGTGCAAGCTGCCAGACGCAGAAGGGCTCCAGTCGTACGGCTACTCTTATGTTCGGTTCAAAGCAGGCAAATCTGAGCTAAGTGAATCAGGATGTGTATGTGTGTACATATGTCTGCAAGTGTATGGTAAATTCACACAAAGCCAGGCCATGAGAGCACAGGAGTGGTCACCAGGGTCAGGGTGGTTGGCACAAAACACACGGGGCAAAGGACAGAGGTGCTAGCAACACCCATTTGCAATTGGGATGCTGATTACACAGGTGTTTATAACTCCACGTTAAACCATAGATTTGCTTTCTGCAGCAGTCTGTTACGGAGAAGGCAATGGCACCCCACTCCAGTACTCTTGCCTGGGAACTCCCATGGATGGAGGAGCCTGGTAGGCTGCAGTCCATGGCGTCGAGAAGAGTCGGACACGACTGAGCGACTTCACTTTCACTTTTCACTTTCATGCACTGGAGAAGGAAATGGCAACCCACTCCAGTGTTCTTGCCTGGAGAGTCCCAGGGACGGGGGAGCCTGGTGGGCTGCTGTCTATGGGGTCGCACAGAGTTGGACACAACTGAAGCGACTTAGCAACAGCAGCAGCAGCCTGTTATGTGCGCCTTGTTATGATTTTTATTTATTTATTTTTTTACTTTCTGGTTGCACCTCAAGGCACGTGGAATCTTAGTTCCCCAACCAGGGATCTAACTCGTATCCCCTGCAGTGGAAGGCTGGAGTCGTAACTGCTGGACTGCAGCCCCGTAACTAAGTTTGCAAAAACCATCCCTCCTCCTGCCCCTACTTCCTGGCTCCTTAATCTTGCACATTCTATCCACATTCTATCCAAAGTAGATAAAGAGGTCATACAATTCAATACCAAAAATCCCCCAAAACCCTGTCAGAAACTTCTGAATAGGCTTTTTTCCTCCAAAGAAGACACAGAGATGGCCAACAGGCACATGAGAAGATGCTCAACATCACTAAACATCAGGAAAATGCAAATCAGAATCACACACCTGATAAAATGGCTATCAACCAGAAGACAACAAATAACAAAACACCGGCAAGGATGCGGAGGAGAGAACGCTTGGTAGTGTCATGTCAACTGGCGCAGCCACCATGGAAAACAGTAGGGAGGTTCCCCGTAAAATTAAAACTAGAACTACCACATGATCCAGCAATTCCACTCCTGGGTATGCGTTTGTGTGTGTGTATATATAAAGAAAACAAACACTAATTTGAAATGATACATGCACCCCAGTGTTCACAGGAGCACTATTTTCAGTAGCCAAGATCTGGAAGCAACCTAAGTGTCCATTGACAAATGAATGGATAAAGAAGATGTGGTACCTATAACACAGACACACAATGGAATATTATTCAGCCGTTTAAAAAAAAAAGGAAAAAGAATGAAAATTTGCCTTTTGCAACATGGATGGACCTGGAGAATACTATGCTTAGTGAAGTTAAGTCAGACAAGGAAAGGCGAACACCACATGTTTTCACTTATATGCAGAATCTAAAGAATAAAATGAAAGCAACAAAACAGAAACAGAGACCAAACTAGTGGTTGTAGATGGGAATGGGGTGGGGGAGAGGCAAGATAATGGAAGAGGATTAAGAGGTACAAAATATATATGAAATAAGTAAGATACAAAGTCACAACAAACAGCACAGAAGCTATAACCCCCATTATATAATAACTCTAAACGGAGTATAACCTATAAAAATACTCAAACACTATGTTGTACATATAAAACTAATATAACATTGTAAGTCAACTATACTCCAATTTTTAAAAAAGAGAGAGAAGTCACATCCTGCAGGTTACCTCTCACTCCCACCCCACCCAGTGCTGGGAGTGGCAGGCTGCTGACTATGGGAACCGGGTGGGAATGGAGGCAGATACTCACAGTTTCAGGACAGCCAGGTTGGCTTCCAGATCATAGGCATTTTCTTTGGCCTGTGTCTCCACATAGCGCTCCAGGGTGGCCAGGTTCTCAGGGTTGTACCTAGAGGAGAAACAAGATCAGTGAGCAGAGACAAGAGCTGAGGCCAGTTACTCCATGGGGTGGGAGTAGCGGGGGGAATGTAGCCTGCTCCTCCTTCTCTTCCTTTCCTCCCTCCCTCTGTCACTGGCCACTTGCTTTATTCAAATATTGAATCAGCTCTATAACCTCTGATGAAACTTATCCATATCCCAGACCTAAGCCCCAGCTCTAAACCCCGGGCTGGGTTTAGAGCCATGGGTTTTTTTCTGAAAAATGCCTCCTCAATCTCTCAGCCAACCAGCCCTTGCGGCCTGTACATCTGGCCTCCTGGACATCTTTGATATCCACCCCTTCCTCCCATACCCAAACCCCACTCTGGTCCAGCCCATACTCTCCTGCCTAGTTTTCCCCATCCCAGCCCCCACCAATCTACCTGTGCTTCCCCCATCACCGCCTTGACCACTCCTGGCTATCACTGTCTACAGTCCAGTTTGTCTGAACTAGAAACTCCATGAAAGCATGGCCAGTGGCTGTCTTTGGTTATCTCTGGTCCGCACCAGTGCCCAGAATTCACAGTGTAGCTTTTAATAAACATGTGTTCGATGAATGAGGGGGGGGGGGGGGGGGAGGCGAGACACAAAGAGGCACTAAGAGGCTCAGGGAGACTGAGGTGCAGAGAGAGAAAATTGAGGGGCTGAGAGAGGGTAAGTTAAGCAGAGAGGGCGGCCTTAAGGTATTAAAGCGGACTGAGCGGCAGGCAAGGCCACCTCCTGCCTTTAGGCCTATACAATGCTGTTTTCTTAAACAACTGCTCTAAATTGACTGAAAAATCCCACCTCTGGGCAAGCCCAGGATGCTGACCACCTCTTGCTGACTCCAGAAAACGCTCTCCTCCACCCCTCTTGGACAGAAACGCTCCCTCCGACCGGGCTCAGACCTGTCGATCCCCTTGAGCAACTTGCCCACGTTCGCTCTCATCTGCTCAAACATCGCCATGACTGCTGCCGCCTCCCACACCAGGTTTATAGCCGAAGACCCTGCCGGCAAAGCGTCCTCGAGGGCCGGAAGAGGAAGAGTTGGTGGAAACGGAAACTACGTAATTATTTTCTCTCCAGCCCCGGGGGCGGTGAATCGTGCTTTGGGTCTTGCGGCGGCTGCCACGCTTTCCGGCTGCCGCGTGACTTCTTCCCAGCCGGCGCAGTTAGCGCGTGCGCATACGCTCTACTCGAGCAGAAGCTACGGCGCGAGAAAAGACCTAGCCTAACCAAGTGCGCAGGCGCCTTCTCGCGGCGATGGGGCGGGACTAAACTTTTCCCGGGCCTAGCGTATCCAGTTATAGTCCCAGGCGCGTGAGCGCGGACTTACCGGGAAGTAGACTGATCCGTGGCGGCGTGGACGCACGTTGCGATGCTCGCGGCTGTGAACTCAAAACTGCTGGGGTTCCATCAGTACAATTCTTTTGGTCCATGGGCATGTGCCGAAGAAGGTGCTCTCTGAGGTCCCCTTGGCCCCAGGCCTCGGCCCCTGAGGCAGGATCCTGAGCTTCGCAGGTCCCCCACGCTGGTCCCCCACACTTCACCCTAACGCCGAGGGTAGTGGCCGGCAAAGCTGTTGTGCTCAGCCCGGCAGGGGCGGACGGAGGCTCGTGGACCCCTCCAGATCACGCCCAATCCCCATAGGCTCCAGTTTTGCGGGTGAAGGCGAGCGCCCGGCATGTGTCCACAGCAGGCATGACTGCACATGCTTGTGTTATTATATGTATATGCTCTGGGTACATCCACATACGTGCACACGGGTATCCAGGTGTGTGCACGTCGACTGGCCTGCGCGCCACACAGGGAGTTACCACTAAGTGCCTGTATGTGTCCCTGTATGGGTGAACAATAATGTACGCTTCATGGTCATCCCAGTGTAGACCTGCCATCTCCAGGTTGTGGCCCAACACTCAGCATTCAGCAGATTCAAGTGTAGTTTTTAGCCGCTGCCCAGAACGGGGGAGGGGGAGGGCACCCTCCAGGTCACAGTGAAGATAGTTTGCATCTGGTTTACATGCAGCCCAGGTCCCCGGAGGTGGAGGGGGGGGTCCCCTGGGTCCCAAGGCAAGCTGCCCCTCACAGGCTGCCAGGGCCCAGGGGACAGGGGGTGGAGCCGCCGGCTGCACAGCTCTGTGCTGGGGCAGGAAGCGAGAGTGGGGAGGGGGGAGCCCACAGCCGGTGGAGGCAAGGCGGGTGCAGGGCGTGTGGGGAGGGAGGGAGGTGCCAGCATTCGGAGCCCTGAGGCCCTGCTGGCCCCTGGGCGCAGGCCCAGCTCCGGCCCCCAGGAATGGACCTCGTAGACCCTGACATCTTTAACAGGGACCCCCGGGACCACTATGACCTGCTGCAGCGGCTGGGTGGCGGCACCTATGGGGAAGTTTTCAAGGTGAGGAACCCCCCTCATTCTCCGACACCTTCAAACCTGTGACCTTGGGGGTGAGCCCCAAGAAGGGATAGGGATGCGAGAGGGTCCCAGTCCTCGGCTTGGGTTCAGGGATGCTGAGGAAGACCTCGGGCAAATGGAGCCTGCCTGACTGCCAACTTCCCCTTTACAAGGCTCGAGAGAAGGTGACAGGGGACCTGGTGGCACTGAAGATGGTGAAGATGGAGCCTGGTGAGGAGAGGACCCAGGCCCTCATTCCCCTGCCCCCACCTCCTGGGACCCTGGGATCTCCCCCATACTCCCTCTCTGCAGTAGCCTTTTCTCTTCTGCCCCTCCTTGCAGACGATGATGTTTCCACCCTTCAGAAGGAAATCCTCATCTTGAAAACTTGTCGGCACGCCAACATCGTGGCCTACCATGGGAGTTATCTCTGGTGATGAGCCGCAGACCTGCCCTGCCCCCCAGCCCAGCCCCCAGCTCCCATTCCTGACCAGGCCCCCCTCAACCTAACCTCTAATCCCGGACCTCCATTTTTAACTGAGGCCTCCTAACTTGATCCCCAGCCCGAAGTCCCACTTGTTTGACCAGAGCACCTCCAAATCTCATCTCCAATAAATAACTAGCATTTCTCACTAAATTGATCCCTTTGTGGTAATCAAATGTGAAACCAAGTCCCCCTAAAACTGATCATCGTTCTAACTTGCAGGTCCCCCAGTTTCACTTTCTGTTCCTTTAATATGAACCCCTAATTTCCCTGACCCTTGAATATCCCAGATGCCCCAGGAATGATCTCTGCCCCCCAGACCCGGCATCCTGGGCTCCTCTGTCCCCTTTGAACTTCCACAACCTGTGAAGTCTCTGCCCTGTCTCCTAGGTTAGCATGGGACAACAGAGAACGTCATGGTAGGAGCCCAGGGACCTGGGTTTGGTCCAGTTGACTCTAAATATATATTTTTCTTCTCTGAGCCTCAGCCTCCCCATCTGTAAAATGGGATGATCTCACTCTGCTAGGCAATAGAGAGATGACAGCTCTTACATTCAAGTTCTTGTTGAACTAGGATAGGATGGACAGTGAGCCAGGAACTGTCCCAATAATGATTTATTACTGTTATTATTATTATTGCTCTTGAACTGTTGTAGGCTGCAGAAACTCTGGATCTGCATGGAATTCTGTGGGGCTGGTTCTCTCCAGGACATCTACCAAGGTGAGTGGCGGGGCGAGGAGATTCAGGCAGCCCTTGGCCCTCCAATCCACCTGTCCTGTCCCTCTGCCCTTGCATCTCCGGAGACTGTCTTTCTGGTCTATATTTCACACAGAGCCCCTCCTCTGCACTAGGCCTGGCCTGGAAGATGCTGGGGAGACTGTGGTACCCAAGTGGGCCCTGAACCCTATATCCTTCAGGACCTGAGAGTCCAGCTCTGGTTTTTCTGCAATGATCGCCTTGACTTTCCCTGCCCCGTCTTCCCCCGTGCCTGCATTTTCTCACCGAGGTCTATTCATGCCTTTGAGTATCTCTGCGTTTCTAGCTCATCGTCAGTGCCCATCTGTTCATTTAATGAGTGAATGCATTTCTGATTCACTCAGCCTGCTTCTCACTGTCTTGGAGCACTGGAGGGTGGGGACGGGGTGGGCCTTGATCAGATTTCTGATGTGCACCTCTATCTTTGACCATCTCCCAGTCTCCCAGTGTCCCTCCAGCCCTAGACCTCAAATGTCAGGAAAGGAAGGACTTCATGAAGAAGTCCTCAGGGCGGGTGGGGGAAACTGAGGCCCACAGAGAGGAAGTGACTCACCCCACCAGCCCGTCAGACCGAGTCTCTGACCCCTTGAGTCTGCTGTCTCTCTCTGGTGTATTCGCCTCACCCCTTTGTGTCTCTCTTTCTCACTGTGTCTGTTTTCCCAGTTGGGGGTGTCTCTGGCCATGTCTGTCTTTCTCTGCCTCAGCTTGAGTCTGTTCCTGATTCTCTATGTCTCTTCCCATCTCTCTCTGCCCTTCCTCGTTCTACAGAGTGACATCACTCAGAGCTGTCCCATGCCCTCCACCTCCCTCCAAAGTGAAGCCCAAGTTTCTCAACACCGCCCATGAGTCTGGCCCCCACTGGCAATCCCAGGCTGGCGCTCTCAACCCTGCTCCACCCACTCCTCTGCTTTCCAGCCCCACCGGGGGCACTCCCCTGCTTCTGGGCCTTTGCACTTGCCTTTCCCTTTACGAGTGGGACTGCTCCCCATCTCCACCCCCGCCGCCTTCTCAGGGTCACCTTCGCTGATCAACCTGTGTAAAATGTCATACTCCTTCCCACACATATTTCCCACACATATTTCCTGTTATCTTTTCTTGCTTAATTTTTCTTCTTACTATTTATTGGCGTCTCGTGTATCATGTATCTTACCTGTTTATCTTGTCTGCCATCCGTCTCCTGGGCTAGAACGTTCTCGCCATAGGGGCAGGGATCTCTGCCTCTTTTGTCCACAGCTGTATCCCTGTTGCCTGCCACAGTGGCTGGCACACAGTAGACATGCAGCAGATAATCACGTTGAATGAGTCTCTCTGGTTCCCTGCATCGCTGCCTCTCTCTGTTGCTGACTGCCTCTCTGCCTCCTCCTTCCACCTGTCCCATCCCAGTTCTCCCCTCCCTGCGTGGTACCCTCTCAGCTGGTGTGGGTGGTGGCCAGGGGTCTGGCCTGCACCCAACACAGTGCCTGGGTGACCTTTGCAGTGACAGGCTCCCTGTCGGAGCTCCAGATCAGCTACGTCTGCCGGGAAGTGCTCCAGGTAAGGGGATGCTCTCCGGGCTTGGGGTGGGGCAGGGCCCTGCTCCTGCCTCTGGACGCTCATAGCCCCCACTTCTGCCCTCCTCCCCAGGGACTGGCCTATCTGCACTCACAGAAGAAGATCCACCGGGACATCAAGGTGACCTAGGGGCAGAGAGATGGCCTTGGTGGGTGGGGGACCCGGGAGACAGGAGTCAGGAGGGTCAGGGTGTCGTGGGCCCAGGGAGTGTCAGCAGCGTTAGACTTGGGGGTATCTCTGACAGCCTCGAATCCCTCCCTCTTCCCCAGGGAGCCAACATCCTCATCAACGATGCTGGGGAGGTCAGACTGGGTGAGTGTGGCTGGTGGGGATGGGGAGAGGGGCTGACTGAGGGCCTGAGGGGAGACTGAGGGGACAGGGGACCCCAGGTCACTATGTCTCTCCTTCTGTCTCCAGCTGACTTTGGTATCTCGGCCCAGATCGGGGCAACACTAGCTCGACGCCTCTCTTTCATTGGGACACCCTACTGGTGAGGAATGCCTGGCTGGCAGCTAGGAGTGGTGTGGGGTGGCTTGGCTTTCACTAGCCCAGATCTCTGGGAATCTCTGTACTGGCTTTTTTGCCCACCTCTACCTTTCTCTGGACCGGACTTCCCTGGTGGCTTAGTTGGTAAACAGTGTATCTGCTCTTTGGGTCTTTTTGGAGTTTTCCGTTTACCTAGGTCTCTCTGTGCACCCTCCAGCCATTCCTCCCAGTGTTTATGTTGATTTTTATCCTGGTCTGTCTGTCTTTCCATATCTGTCCACGTTTGTCTCACTGTCTCTCTCTTAGTCTCCATCTTCCAGCCTGTCTCTATCTCTCTGCCTTTCTCTCTCTCCAACTTTTTAT
>NW_011494852.1:6409687-6412555 GCF_000754665.1 Bison bison bison | reverse complement strand
TTTTATTTTTTTAATATTTATTTGATTGTGCTGGGTCTTAGTTGCAGCATGTGGGATCTAGGTCCCTGACCAGGGATTGAACCCAGGCCCCCTGTGCTGGGAGCGTGGAGTCTCAGCCACTGGTCCACCAGGGAAGTCTTGATTTCTGTCTCTTTCCATCTTTATGTTTCCCTCTGCATCTGGCTCTCTCTATGCCTGCCCATTCTCCTCTTCTCCCCTTCCCCTTCCTGTGTCACTCCGTGGTTCTCTGAGGGTCTCTGCCCCTAGGATGGCTCCGGAAGTGGCGGCCGTGGCCCTGAAGGGGGGATACAACGAACTGTGTGATATCTGGTCCCTGGGCATCACAGCCATCGAATTAGCCGAGCTACAGCCACCACTCTTTGACGTGCATCCTCTCAGGTAGGCAGATGTGGCAGGTCCCCCTGGTCCCAGAGACCCCACTCAACTCTGACCCTGAACACCATCCCCCCAGCCTGTTTCTCCACCTCAAGACCCCCTAGAGGAGACCCCCCCTTACTCTGAGCCCAATCTGAGACCCTCAGGAGTCCCTCAACCCAGAAAGCCTTTTCTCCATCCCTCCACACTAGGGGCCCCAGTTTAGGAAGCCCCATCTTGAGGCTCCCCCTGAGCCTGCTGGTGTCCCCTCAAAGGGGTACCCCATGCCTTGTGAAACGTACCCCTCATTCTTGTTCTGTCCCTCCCTTTGCTCCCTGCCGACCTCAGTGCTATTAGGGGCCCCTGCAGCCGCGAGGTCTGGCCGCCACTGGAAGTCTAAGCCCCATGCTCTGTCCTTACTCTTCCAGGGTTCTCTTCCTCATGACCAAGAGTGGCTACCAGCCGCCCAGGCTAAAGGATAAAGGCAAATGGTAGGAGAGGGGCACGTGGAGGAGGGAGGGCGGGGCCGAGGGTGATGGTCAGATGGGAGGGCCTCTGGTCCCCTCACCCCAGAATTCACCTTCTTCCTCCCAAGGTCGGCTGCTTTCCACAACTTCGTCAAAGTCACCCTCACTAAGAGCCCCAAGAAGCGACCCAGTGCCACCAAGATGCTCACTGTAAGCCTCTCTCCCCTAGAAGCCTTCTCAAACTCACCCCCGGAATTCCCCAGGGCCTCTACAATGTTGATCATTTCACTTCATGGAACCCCCATTGCCCTTTCAAAGTCGCTGGTCCCTCTGAATTCCCCAGGACCCTCGAGACTCTCCAAGCTGATTCCCAGGCCCCCTTTTTTGCTTTCTTTGTGCTGGGTCTTCACTGCTGCCCGTGGCCTTTCCTCTCTTCACCGCAGCGCACGGGCTTCTCACTGGGGTGCCTTCTCACTGTGGAGCAGGGGCTCTAGGGCACAAGGGCTCAGTAGTTGTGGCTCAAGGGCTCCGCTGCTCTGCGACTTGTGGGATCTTTCCATACCAGGGATAGAACCTGTGTCCCCTGCATTGGCAGGCAGATTCTCAACCCCTGGACCGCCAGCAAAGTTCCCTACACTGAGTTCTTAAATCTCACAAATTCCTAAGGGCCTCAGGACCCATTCCTGGGTGTGCTCCGGAATTCCAGGGGAACTCCAGTCCCCTCTGAGACACTTCTAGAGTTTTGCAAAATACCTCACATTCTTCTAATCTCTTCAGACACCTCAGAATCCCCCAGGTTGCTGCTCCCCAGAATTCCCTGCCTTCTTCCTCTGTTGGCAACTTCCCCCCAAGTTTCCTCTTAGACAAGTTCTCCAGCCCCATCCCAACCCCCTCCTTCCAGTCCTGCCCCCTATCTGCTGACACCCTCCTTCCCTCCTCCAGCATCAACTGGTGTCCCAGCCTGGGCTCAACAGGGGCCTGATCCTAGATCTTCTGGACAAACTGAGGAACCCCGGGAAGGGGGCCCCTGTGGGCGAGATTGAAGATGAAGACCCTGAGGTGAGGGACCAGCTTGCCTTTGCTCAGCCTGTTTCCCTGCCTGGAGCGCCCCCTTGCTGCCTCTCTCAGAAAAGAGCCAGGGAGGATGGGGTGGTGGCTTGGCACAGGGCTTTGGGGGCACATGGGTTATGGGAGGGCCCAGGACTCTGGGCTGGACCCACATGGTAGGGGGGCTGCTGCTGGAGGACCTCGGGTCTGATGCAGCCGCCGCTCTGCCCAGCTCCCCCCGGCCATCCCTCGGCGGATCCGATCCACCCATCGGGCCAGCTCTCTGGGGATCCCAGATGCAGATTGCTGTCGTGAGTAGAGAATCTTTACGTTTCTGGACACCTGACTCTATAATCCAGGAGATGCCCCCTCATCAGATTGCCCTAGAGACCCTCATCACTTCCAAATAGACCCTCAGAGACCCCCATCACCATCTGACTCTGCAGGAGACCCCAGAGGGCCTCACCACCACCTGGTCTACAAAATGCCTCTGGAGACCCCCACCTCTCTGTCCTGCAAACAGACCTCATGAGGCTTCCCATAACCGCCAGGACTCCCAGAGACCTCAGGAATCTTTGTTCCCTGATCCCCAAATGGAACCTAAAAGCAACCACTGTATACCCATTTTGAACCCCCACCTCCCTGATCTCCATTCCTGACCCCTAAATGCTGTATATGCTCAGCTGTGTCCGACTGTGACCCCGTGGACTAGCCCACCTGGATCCTCTGTCCATGGGATTCTCCAGGCAAGAATACCGGAGCAGGTTGCCATGCCCTCCTCCAGGGGATCTTCCCGACCCAGGGATCCAACCCACATCCCCTGCGATGGCAGGTGGATTCTTTATCACTGGTGCTACCTGGGAAGCCCCCAGATGAGACCCCTGTAAACCAGGATCCCTTCCCTATAGGGACAGCTCCAGTGCTAAGATCCTGACCCCAGAGCCCACCCCCACTTCTATTCTTTCTGTTCCTAAATCCT
>NW_011494852.1:6403971-6409587 GCF_000754665.1 Bison bison bison | reverse complement strand
GAGTCCAGGCCCCCGGTGGACACGGTGAGATCCTCCCTGACTGCCCAGCCGCCCTCCTCTCCCCCTGGGCCACTGCTGACCCTTTACTATCCCGCAGGCTCTCCTACAGCCCCCTGAAGACTTCAAGAGCGGCAGTCCTAGGTTAGGGACTCTCAGGGTGGGAGTGGGGCAGGGATGTGCGTGGGGACCACCCGAGGCTCATGCCTGTTCCTTCTCAGGAGGAACCTATCAGAGTCCGATGATGACTATGACGACGTGGACATGTAAGAGCTCCACAGGCCCCCACCCAGCCCTTGCCTTCCTACAACCCATCTCCCTTCCCCCGATCCCAGCCTCAGCCCTGCTTCCCTTCAGTGCTGATCCTTGACCCCTGACCCCTGACCAGACCCTCAATATCCCCACCTTCCTTCACCTCCAACCCCTGACTCCCCTTTCCTTCCTCTCCAATCCCAGCCAACTCAACCCTGGGTCCCCTGCTACCTTCCAGTCCCCAGCTCCTACCAGATGTTTCTCTCAACCCCAGGCCTCAACTGCTGCCCTAACCTTTAACCCCTGGGCCCCTCATTTTTCTTCATCTTCTCACCCACCCTCAGACCGAACCTTCCCCCATGTCAGGCCCTCAGCCCCAGACCCAACCTCAACCCCAGCAGTTGGCCCAGGCCCCCATCTCCCCCAGCCCCAGGCCTGTGTCAGCCTCAGGGCCCACCTGTCCATTGCACACCTGTCGTCTGTAATAGATTCACGTGCACCAGGTGAGAACCTGACCCCTGGGAGCACCGTATAGTCTGTGTTCCTAGGCGGGTGTGAAGTTGCAGAGACTTGATGCAGTCAGCACTTGATATCTAAGAGTTACTGGGACCATTATCATCATGGTCATCAGTCCTTTAGCCCTCAGCTCGAGCCCCAGATCGAGTCACCCTCTGACCTTCCTGAGCTCAGACCTCCAGCCCCAACCGTCCCCAGGCCTTTGTTGCCACACCTCCCGCCTGCTGACCCCATCTTTGTGTTCCAGCCCTGCCCCTGCAGAAGACACACCTCCTCCACTGCCCCCCAAGGTAAGGCCCTGGGACAGAGATGGGGGGCAGGGGGCCAGGAGGCCAGGGCCCATAGACACTGAGATACTAAGCTCTCTTGGGCTGGAGTCTGGGACACCAGGTCCTTTGAGATCTGAGAGACTGGGATGACTGGGATCTGGAAACGGCATCCCTGACCCTAGGGGTGGGACTCAGAATATTTAGCCCAATGGATGCTGGTCAGTAGCTGGTCTTTGGAAACCCCGCTGCACCCAACCCTTCCCCTTTAGTTGCTGGAGTATGTTGATTTGGGGGCATGCATCAGAGAGGAAGGTTGGAGGGGTGGTTAGATATCACAGAGCCATGACCTAATGTCGGTTCTGGCAGAGGTGATTGGCAAGGTACCTTCTCTCTGAGTTGATCTAATGTATTCCCCACCCTCCTCCTCTCTCTCCAAAGCCCAAGTTCCGTTCTCCGTCGGATGAGGGTCCTGGGGGGACTGGGGATGATGGCCAGCTGAGCCCGGGGGTGCTGGTCCGGTGTGCCAGTGGGCCTCCCCCACGCACCCCCCATCTCGGGCCTCCCCCAGCCACCCGAAGCCCCCACCTCACTGCCCACTCAGGTAACAGGGCAGGCTGGGCTGGGAGATGGGTGAAGGTGGGGGTTGGGCAGGGATCGGGGGGCTTTGGGGGCTGATTTTCCCCTCCCCATCTCAGAACCCTCACTCTGGAACCCAGCCCCTCGAGAGCCTGACCAGCCCCCACTGTTGCCCCCCAAGAAGGAAAAGATGAAGAGAAAGGTGAGGCCAGTGATGCTGAGGATTGATATCTCCGGATGCAGCTGGGGATGCCTGGTGGGAGTGGGGGGTGGGGCAGGGAAGACTAATGACAGGTGACATTTGTTGAGCAGAGCCTCTGTGCGAGACCCTGCTCTCGTGTCTTTGCGTGGTGTGTACCTGCACAGATAGAGATAGATACCACAGTTGTTGCTGTTCAGTCACTAAGTCGTGTCCGACTCTTTGTGACCCCGTGGACTACAGCATGCCAGGCTGCCTTGTCCTTTGCTCTCTGCTGGGGTTTGCTCAAACTCATGTCCTGTGAGTCAGGGATGCCATCCTGCAGATACTGCAGAGACACATATTATCTGCCATTTCAAAATGGGGAAACTGAGGCACAGAGGGGTTAAACAGTTTCCAAGGTCATAAACCTTTGAGCAGGCAGAGGCGGGATTTGAACCTTGCCACTCTTGCTTCTGAGTCTTAACCACTATGCCTTCCTGTCCCCTCCCCCTTTTGCTGGATCTGCTGCTGCCCCATCCCCCCATGGCCCACCCAGGGATGTGCCCTTCTCGTCAAGTTGTTCAATGGCTGCCCCCTCCGGATCCACAGCACGGCGGCCTGGACACACCCCTCCACCAAGGGTGAGTACTCAGGAGGGCCACGGGAGAATGTGGCAGGGTTGGGGAGGACCCTTAGTGGAAGGCAGAAAGTCAGGGAGAGGGGAAGTGTCTTAATACAGTAGGGAGTGGCAGAGTGGAGGCAGGGGCAGAGCCAGGAGTTACAGCTGGGGTTTAGGGATCAAAGCTGGGTAGACTGAAGCAGAATTTGAGAGTGAAGATTAGGGAAATTAGTTTGGAAGTCAAGAGTGTCAGACATGGAATTTCCCCGAAGGTCTAGTGGTTAAGACTCTGAGCTTCCACTGCAGGGGGGCACAGGTTTGATCCCTGGCTGGGGAACTAAGATCCCACATGCTGCACAGTGTGGCCACAAAAAAATAGATAAATAAAATAGGAATTTTAAAAAGGAGTGTCAGATAAACCAGAAAGGTCAGAGTTCGGTGTATAAGATCTGGGACAGTTGGACCCCATTAACCTCAGTTGCCCCAGAGAAGGAAATGGCAACCCACTGCAGTATGCTTGCCTGGAAAATCCCATGGTCAGAGGAGCCTGGTGAGCTACAGTCCATGAGGTCTCAAAGAGTCAGACACAACTGCGTGTGCACACACACACACACACACACACGCACACACACAGCCTCAGTTGGAGGTTAATGGTAGAGAGACTGGGATCAGCAATTTGGGGTCAGGAGTTTTAGGGATTAGAATGTAGCAGAAAGGGACAGAGTTTAGGGATCACAGTCAGTGAGGGGTAAATGTTAAGCAAACAGTATTAGAGCTTGTGGGGTCACACTGGACACAAAGAGCCATATGTAAGGGTATTTGAATTTGAGCATCAGTGTTGAGATAGGATTAGCATTCAGGGACCAGAACTGGGGAGAAAAACAGATAGAATTGAGAGGGCTACTGGGGAAGACATGTCTGATGTTGGGGTCAGAATTGAGGGGACAGATGGTCAGGTTTGCAGGTCAGAGATGGGAGAACCACCAGAACAGGGGAAGTCAGAGGCTGGTGAGAATGAGACCAGCTCAAGGGAACTGGTCAGGGTTTGAGTTCAGATTTGTGAAAACAAAGGCTGGAAATGTCAGTGTGGCAGGGGAGAGTAGAGAATCGAAGGAACAGCATCAGTGTTTGGGGTCATATGGGGTCTGGGAGGGCCCATGTGATGAAGCAGGTCCCAGCATCATCATGTCTGCCCCCTAGACCAGCACCTGCTCCTGGGGGCTGAGGAAGGCATTTTTATCCTGAACCGAAATGACCAGGAGGCTACGCTGGAGATGGTGAGGGGCAGTCCCTGGGGTGGGTCAAGGGCGGCCGAGGGTGGGGGCTGGAGTTGGGGTTGCTGGGGTCTTACAGGAGCCGTCTCCCCCTTGCCCTGTAGCTTTTTTCTGGCCGGACTACCTGGGTGTACTCCATCAACAATGTCCTCATGTCTCTCTCAGGTCTGGCTGTGGCTTGGGTGGGAGGGCTGGGGGTCAGAACTTAAGGGGTCAAAGGTCAGGAGGTTGGGAAATAGGTGGGCACAGAGAAAACAATTAGGCTCCCCCTGCGCAGAGACTACAGTTCAAATTCCAGCCACCTTTTCACTGTGGGACTTGGGGCAAGACACTTCTTCCTAGGCCTCTGTTTCCCCATCTTTAAAATGGGGCTCACAATAGTGCCCACCTCTCAAGTCAGTTTTGAGGTAATTTTCACAAGAAGTCAGTCTTTACCTTTCTTTGACAATACTTGGTCCATGCTTTACTAAAATGGAGTGAGCAGGTTGTGGATTAAAATTTTGTGTCATTGTTCTATAAACACTTTGTGTAAAAGAATTTCTAATTTATGAGACCCTGAGCCAAATAGAATGAGTGAGCTCATTCATATCACATCTGTGATGACAAACTTTTGCAGAATTTCTAGATGTTCCTTCTTGAACTTTGTAATATGTGTAACTTCATCTGATTGTTAAGTGTCTGTCATTTCTCATGTGGCCACAAGTACTATGAGGGTAGGGAACATATTTATTTTACTCACCATTGTTCACCAGAGCCAAGCACAGTGCCTGGCCTATAGTGGACATTTAAAGTATGTTGCACCGGCACTTCCTGGTGGTCCAGTGTTTAAGCCTCCACACTTCCACAGCAGTGCGCATGGGTTCAATCCCTGGTCAGGGAACTAAGATCCCACATGCCATGGGGCACAGCCAAAAAAAATTTTTTTAAACATGTTGCATGAAAAAATGAATAAATAAAGGTGCTTGAGACTTGAAGACTTGGGCATTTAAAAGGGACGGGGCCAAGTGATGGGCTGAGAGAAGGGTGGGAGTGTGCAGTAGCCTATAACTGCCTGCTTTCCCTATGTACACACACACTGCAGGAAAGACCCCCTACCTGTATTCTCATAGCATCCTGGGCCTGCTGGAACGGAAAGAGGGCAGAACAGGAAGCCCCATCGCTCACATTAGCCCCCACCGGCTACTTGCAAGGTACCAGCCCCTAGTGGTACCACTGACCCCTCTAATGCCCCATTCCTGCCGTCCCTCGCCCCCATTCATGCCTACCTTCTGCCACAGGAAGAACATAGTCTCCACTAAGATCCCGGACACCAAAGGCTGCCGGGCGTGCTGTGTGGGTGAGAACCCAGGGGTGGGCAGACAGGGGGCAGGACCAAGGGTGGGACTTGGACTCCTCTCCACGGGAGAGGGTTGCAGAGTTAAGGCAGGGTGAGTACAGCCTGGGGAGAGGTGTGTGGCCTTTGGGGGCGAGGGGTCGCGGGAGAGACCATTGACCACTACTTACCCGCCTCCACAGCGGAGGGCACCAGCTCCGGAGGCCCGTTCCTGTGTGGGGCTTTGGAGACATCCGTGGTCCTGCTTCAGTGGTACCAGCCCATGAACAAGTTCCTGCTGGTCCGGGTAGGGAGCCTGGAGACGCTAGGAGCTTTGTCAGTTTGGGTGGCTGGGGCCGTCCACTCTACGCTTCTGCCGCGAGCTCCGCGAACCTGGGCTTCCACCTGAGGCCTCCCACAATCTCCCCAAGGCTCCGCCCACCTGGAGGCTTCTCCCCTGAAGTCTTTCTGATCCTTAAGCTCCGGCCCTCACTCCACGCGTCACTTTCTAAGCCTTTTGAGGCCTCACCCCCCTGAAGTTTCTAGATGGTGCTTCCCAAAACTGAGGGCTCAAGAAATACTTGGTGGAGAGGGGAAATACTTCGGAAGCCCCAAGCCCA
>NW_011494852.1:6393191-6403871 GCF_000754665.1 Bison bison bison | reverse complement strand
GAGTCCGCCCCTCCCTGCGTGGCCCGCAGCAGGTGCTGTTCCCGCTCCCTACGCCTCTGCCTGTGTTTGCACTGCTGACCGGGCCAGGCTCCGAGCTGCCCTCAGTGTGCATCGGCGTGAGCCCCGGAAGGCCGGCGAAGTCGGTGCTCTTCCACACCGTGCGCTTCGGTGCGCTCTCCTGCTGGCTGGGCGAGATGAGCACGGGTGAGTCGGGCAGGCTCTGGGACGGGTGAGGCTTATCAGTTGGGTTGGGTTGGGTCTGAGTGGCTGGGCGGTGCTTAGCCTGAGGCGTAACTGGGAAAGGGGATGAACCGAGAGCGGGGCGGGAGAACGTTGGGTATATATAATTAGTGAGATTGATGATGGGGAGTGGGGAATTCTGTGAGGGGCGCGGTTTAGCCCGATTGCTTGGGAATGGAGAGGGGGGCCTAGCGGAGGAAGGCGTAATGCGGGGAATTGGTCCCTGAACCCGGATCTCTCAAGCAGAGCACAAGGGACCAGTACAGGTGACCCAGGTCGAGGAAGACAAGGTGATGGTGTTGATGGACGGTAAGAACTTTCCTTCCTCCCTTGCCTCCACTGTTCCTAGGTACCGACCCCCAGGCCCCGCACCTCTCAGAAACTCTGAGCGCCTCCAGTCCTTACTCGTCCTGCTTTGCTTCTTACACTGAACGTATTGTCCGGTCCCTCGATAACCTTCTCAAGCCCGCTTACTGCTCTTAAAGTCCCTTCTCTACCTCCTTCTAGGGTCCCTGAAGCTGGTAACCCCAGAGGGGGCCCCGGTCCGGGGGCTTCGAACTCCAGAGATCCCCATGACTGAAGCAGTGGAGGCCGTGGGTATGTGCCGGAATGATAATTCCGGGGTCCGGGGTCCAGGTTGGAGGCTTAAGTGAAACCCAAGGGTAACAGGCACTGCTTTCCTCCCAGCTATGGTCGGGGGTCGGCTCCAGGCCTTCTGGAAGCATGGAGTGCAGGTGTGGGCTCTAGGCTCGGACCAGGTAAGCTCCTCCCTCCTAGCACTCGCAAGCCCCTCCCACGTCAGTCATCTCACTCATCAGATCGATTGGGAGAACAAACTCAGCGTGTAAAGTCCTGGAGGTGACACTTTCTCTAGGCTCAGTTCAGACAGATCCCCTTCTCTGCTCCAGTGTCTCTTGGGACCAGACCTCATCCAGGATTATAGGGTCACTGTGTGACTTTGCATCTTTCTGAGCCTCCCTCAGGCTCCCAACTGTAAAATGGGGTCACAGATAGAGACAAGTGGGTTAAGAGCACGGACCAGATTGCCTGGGTTGGAATCCAGCTGAATGATTTTAGGCAAATGACTTAATCTTTCTGTGCCTCACTTTTCTCATCCGGAAAATGGAGTGAAAATGATGCTTAATTCACAGAACACCATGTGTCAGGCTCTGCCCTTACACTTTTGTATTCTTAATCTTCGGGATCACCTGTCAGGTAGGTATTATGATTTCAAAGGTTAGTGCTCTGAGGTGCAGAGAGGTTAAGTATCTTGCCTGAGGTCACACAGTTGATGAATGGTGTTAGCAGCAAAGATTATTTCTGGACCTGAGGAGTTCAGAGACCTTGCCCCTTACTCTCTTTAAGGGAGAGGGGAGGAGTCTTCTAGACACTGATACAGCACCTTTTCCCCCAGCTGCTGCAGGAGCTCAGAGACCCCACCCTCACCTTCCGTCTGCTTGGCTCCCCCAGGTATGAACTTGGGGAAGAGAACAGAGGACCAGGGAGGGGGGGTGCTTTGGAGGTAAAGAGGGTATCTTGAGGTGTCCCCAGCCCTCTGTATCTTTGGCCTGGACATCCTCTCGCCTGGTCTCCCTGCTTCTGTCTCTGTCCCCTATAGTCTATTCCCCACAGAGCAGCCAAGGTGGGATTTTCTTTTGTTAAAACTTTTTTAATTAATTAATTTATTTTTGGCTGTGTTGTGGCTCCCGGGCTCTAGAGCACAGGCTCAGTAGTTGTGGTGCACGGGCTTAGTTGCCTCATGGTGCGTGGGATCTTCCCAGATCAGGGACTGGATCTGTGTCTCCCACATTGGCAGGCAGGTTCTTCACCACTGAGCCACCAGGGAAGCCCGAAGGTGGAATTTTCATTCTTTTTTAACTTTTTATTGATATGTTGATGCAAATTTAGACTCAGAGAAGTTGCCAAAATAAATTTAAGAATTCTGTATCCCCTTCACCCAGATTCCCTGTATATTATTTTTAACCACATTTGCTTTATTCTTGCCTTGGATATATGTGTAATTTTTTTCTTTTGGCACATGAATTGCAAGCATGATGCTAGTTTACCCCAAAATACTTCAGTGTATGTTTCCTAAATCAAGGCAAGGACATACTCTTACAAACCACAATACAGCTGTCAAAATCAAGAAAAGAGCACCGAGATAGCACTATCTTCTAATTTCACACACCCACTCAAGTCTCACCAGTTTTTCCAATGATGCTCTTTGTAACCAAAAAATAATACTTTTTTTTTTTTTTTGGTCCATGATATCATCCAGGATTATAGGCTGCATTTTGGGGTCATGTTTCTTTAGTCTTGTGCCCGGAACATTCTTCAGACTTTCTGTGCTTTTCGTGACCTTGACACTTCTGAAGAGCACAGGAAATTTGTTTTTCAGAATGTCCCTTAGTTGGGTTTGAGGTTTCCAGGTTACACGTTTGGGGCAGGAATACCACAGAAGTGATGGGGTGTCCTTACTGCATCGGATCAGGAAGTGTGTGTCAGTTTGTCCCGCTACTGGTGAGGTTATCTGTGGTCGGTCACTTGGTTAAAATGGAATGAGCCAGCTTTCTTGACTATAATGCTACTCTTCTTTCCTCTGTATAAATAAGTATCCTTTTGGGTAATTTCTTGAAACAATGTAAAACTATTGTTTCACCTAATTTTACCATGACTTGATGATTTTTGCCTGAGCCTATTAAATGGTGAGTTTCCTATTTCTATCATTCTTTCTACATTTATAAGTCAGCATTCTACTGTAGGAAAGAGCTGTCCCTTCTCCACCATGTATGTGTGTATGTATATTTGTATGTATGTGTGTATATATGACTGTGTGTGTGTGTGTGTATTTCAGCATAGTCTCAAGGGTTTTTAGTTTATTCTTTTTTAAAAAAGGATCCTCCACTTTATTTTTCTTTAAAGATTTATTGTTTATTTTTGGCTGCGGTGGGTCTTTGTTGTTACACACAGACTTTTCTCTAGTTGCCGAGAGCGGGGGCCACCCTTCTTCGTTGCAGCGTGTGGGCTTCTCACTGTCGTGGCTTCTCTTATTGTGGAGCACAGGCTCTGGTAGCTGTGGCTCATGGGCTTAGCTGCTCTGTGGGAAGTGGGATTTTCCTGGGCCAGGGATCAAACTGGTGTCCCTTGTATTGCAAAGCAGATTCTTAACTGCTGGACCACCAGGAAAGCTGGTTTTCATTTTATTCTATGGGTTATAATCTATTACTATCATTATCTGTTTTGAGGCACAAATACTCACAGATTTAGCCAGTGAGAGCTTTTTCAAGGATCTCTCTGATCTTTCAATATGTCAGAGGGGCCTTTTAAAATCCAGATCTGATTGTGTCACTCTCCACCTGGTTGAAAGCTTCCTGTGGCCTCAAGATAAATACCCAATCCTGGTCACAGCCCACAAACCATGACTTGTGCAGTCAAGCCCTCTCCCATGTGAGTCCTTTGCCCAGGCTGTTGTCTCTGCCCAGAACACTCGTCCCTGCCCTTTCACCAGGTTCCCTCCTGAGCTTCTTTCAGGCTCCACCATCCATTCTTTAGGGACACCTTGGCTGACCCCTTGAGCTGGGTTTCCCTGCTGTGTGCCTCATGCTTCTTTGTACTTATTGAATTCACTGGTTCATGTTGGTCTCCTGAGGGCAGGGGCCGTGTCTGCTCATCCACTGCTCTACCCAGCACTATGCTGGCACAAACTCTATCGACTTCTCTGCAAATGAGTGAATGAACAAATGAGTGAATGAACTGACTTCTCTTTTCCTTCCCCAGGCCTGTGGTGGTGGAGACGCGCCCAGCAGACGATCCCACTGCCCCCAGCAATCTCTACATCCAGGAATGAGTCCCCGAGGGGGTGTTAGGAACCAGTCTCGACACCTCCCTCCCCAATGGACACACACTCCTGATCCTGGCATACCCCTGTCTCCCAATAAACATGACTTCAGTCTCTGCTTTCATCTTGGTTTTGGGGTTGGGGGGAGGAGAGGAGAGCAGAATTCCTGGATGCCCCCCCCATCAGCAATCCAATACAATGATGTCAGGGGTGTAGCACAGACTTTATTTGTCAGTACATGGTCACCCCTCCCCCAGCTGCCTTGTCGGGAGGGGTTTGAGGGCTACGGGGTTTGCTGTGAGAATAAGGCACTTGAGGTGGGGGGTGAAGGGCCAGCTGGGGGTGTCTCAGCTAAGCTGGTCCTCATACTGCTTGCGGAAACAATCGCCAGCCGGGAAGAAATCCCAACATCTCTCTTGGTACATCTTCCAGACGTAAGACTCCTAGTGGTGGGGGATGGGGAAGAGTTAGTTGGTCACATCTTCAAATGCTTCGTTTTGACATGAGCTTTTCACTGCCACCTGCTGCCTTACCTTATATTAAAATACACCACGTCCCTGCCCATTGTCCTTCCAATAACACACCCTTACCTGGCCCGTGTGTTCTGTCTCGTCCTTGTTTATCAGATACATCAGGAAAAACCTGGGGATGGGAGGCAGCAGTAGACAGGTCACGATTTCCCTTACTTTCTCCTGATTAGCTGGCTGGGAGTCCACACACATGGACACCGCACCCTCTCCCCAGACTAGTCAATAGTATCTCCCTCCCCTCCCCGCTGTCGGTGGCCACGCCCCACCCTCCTGTTTGGCCAGTGGGCCCACACTCACATGTAATTGGCCAGGTTGTGTTCCTCCAGTGTGTGAGTCTCGAACCCATGCGGTGTCGTATCAAAGTAATCACTGCCGATACCGCAGATGAAGCACTTGGTCTGTGCATGGCAGGAGACATCAGAATCAAGGTCCGTTCAACCCCCTAGGGTCCTGTAATCCCTCAGGGTCGCCCCCCAGACATGACCTACCTCCATATCTTCCTTCACTTGCTCTTGTTGGTCTCGGAGCTCGCCAAAAGCATCAATGATCAGACCTGGGGGGTTGGGGGGAGTTGCAGGGCGCACGTCAGTGTCTAACTTCTCACCTAATTCAGGCTTCCCTCTCTTCTAGCTATCTGCCTTTGAGTCTTGTACTCCATCTCTCTAATCTCACCCCACTTACTAAAAATAATACCTAGTGTTTACTGAGCACTTACCATGAGCCAGATACTTACCACCTATGAATTAACGTAATTCTGGCAACTCTATGTGGCTAGTATAATTAATATCCTCATCTTATAGATGGAAAAACTGAGTCTCAGAGAGGTCACTTGCCCAAAGTCTCACAGTAGAGGGAGGTAGAGCCAGGACATGAATCCAGGCTGACCAGATCCTGGATTTGTATGCTAAAGAGCTAGCCTGCCTCTGGACACAGCCCCCACTCCCAAGACCCTGATGAGCACTGACCCTGGATAATGGCCAACAGGATGACGATGACGAAGAAAAAGAAGGTGATGTCGAAGACCACCCGGTACAGCTCGTATTCATCGCCTGCTGGGTCCTCTATCTCGTCCCCAATGCCCCCACCAGCTCGGACACCCACGTACATGTGGAAGAGGTAACACTGCAGGGGCAGGGTGAGAAACACGAGTCGCGGGTTCAGTCTTTGGCATTCACTGAGAACCTACAGGGCGCCGGATTGGCTGGAGCAGGGCGCACACGGCAATGACTGAGACAGCCCTGAACACTGCTCTTACAGGGCTCACAAGCTTGGCATCAGATAGTGACAGCCCAGAAATGATCAGGGTTGTGATAGGGAGGGCTCAGGGCCAGGAAAGCACAGTGTAATCATGGGCAAGATGGGGGAAGCACAGGAAACGTTGAAGTTTTGAAAGCCTGACCCCGCCTGGGTGATAGGGTAAGGCTTCCTAGAAGAGAGGACATGTGTGAACTGGAAACGTGAAGAAAATGTTAGGTGGGAGAGAGAGTTCCAGGCAGAGAAAACCACATGTGTTTCGTCACCCCTGGGGAGGAAAGAATACATCTTGCTCCTGTGAGGAACTGAAAAGAGGTTCAGTGAGGCTGGAAACAGAGTTCCTGTGAGCAAGAGCAAGGAGAGAAATGAGGGCCAGCTAATGGTCCCGGAGGGCTTCCTGTAAGAGGCAGCATTTAAGTTGAAGATGAGGCATCAAGTGAATAGGCGTGTGTACGTAGGGCCAGGGAGAGGGCGGGTGGAGAGACTGTCAGATGCAAAGGGCTTGGGTTTGGAGGAAACACATGATTTTAGGGGAACTGAGGGAGGCCCAGGCAGCCAGAGAGCAAAAGGCAAGGACTGTGGTTAGACTCAGGCCAGGCTAGTTTTCCCCTGGCTTTGTACACCATGAAGGCACTGGGGAACCACAAGAAGGTTCTGAGCAGAGGGAAGGACATGGTCTGCCTGAGACTTGGGAAAGACCTTACACTTTTTTTTTCTGTGTCTCAGGAAGTGAGAGAACCCAGTGGCCTTGGGTAAGAGCTAAGACCAGTGACTGGTGGGAACAAGGCTGAGTGACAAGACCAAGTCTGGTGGGGCCTCAAATATCAGACTGAGGAGCCAGATGGGTCCCGTGAGCATAGTGCCAGATTACAGGCCGTTCTGAGATACAGCACTGGAGTGATTCTTTCAACTGTGACCCTTGCCTACAGTAGGTTAAACTCAATTTGGGTGATGACCACCACTTATTAGAATAGAAGAGAAAATAGAAACACGCACGGCATAAAATTTTTCCTGATAGATAATGATGATAGTAGCTCACGTCTATGGAATCCTTAATACCTGTCAAGCACTATTCTAAGCTTTTAAGTCTTTGATGGTCAGGGAGCATCGTATGTGCTCAGTTATGTCCAACTCTTTGCGACCCCATGGACTGTAGCCCACCAGGCTTCTCTGCCCATGGGATTTCCCAGGCAAGAATACTGGAGTGGGTTGCCATTTCCTTCTCCAGGGGATCTTCCCAGCTCAGGGATCGAACCCATCTCTCCTGCATTGGCAGGTGGGTTCTTTACCGCTGAGCTACCAGGGATCATCACTGAGTCCTAAAAGTAACCCTGGGATATAGGCTCTATTATTATGCAATCATTCCACAGGTGAGGACACCAGAGCATGGGGAGGTTGAGCTGTCAACCCCAAATCACATGGCTTGTAAGTCAGGCACTGTGCTTGAGCACCTTTCCAATAATAATACCTTGAAAAGCTCAAATATTACAACAGTGGCTACCATTCATTGAGGCAGCATTCCAAGTACCTCACAAGGGTCAGATCACTTAACCCCGGAAATAAGTCTGCAAGGTAGGGTCTATTACTTTTTTTTTTTTAATTTGGTTGCACTCTCTGGCATGTGGGATCTTAGCTCCCTGACCAGGAATTGAACCCACGCCCACTACCTTGGAAGGGGGAGTCAACCACTGGACAGCCCAGGAAGTCCCAAGGTAGGTCCTACTACTAATCCCCTTTACAGATGGGAAAACTAAGGGTCAGGGATGGTTGGTAACAGGTCCAAGAGCGTGGGGGGTGGGGCTCACTGTCATCATGTCGTCACACTTCATGTCAGGTTCATCCTCGTCCTCGCTCTTGTTGTAGAACTTGCGGAAGAAGTTGAAGGCCACCACGGTGTACAGGTAGACCACCACTGCCAGGAGGCCCACGGTCATCACCAGCTGGGGGCGGGCAGGGGGCGGGTCAGCTCCATGCTCGGCTTGCCGCTCCCCCATGCCCACCTTCTCTATTGTTGCCCCACTTCAGCCCAGATGGCCCTCCTGCCGGGGTCTCACGACCCACATCCACCCTGGCTCAGCCAGCCCAGCCTTGTCCCTCCTCACCCAACCCTGCGCCCTCCTCATCCGAGCTGCCCAGCCTTCACCCTCCATCCCTCCTAAGGGACAGCTAAGGTGGCCCCTGCCAGGTTCACTCCACTCGGGCAGATCCCTCCACACCTGCTTCCCATTGTGGGTGACGGAGGAGAGGATAGTGCGCAGCGTCTTGACCCCCATGGCGATGTCCAGGAGGTGGGCGGCAAAGAAGAAGTTGTTGTAGTGCCCGAGGAGGGACATCACCATGTACCAGCCCAGGTACAGGAAAGACTGTGGGCGCACAAACCAGGGGTCAGCGGGCATACATGAGGGTCAAGGAGCTCTCTGGAGGCCCAGGACCATTCAAGAGCATCGGGAGTGCTCTGGTGGTCAGGGTGCCATCTCTGGCTAGGGATTATTTGAAGGATCAGGAACACTCTAGAACAATGGCGCACTCGGTGTGGGAAGCCATTCTTCGAGGAGCTGGGGAACCCTCGGCAGAAGGATGTAGTCTGGGAATATAAGAGTGTTCTGGGTCTTCCGTGGAGGTCTAGTGGCTAAGAATACGCTTGCCAATGCAGGGGATGCAGGTTTGATCCCTGGTCTAGGAAGATTCCACATTCTGTGGGGGCAGCTAAGCTTGTCCACCACAACTACTGAGCCCACGTGCTGCAAACTACCCTGCAACTGGAGAGCAGTACCCCCACTCGCCACAGCTAGAGAAAGCCTGTGTGCAGCAGCAAAGACCCAGTGCAGCCAAATTAATGATTA
This sequence comes from Bison bison bison, assembly GCF_000754665.1. NCBI lineage: Eukaryota > Metazoa > Chordata > Mammalia > Artiodactyla > Bovidae > Bison > Bison bison. Next base: position 6,395,166 of record NW_011494852.1, on the reverse strand, counting down.
AATATAAAAGAAAATGAATTAAGGAAAACAAAACAAAGAGTGTGTGGAGGGTAAGGAGCCTTAGGCAGGACTGAGGATGCCCTAGGATCAGATGTGCGCAGAGCTCAGGAGTGGGTCCCTGGTCAGGGATACCTGGGGGTGGAGCCCCCAACCCTCCTAGCGCCCTTCACCTGCAGGCCCCTCCCCCACCTACGGGGCCCTCCTCACATTGTCTGTGAAGATGACCCCGAACTTCCAGATCTGGTACTTCACATCGATGGACATAAGCCTGTAGGGCAGAGAAAACAAGGATGGCCAGATGCTGGAGAGTCAGACCACGGCCACCTGCCCCAGGCCTGGGGGTGGGGGCGGTCCTCCCTGGCTCACCAGGTGAGCAGCCCCGGCGGTGGTTCAGGTTTGCGCTCGTTGTGGGCTGTGATCTCCAGCGTGGCCAGATCCATGCCCAGCAGCTCGGCGATCCGCTCCCGCCCATAGATGTCCCCGTGCTTGTCCAAGACCTGCATGGGGAGCATGGAGCTGTGCAGACATGACTGGAGTGGGGAAGGTGGTGGTCTGCTCTGTCGGGGGGAGGTCTGGGGACATTCTGAACTTTGTGTGAGAGATTGGGGGTGCATTTTTCTGGGGAGAAGGGCCAGAACTTTCTTCAGATCCTCAGGGGTAGGGTCCAAAAGTAATAAAGCGCCCCCCACCAGTTAGCTCATTAGCCAAATTAATTGGGATAATTTATTATAATTAGACAGGTAGGCAAGGAATCCTATATAACTATATAACCTATATAATCCTATATAACTGCCCCCCAACCCCATCACTGCTGAATTTATCTCCTGCTCACCCTCTCTCTCACTCCGCTCCAGCCACACTGGCTTCCCCACAGCTCCTCAAATGCTCCAGGCACATCCCTGCCCCATCTCCTTTACAGCTGCCATTCTCGCCCCGCCCAGGACACACTTCCCCCGGATTTTCACCTGCCTCACTCCCTCACCTCCTAATCACCCTGCACGAAAGAGTAATCTCTCTGGGCCGGCCCCCACACACTCCTCCCTGCCCCGCACCGTCTTTTTCTCTCCTACAACACTTATCACCATCTGAACATTATAAAATGTGTTCATCTGTCTTTCCAACTTAAGGGCCAAGATGTGTTTACTGCTAGGAACCCTAGTACAGTTCCTAGTAGGTAGGACCGACTAGATACCTAGGAGGTACTCAATAAACTTTTGTTGAGTGAATGAATGATTCTAACAGCCAACACTTGTCTAATGTCTTTTTTTGTGCCAGATACTGTTCACGAAGCAGGTCAAACAATCTTTACAACAACCCAGTGGGGTCAGCCCTCTTAGTACCTCACTCAACATGATGGAAATTGAGGCACAGAAAGGGTGACACACCCAGGAATGGAAAAGCAGACAAGGGACTTCCCTCATAATCCAGTGGATAAGAATCTGCCTTCCAATGCAGGAGACATGGGTTCTGTCTCGAGTAGAGGAACTCAGTTCCCACAGACCACAGAGCAGCTAAGCCACAACTAGAGTAGCCCGAGTACAGCAGTGAAGATCCCAGGTGCCGCAACTATGACCCAATGCAGTCAAATTAATTAATTAATGAAATATTAACAAAAAAGAGAAAAGCAGACAATCCAGCACCAGAGTCTACGTGCTGAAGATAAGATGCCTTAGCTCCTCCCTCAAAAGTAATATTCATGAAGTATTTACTCTGCGGCAGGCACTGCTGAGGTTATCACATGCATTGTCTCATTATGGGGGGGTCGGGGGTGACTATCATGTCCATTTCCAGACGGGCAAACTGAGGTGCTTCTCAGAGAGGCAAAGCACCTTGCCCAAGGCTGCATGCAAAGCAAGTGCTTGACTGGGCTCGTGGCCTCAAGGGACCCAGCTGGGGAGGACCTTCGACCTCCCTTTTGGCAGCGTCTCACCTTCCGCTTGACAAACTTGTCCCAGTAGTTGCTGGGGAAAGACCT
>NW_011494852.1:6391704-6393091 GCF_000754665.1 Bison bison bison | reverse complement strand
GGGGAAAAGCCCTGCCGAGAGAAAGAAGCCACAAGATGTTCAGGGAGGAAGGAACAGGAGCTGCCGGTCAGATTGGGGTGGGAGTGGGGTGGGGGGTGCGGTGGGGTTGTAATTCCAATGCTTTTCTCACAGGGGATCCCAGACAGTGGGGTCAACCTCTCTCACTCAGGATCAGTCTCTAAAGACCCCAGGCCAGGTGACGCTTGTCCAAGGTCAACCTTAACGTCCTGCCCCCACCCCCAGGACCCACTGCTGTCATCGGTGGAGCCCAGGTGACGGGGATGTACAAAGACCTGAACTGCACTCAGATGGGAGACAAGAGTGTGTGATGGGCGTCCGGGGAGTTGGAGCCAGCAGCATGGCCCCGCTCTGGCATCCCGGGAGCAGAGGGCTTTCTCATGCTGTTTTATTTAATTTTATTTGATGCTTCTGGCCCTTTATTTACCAGGTTTTGTTTTGTTTTTTTGTTTTTGGCTCCCGCAGCATGCGGCATCTTAGTTCCCTGACCAGGAATCAAACCCGCGCCGCCTGCATTGGAAACACGGAGTCTTAACCACTGGACTGCCAGGGAAGTCCTGACCTGGTGTTCTTATTCTAGACATGCCTCCCTCTCAGGACGCAGCCTGGCTGTATGAACATGGAAGATGGGACTTCACTTGGGGAGAATGGGATGGGCTTGGAGTGCTCTTTGGGGGCCCAGTGTCCCACCACATTGCCCGCATAACCCTCATTTCCTCCCTGGGCTCAGTTCAAATCCCAAATGATTTCATCAGTTTCCCATTCATGACACCTGGTGAGAATCCTGCGTGAGGACAGAGTTTAAAATGCAGCTCCTGGGCGCCTCTGGAGACTCACTGAACCAGAATCTCCTGGGCTGGGGCCCTGGGAATCTCCATGTGTCTGTCACCAGCACCCCAACAGGTACTTTAATGCACAGGCAACCGGTGTGTATTACAAAGAGGAAGGTGGAGGCTTGGAGAGAATGAGTCAGGATCGGCAGCGCCTGGAACCCCAGGCTTGCCAGGCCTGGGCTGGGGATGGAGTGGTACCCCAGTTCTGCATCCCCCACCCACTGCGGGGGCTGCTGAGCCCTTACGGAGTGTTGAGCACCAGCCGGTCCCACTGGCCTTTCACGTCATCATCCTCAGGCTGCTCCGTGATATAGAGGCCATCAAACTCCAGCTTCCGGGCCAGTTCCTTCTCCCGCTTAAAGATCACCAAGGGCACCTAGAGGGTGCACGGAGGTAAACAGGGTTAGGGGTGGAGTGTCAGGAGACCACAGCCTCGGCAGGAACAGTGATGTCTTGCTGGAGCCTTCATGAGACCCCACAGCAGAGCCGCGCTCCCAGAGTGATCAGGGTAGTAGCGGTGGGGGAATGCAATGATA
>NW_011494852.1:6390513-6391604 GCF_000754665.1 Bison bison bison | reverse complement strand
TGGCCTCCCAAGGGAAGGAGGAGGAATGAATCAGGCAGGTGAGAGGAGATCAAAGCAGGGCAGAGCCTTCGAGGCAGAGGGAACTGCACATGCAGACATTCGAAGCCCAAAGAACTCTGTTCGTCCAACTGTAAAGTGTCAAGATTAGCTGGACAGTCAGCTCCCGTGGAACTCAAGTGGAAATTTTTGTAACACAACTTATGGGGCATCACAAAGCTTCGGGCACAGTTATGTCAGAATCCACGTCCCCCTGTTGGCACCCAGGCTGCGTCTGAGGCCCGCACACCCTCACAGATTCACCAGCTGACCAACACGTAGAATATGACATGTAGTCCCAAATGACAAATTGTGCTTCTTGACCCAGAAATTAACATCAACATGGGACCCATCTCTTCAGTGTGAGCTGCATCAGTTCCCAGTTTGAGTATCACACTTGCTAAAGAGCCCAATACTGTATTCAGCCCCTGGCCTTACCCCAGCCCTAGGTTCCCTTTGTCCCAATGCTGTGCACCATACCCCAGCCCCTGTCCCAGATCCTCTCAGCCAGGGCCCCAGCTCATGTTCTCCCCTCTCCACCGAACACACACACACACACACACACACGCACGTCCCGGCCCCAAGGCTGTGGTCATGACCCACCTTGAGGCAGTTGTAGCCAATGATACAGAGAAAGGCCACCAGCGTATGCAGAAGGCTCAAGCACCGCAAGGCAGGCTCCATGTAACCCGTGCTCTCCTCCAGGAAGTAGTACACCATGTTCTCATCCTCGTCGCCCTCTGCTTCCTCTCCAGCCCCCGAGCCCCAGCCGGAGCCGCCACCAGACCCTGCTCCTGACAGGCCCCCAGCTGCTAACCCCTCCATATCATCCTCTCCAGGTGGAGAGTCAGAGACCTAAAGCGGGGGGAACAGGTCAGTCAGGGTGGGGACCAGGGGTCCTGGTACCTGGTCCACCACAGCCTGAACCCACAAAGCAAATGAACAGCCTCCATGCCTGAGGTTTGGTCTGGGCCCCTGTCAGAGGCAGTCTCCACAGGACTGTCAATCAAGATCAAGGGGCACGTCCAGGATCCTAGCTAGCAAATCAGACTCTG
>NW_011494852.1:6386547-6390413 GCF_000754665.1 Bison bison bison | reverse complement strand
AGACTCTGTTCTGGGAATCTTGACTATTGAACTGAGTGACAGGAGAACTGAAAACAGAGTTGATTTGTCTTGATAGTAGAGCCTTAAAGAGAGACTAATTTTAACGCGCCCACACACATATATATCAGGGTCTTCCCAGGTGTCACTAGTGGTAAAGAACCCACCTATAGATCCAGGAGACATAAGAGACACAGGTTCAATCCCTGGGTCAGGAAGATTTTCCTGGAGGAGGGCATGGCAACCCACTCCAGTATTCTTGCCTAGAGAATCCCATGGACAGAGGAGCCTGGCAGGCTACAGTTCATGGGGTCGCAAAGAGCTGGACTGAAGCGACTTAGCACGCATGCATATATATACCAACTTGTGAGATCTTAGTCCCCCAACCAGGGATTGAACCCAGGCTCTTGGCAGCAAAAGAGGAGGCCTAACCAGGGACTGACAGGGAATTCCCTTAACACTAACATTAATACTAATACTAAAATTAGTGGTCGCTATCATCTATTCATACAGCATCTTTATATACCAGGTACTATTCTGAGAGCTTTACATGTGTTTTTTTGTTTGTTTGTTTGTTTTGGCCACACTGTATGGCATGTAGGATCTTAGTCCCTGAACTGTGAGAATTAAGAGAATTAATTTAATTAAAAGAATTCCCATGAGCTTCCCATTGCCTCCTCCCCACAGATTTCTCTTTAGCTTATGTGAAAGCAAAGAGAAGTAACTGAATTGGTGGGTGCTGCAGAGAGGGCAAGGCCTGTACCCAGAGGCACAGGGCTGGCCAGTGGCAGAGCTGAATGTGGAACCCACAACCTGTTCGCTGTTCTAACTCCCCCAGGGCCTTAGGCATGTGTTCCAGATGGACCCAGATACCCATCTCAAGATCCAGGTGTCCAGCCCAACCCTTCCCCGGGACCCTGAGCCCAATCCCTTGTTCCTGGTGAATTTCAAGGGCCCTGGGGACCTATTGGGACTGAACCTCCCATCCCACAGCCCAGATCAGCACTTGATCCTCCCAGCCCCTCTTGACCAGCACCTTATAAAACAGCAGGATGAAGTTGATGGCAAATGCCAAGAAGAGGGCAAGGAATCGCAGGGTGTAAAAATTCCTTGAGAGGTAGTTCTAAGATGCAGAGAGAAAGAGAAAGACAGAGCTCACAGTCCATCCTCTCCCTTGGAGAATTTATCCCAACATTCACCCACAACCCAAGCACTGGGGTCCTGAATAACTCGTCCCACAACTTCCCATTTATTGAGTGCTTACTGTATACCAAGACCTGGGCTAAGTACTTTATCTACATGAATCTGTTTAGTTCTGCGCTGATGTGCCCACTTTCTGGATGAGGAAACGGAGGCTCAGGGAGTGAGCTGTCTTGTTCAAGGTCATGTTGGTAAGAAGTGGCAGACCTGGGCTTTGAAGCCAGGCAGTCCAGCTCCAGAGTCTACTCTCCCAACCCCTCTGCCATGCTGCTTCCAGGACAAGGTGGCCTGGTCTGCTTTAATCCGGGCAGAGGACATCTATTCCTAACTCTCCTTTTCTTTTTTCCTCTCCATTGCTCTCTCCATTCCCTGTTCTTTCCCCAAATCCTCACAGGACCCCCCCCCCTTTTGTCCAGCATGTTTTCCTAAGCTCCTCATGTCAGACTGGCCTGGAGAGGAGACAGGACAGGTGGAGCCCTGGGCCCTGCCCTCCCAAATTTCACTCTCCCTTCTTCCGGGCCTGGATGAGGAGGTGAGTCTCACCTCACACCTCCCCCCACCCCCTGCACAGGAGGAGCTGGGGCTTGTGTGGCAGCTCCCACCTGAAGGCTGAGAGCCAAGAAATAGGCCATGGCTTCAGCTGGATTTAGCTCTGGATAGAGGTGGAGGAGGGAAATCGAAGCAGGTGGCCCAGGTGCGCAAAGGCATGGAGGTGGGAATAAGGACTGTGGGCAGGGAGAGGCTGAGGGGCCAAGGGAGGACCACCTGAAAATGCTGCCCTGTGCCCAGGTCCTGCTCTGTCTGGGGACATCTCTGCCCTCTGCCCAGACTGGCTTCCCCTCAGAGGTGAGCTGGGCACAGGTGGGCTCAAGAACAGGGTGGGGGCAGAAGTCATGTGAATGCTGGGTTTCCCTGAGAGGGGGCTTCGGATGCCCTTGCTGGGTCCTCACCAAGAACTTCACCCGCTGTACTTCCAGTTCTCCCCAGAATTCCAGGCCTGCACCACCAGCTCCCTCCTTCTTTGGAGGGGGTGGAGGAGGAGCTGCCTTTTTGGGGGGTTCTGGTGGGGTCTCAGGGACTTCTTCCTTCTCCCCATTCTCAGCACTGCAGGGCAGAACACAGAGAGTGAGAAGGTGCCCGGGAAATGCATGCATGCATTCATTCAAAGCCAAGTGTGGGGCCCCTCCCATGCCTGGCCCAGGTCTAGATGGTGTTGTGGACATAGTGGTGAGACCAACCTCCGGCCCTGTCTTCAAGGGGTGAGGGTCCAATGGGGTTCAGACCCATCACCAGACAGTCGCAGCCCAGAGCAGTCAGGGCTGGGATGGGGGAAGCTCAGAGGCTCATGGGAACCCTGAGAAGGAGACATCCCTTCATCTTAGCAGGGGAGTCAAGGTAGGCTTCCAGGAGAAGGAGATGGGTGAGCCAAGATGGGAAGGAGGAGGAAGGCTGAGACCAAGCATGGGGGAGGGTGCTGCAGGCAGAGGGAACGGCTGGTAGAAAGGCTTGTGGGGAAGAGAGGAGCATTTCTTCCTCTACCGTCTTTCACAGAGGCCCTCCTCTGGGTCTGGGCTTGGGCTGAGTGATGCTGAGGTCACAGGGTGACCAGGACAGCCTCAGGCCCTGACCTCGGGAGGCTCCCAGTCCATGAGGGAGTGATAGAGGCTGGGCCCTTGCACCTGAGGCCACTCACTCAGCTTTCTCCGGCTCGGGCTCCGGCTCCGGCTCCGGCTCTGGAGGCAGCTCTTCTTCCTCTCCGTCCACCTGGCGGCCGGGCAAGTATCAGGGCAGAGCCCGCACCCTCGGTGCCCCTCAGATCTGCCTATTCCTCTCCATGTCCCTTCTGCACTTTTCTCCTAGGCAGTCTGAGGTGTACTCTCCTTCCACCCCCACCAGAAAAGGAGTATAATTCTCATTTTACAGAGGGGAAACTGAGGCTCAGAAAGATGGAGCAGCCGTGACCAAAGCACTGTGCAGTCAGGCTGACTCCCAGTGGAGCTTCTCCCCGCAGGGCCTCTCATCACCTTGACAACGGCACCCCTACCGGCACTCTGCACTGAGGGACTGAGAATGCTTTAGGGGCTTCTGTCAAGTGGGCTACTTAATTCCCCTCAATCGCCTGTATCTCTGAGGGTCTTCCCCTCAGTGTCTCTGACCCCATCTTGGGTCTTTTTAGGTCTTGATCCCATTTCCCCTCTAATTTGGTCTCTGGATCGCTGGCTCTATTTGTTTCCAGATATCTTTTTCTCCGTGGCTCCCAGAAACAGTGCGCGTATTACCGGGAGCCTTTCTCCAGGTCTCCATCTCTGTGTCGGTCTTTGAGTGTGTCTCTCTCTTTGTGCGTCTCTGCATCTCTCAGGCCCTCTCACCGTCGTTTTTTGTTTTCCTTCTCTCTGTGCACTGCCACCCACCCTCTATTAGAGTCTCTCTTCCCCTTTCTCACCCTCCCTCCTACCTCAGTCATTCCAAAGCCCTGAAGCCCCCGCCCGCACTCTCACCCCCAGCTTCCTCTTGATGATGGGCGAGCCCTCGGGCGTGGGCGGCTCCGCCGGCGTCGTGTCTCCCATATCCCCGAGGCCGGCCCCTTCGGGTCGGAAGGGCCCCCCATCGGCCACAGCCACCGTCCCGTCGGCGACTCCCGGGTCCTCCTGGTCCGCCACCTCCTCGTC
>NW_011494852.1:6381055-6385869 GCF_000754665.1 Bison bison bison | reverse complement strand
CTCACGAAGAGCTCCATCTTCTCCGACTCGCCGCCCTCGTTCACCACGTCGAAGATGAACTGACGCTTCGACTCCTTCACCTGCAGCGCGGGGCGGAGGGGACATGATGGGGGCGCCGTCGGCGGGCACTTGGGACCACAGCGAAGGCGGCCGGGCGCTCGCCGCTGTTCTAAGCATCATCGTGGTTTTTATTTCTCGAGGAGTGCACCTGTATTGCGCTCGCTGTAGGTGCACTTGTATGAATTTCAACTGGGCCAGGGCCAGTATCCTGGCATTTTGCGTATCGTAATCACAATTAATCCTTACAAACCATCCCAGAAGTATGGGCTGTTATCCCCATTTTACAGACGAAGAAGTGGAGGCCCAGAAAGTCACGTGTTCAGGGTGACGCAGCCGAAAGGTGACAGGCGTGGAATTTGAATTCCCAACAAGCTGGCTCCAGAATCGATGTTTTTGGCTTCTTTGAGAAAGGGGGCATGGTGGTTGAGGGCAAAGGTTCTGCAGCCAGCCTGTCTGGGTTCCAATCCCAATTCTACCACTGTTAGATGGAACTCTCTGGGCCTCAGTTTCCCCTTATGAGTTAATAGATGCTGAGTGCTTAGAACAGGGCCTGGCGCCTACGAAATGCCCTACGTGCCTGCTATCTCGGTACTGCTGTTTGAGCACTGGAGGGCCATGCAGACAGACATGGACTCCTGGGACCACCAGAAGGTGCGAATGGCAAGGAGTGAGCAGGAGGAAGTGAGTGTTTGGAGGAATAACGCTAACAAAGAGTGTGCCCGTGGAGTGCATTTGAGGGGCAGAGGTGGGGGGCTGGAGCTCCCACAGCAGGTATCAGAGTGTGAAGGACCAGTGACGAGCCACAGTTTCCTGCAGATGAAGGGATGTGCGGCCATCCTGGGTGCAAGGATGATGCAATGGCTTTTAAGCCAGATTGGAGAGCAGGATGAATGTACAGTGATGCCTCAAGGGATACAGATGAGTGAGCAATATCTTGGGGGTTCTGGTGGAGTATGTGATGGGGGCCAATGTGCAAAAGCCTTGTGAGAGGGCACAGGGGCTTAGGGAGGTATCGGGTGTGAGGGGGCCAAGGTGGCATGGGAGAACGTGGGGGAGAAGGTGACCATGCCAGGCTCAGTGCGCCTGTGGACATGGGAATATGGGGGAGGCATGTGTGGACCTGGGCACAACCGAGGATGGAGGCTGTAGATGTGGGCTGTTGCTGTTTAGTCGCTAAGTCGTGTCCAACTCTTTTGCGACCCCATGGACTGTAGCCCACCAGGATCCTCTGTCCATGAGATTTCCCAGGCAAGCATACTGGTGTGGGTTGCCATTTCCTTCTCCAGGGGATCTTCCTGACCTAGGGATTGAACCTGTGTCTCCTGCATTGGCAGATTCTTTACCCCTGTGCCACCTGGGAAGTCCTGTAAATGTGGGAGGGGCCTACAGTTCATACAGGCTGTGTGTATTCACCACGATGCTCACGCCTCATGCAGGGGGACCCAGGAATAAGGGTAAGAGGGCCTGGAACATGAGGGCATGGTTCAGGGTGGGGTACAGGCCTGGGAGTGCATGAGCCAGGTCTCACGGAGGAGAGTTGAGGGGCCCAGGGCTGCGGAGTTGATGGGAGTGCAAGCCTCATGTACTGTGTGATGTGGGAAGGGTGTGCAAGAGCAAGTAGGAGGAGTGTGTGGGTTCCTGGGGGGTGGGCATCTGGGAATCCAAAGGGAAGTAGGAGGAGTTCCCTGATGACCCTGGGGTTAGGATTCTGTGCTTTCACTGCGGAGGCCTGGGTTCCGTCCCTGATCAGGGAACCATCCTGCATGCTGCATAGCATGGCCAAAATACAACAAAAAAAAAGGAAGTCTGAGTGCAAGGGGCACACAGTCTTGGTGTGCATTGTGATTGTGAGCAGGAGGGCCGCTTGGACAACAGGGCCCGAACCTGCATGAAGGGCACATGGGCATGTGAGAGAATGGGGGAGGGGAACCACATGCTGGCTGTGTGTGTGAGGTGGACTGGGGGCATGCCAGGGCCATGTGAGTGTACTCTTGGAGCAAGAGAGATGTAAGGGACAAGTACTGTGGGCTGGGCATATTAGGAGCACATCAGGTCAAGGGGTAGGCTTGGCCACCAAGGACCGGGCGAGGGGGGCTCTTGTGAACATGTTGGAGAGGGCGGTCCAAGGGCTTATGGGTGAGCATGGGTGTGCCAGGGCATGTGTGGGTGAATAAGTGAGGGGCAGGCAACCATGTGGCATGCCAAGGCTTCAGAAAGGCACACTGGCATCCTCAGAATGAGTGTGCAAGACAGGTGCACCCACAGGTGGGCCCACAACAAGTGAGATGGGAATTGTGTGTTAGGAATTCAGAGGGCATTTGGGGGCACATGTGGTGACTGGTGTGGAGAAGGAAATGGCAGCCCACGGAGAATCCCATGGGCAGAGGAGCCTGGTGGGCTACATTGCATAGGGTTGCAAAGAGTCAGATATGACTGAAGCGACTTAGCATGCACGCACGTGGTGACTGGTGAGGGATGGGCCAGCATTAGGGCATCTCGGAGCCCTCAGGGTGAATGTGCAGAAGAGTGGGCACGGGCAGGCCAATGTCGAGAGAGAGCATATCAGAAGCTGCTGGTAAGGTGAGCAAGGTGGGTGTAACCACATGGGTTCAAGTACACCGTGTGGGTACAGTTGCATCCGGACTACTAAGAGCTCCCAGGGTGAGTGTGCAAGAGGCAGGCGTGGTGTGAGCAGCCACACTGAGGGCATGCCAATGCTGCTGGTGTTGCATCAGGGTATGTATGCTGTGTGCTCAGTCGCTTCAGTTGTGTCCAGCTCTTTGTGACCTCATGGACTGTAGCCCCCCACAGGCTTCTCTGCCCATGCAGATTCTTCAGGCAAGAACACTGGAGTGGATTGCCATGCCCTCCTCTAGGGGATCTTCCCAACCCAGGCATCGAACCCTCGTCTGCTGCATTGCAGGCAGATTCTTTACTACTGAGCTACAGGGGAAGCCCCATATCAGGGTATGTCTATGTCTGCACAAGGTGGGCATGGGAGAGCCAGAGGTCTGCAAGGTCTGCAAGGGCACAGCAGTACCCATACAACGTGTGCAAGAGGGTGGGCATGGGCTTACACGAATGGAGCAGGGGCCCAATGGGGTCTGCAAAGGACATGTGCAAAGCGTGCACTGCCCCATGTGGGGTCCAAGCATGAGAGGGGCATGCCCCGGAAGCCCCGGGAGGCGAGCATGCATATGCATGGGTCTGCTGACCTGGGGCATCTCCCACTGAGCGCGGTTGGTCTCCGAGATCTCGAAGTAGATACGTTCGATGCGGCGGGAGGCCCCCATGATCTCGATGCGGCCCAGGTAGGGCCGGAAGTACTCGAGGATGCTCTCCGCGAGCTCGAGGAAGTTGCGCAGGCGCGGGTCGTGCGGCACGTGCTCTGACAGGTTGGTCAGCAGCACCGCCACGTTAAAGCCGATGTCGCGGGCTGGCTCCTGGAAGCGGTTGGCGAACTCCTCACAGTTGATCATCTCGTTCTCATCCGCTTCGGAGCACGAAAGCAGGAACTGGATTTCCGGACCGGTGAACTGCTTCTGACTGTCCATGGCCTGGCAGGGGGGCGGGGGGTGGGGGGGAGGGGGGAGCGGGTGCGGTGGAGAAGGAGGAGAGGTCAGAAGGGTGGCCTGGGGAGCCCCGATGCTCTTCCTGAAACCACTATGGACTTTTCATAAAGACAGAAAAGTCCAGGATCATATAATCACCACCCAAGGCTGACACCCAGAGGTTGACATGGGTGAGACTGTACCAGTTATTAAAATACTGAATGCTAGGACTCCCCTGGTGGTCCACTGGTTAAGAAACCGTCTTCCAATGCAAGGGGACTGTGGTTCCATCCCTGGTGGGAGAACTAAGATCCCATATGCCATGGGGAAACTGAGTCTATGCACCACAACAAAGACCCAACACAGCTGATAAATAAATATTTTAAAAATTACTTAATTCATTGTCAAATAAATTGCACAAGGCCCCTTGAAAATTAATTTCCATAAATGCCAGTTTCAAATTTTTTTTTTTTTGAGATCGCCAAAATCTCAGTAGTTGAACTAAATGTGAAAGAAGTCGGTAGTTTAAAATTATATTCTATTCTGTGTATTGTATTTATCTTTAAGGCATTTATCGCCACAGTTTTATTGAGTTTGAGTAAAAGAAGGGATTGAAGATGAAGTGTAGAACGTGGGGAAGAAAAGAGAAAGCCTAATCCATACATAGAAACTGAGAAGATTTGATCTGTAGCCATAACCAGCACTGATTTATGAACAGTCCTGTTTTTTGTTAACCATTAATGTCAGAACTCAAGGCTGTATAACCTCTCAGTCATCTGTGTTCCCTCCCCGAATTCTACTTGTACATACAATTAAATGTTATCTACTGAAAAAAAATAAAAATAAAAAAAATAAAATGAGCTAATAGAATTTGTTATAATAAAAAAAAAAATTTACTGAATGCTGCATTTCCACAAAGCTGAGCCACACATCCACTGTCAGACTGAGTCCATTTTTCATTGGTGGTAAGCAACAGACTGGTTCAAGGAAAAGGAGTTCGTCAAGGCTGTATATTGTCACCCTGCTTACTTAACTTATATGCAGAGTACATCATGAGAAACGCTGGACTGGAAGAAACACAAGCTGGAATCAAGATTGCCGGGAGAAATATCAATAACCTCAGATATGCAGATGACACCACCATTATGGCAGAAAGTGAAGAGGAACTAAAAAGCCTCTTGATGAAGGTGAAAGTGGAGAGTG
>NW_011494852.1:6353106-6380955 GCF_000754665.1 Bison bison bison | reverse complement strand
AGCTGGAATCAAGATTGCCGGGAGAAATATCAATAACCTCAGATATGCAGATGACACCACCATTATGGCAGAAAGTGAAGAGGAACTAAAAAGCCTCTTGATGAAGGTGAAAGTGGAGAGTGAAAAAGTTGGCTTAAAGCTCAACATTCAGAAAACGAAGATCATGGCATCTGGTCCCATCACTTCATGGGAAATAGATGGGGAAACAGTGGAAACAGTGTCAGACTTTATTTTTCTGGGCTCCAAAATCACTGCAGATGGTGACTGCAGCCATGAAATTAAAAGACGCTTACTCCTTGGAAGGAAAGTTATGACCAACCTAGATTGCATATTCAAAAGCAGAGACACTACTTTGCCAACAAAGGTTCGTCTAGTCAAGGCTATGGTTTTTCCTGTGGTCATGTATGGATGTGAGAGTTGGACTGTGAAGAAGGCTGAGCGCCGAAGAATTGATGCTTTTGAACTGTGGTGTTGGAGAAGACTCTTGAGAGTCCCTTGGACTGCAAGGATATCCAACCAGTTCATTCTAAAGGAGATCAGCCCTGGGATTTCTTTGGAAGGAATGATGCTAAAGCTGAAACTCCAGTACTTTGGCCACCTCATGCAAAGAGTTGACTCATTGGAAAAGACTCTGATGCTGGGAAGGATTGGGAGCAGGAGGAGAAGGGGACGACAGAGGATGAGATGGCTGGATGGCATCACTGACTTGATGGACATGAGTCTGAGTGAACTCCAGGAGTTGGTGATGGACAGGGAGGCCTGGCGTACTGCGATTCATGGGGTTGCAAAGAGTCGGACACGACTGAGCGACTGATCTTATCTGAAGATGTGAATTGATGAAACTCAGCACTCATGTGCACACTTAGTCGCTCAGTCCTGTCCAACTCTTTGTGACCCTATGGACTGTCGCCCACCAGGCTCCTCTGCCCATGGATTCTCCAGGCAGGAATACTGGAGTGGGTTGTCATGCCCTCCTCCAGGGGATCTTCTCGACCTAGGGATTGAACCTGCATCTCACGTCTCCTGCATTGGCAGGAGGGTTCTTTACCACTGAGCCACCTGGGAAGCCTCCCAGCACTTGGGTAGCAGCTGGTAAAGGGATGCTGTCCCAAGCTCCCTGCCGGCCATCCTGCTCTCCACCCATCTTCCCACCCTCACCCCTTACAGTGGCACCTGTGGTCTGTACCAGAGGCTCTCATGACCCTCTGGCTGCAGCTGGGAGCCACCCAGGTGGGGTCAGGGAGCAGGAGGAGAATGGAGTTGCGGCGTTTCTCTCCTTGGCTCCCTCTCTGTGCTGGTTGTATCTCTCCCTCAAAGGTCAGTCCTGCCATCCTGTCCAAACAGCTCCCTCTATCACCCAGTTAGATCCTCACTCTTTCCTCCAGGCCAGCCGCCTCAAGGCCAGGGCCCTGACTGATGGCAATACATGCCACCACCTCTACCCCTTCCCCAAGACCCTTTGGTCCCCCATCCTTCCATTTTCAGCATCTAGATAATTGGCACCGGACACAATGGAGGCCTCCAAATCCCAACCGGGAATAGAGTCATATACTCATCACCCCAGAATTAACAAATGCTCACGATGACACATTTTCAACTACTATATTTTTAAGAACTGAAACATGCCAGCAGTGATTGGAGCCCTCTGTGTACCCTTCTCTTACTCCATTTCCCCACCCTCCCCCAAGGTAACCACTATCCTGGAGTTGGTGTATCCTTCCCAAGAACTATGTGTCAGGGCATTCCTGGTGGTGCAGTGGTTAAGAATCTGCCTGCCAATGCAGGGGACGTCAGTGCAATCCCTGGTCCGGGAAGATTCCACATGCCTTGGAGCAACTAAGCCCGTGAACCACGGCGACTGAGGCCTGCAGGCTTTGAGCCTGTCTCTGCAACAAGAGAAGCCACTGCATTGAGAAGCCTGCAAACCACCATGACGAGTAGCCCCTGCTCACCCCAACTAGGGAAAGCCTTGGGAAAAGCAATGAAGAGCCAGTGCAACCAAAAAGAAAATTAGTTAATTTTTAAGAAAGACTTGTGTGTCACAAGGATGGACCCAGAGGGTATTATGCTTAGTGAAATAGATCAAAGAGAAATATTGATGTTTTCACTTCTATGTGGAATCTAAAAAAAAAAACAAAAACAAATTAACACAGGAGAAAACAGAAACAGACTCACAGATAAAGAGGACAAACTAGAACAAACCAGTGAGGAGAGGGCAGTGGGGAGGTGATTAAGAGGTACGAAACACATATAAAATAAATAAGCTACAAGTACATATTGTACAGCAAGGAGAATATAGCCAATATTTTATTGTAACTTTAAATGGAGTATAATCTACAAAAACATTGAATAGCTATGTTGTACACCTGAAACTAACATAATATTGTAAGCCAACTCTACTTCAATAAAAAAAGAAGTATGTGTCAGTACTTCTACTGTCTATATCCTGTTGTTTATTTGGTATCCTGTACATTATTTTGATACAAAGAATTGCTATTATAATCATGTAATTTTTTTCTCGCAACTGTGTGTTTTCAAGATCTATCCATGTTGATGTATAGGTCAGATGAATGCATTTTCACTGCTGTGTAGTATTCCTGTTTTATAAATACAGCATTCTATCCGGAAGAGAAGGAGACTCCAGGAAAGAAAATCGACAACCATCATAGAAGAAGGTTTGATGACAAGACATTTAGATGATCTCCAGTTTTTTACTTTACAGACACTTTCATTGAATATTCTCATACTGCTCTCTGCTGCACTTTTTGCAAAAGGTTTTCTGGGGAAATATTTTAAATGTTTTGACAGCACCCACAATAAGAATGCATTTTATAATGTGACAAAAAAAAAAAAAGATTTCGGGACACAACTCTGACTTTCGCTATGTAACGCGCTCTGCAATGTTCTATTTTATTTTTAAAAATGCTGGTCATGACTTAACTAAATTAATTTCATGACCAACAGATGGTTTGCCACATGCAGTCTGAGAAACGTTGCTCTGGGTATGAACAGAAGCGAAATTTTCTGGCTCTAAAAAGTGCTTTGTAGCCAAGAACTTTGCAAAAATGCTTTCTAAATGAGTAACATGCTTTGCAAATCATGAAGGGCTCTAGAAACCACAGAGCGTGGAGACATAATCACACAGGAACTCTTCACCTTCTACTGTCGCTCCATCAACCTGACTCCTTTTCTTATGATACAGTGTGACACTGCCCCAGAGTAAAATCTGACTCCCCCACCCGGCTCCGCATGGGGCCCGGGACTCCATCCCCTCCATTCGTCCTGGACTATGCATGCTCTTGTGATCTGCTGCTCTCTCTTTGTCATTGTCCATTTGCCTGCCCTCTTCTTTCGAAATACCTTCCTCTCTGACTCTTGTCAGTTTCCTCTGCTGGAGTCTCCTCTTTCAGACCTCTAAAGGTTAAAGGGGCCCCAGGTCTGAAATCTTCACTCTTTTCGTAAGATATACACACTCCATGGAGAGCGCCTTGAGGCTCAAGCCTCAGAAAGCCATCCCATGCCAATGATTGTGAAGTCTACATCCCAGCCCTGACTGCTCCCCAGAATCCATACACTTGACAGATGAAGCCTTATCTGACATCTCTGTGTGGAAAAGGCCAGACTGAACTCTTGATTTCAAAACCTCTCCTCCCACAGTCTTACCCATCTCAGGAATAGCATCACCACCCACCCAGATGCTTAAGTTAAAATCTTTGAGTCATCCCTGATTCCTCCCTTTTATCTCACTACCCACACCGAATCCATCAGCAAATCTGTCAGCTCTGCTTTCAAAAGATCTAGGACACAACACTTCTACCCCCTCCACGATTCTATCCCCCAGTAGAGGGTCACAGCAACTCTTCCCTGGTTTCTCCTCCTCTTCTCTCCCCAGAGTCTCTCCCCAACCCCACACACACAGCTGGAGGGACCCTGTAAACATCCGAGTCAGATCCCATCCCTCCCCTGCTCAGAATCCTCCCTTAGCTCCATTTCATTAAGGTTAAAAGTCAGAGTCCTCCCCACAGCCAGCCAGGCTCAGCACATCCCCCCCATCACCTCTCAGACTTTATTTTTGCGTCTCTCCCTCTCAACAGGCACGCTGGCCTCCTCTGCACCCCTCTTGTTCCCATTTTTCAGCCTTTACACTTGCTGTTCCCTTTGCTGGGGAGGCTACAAACTCTCCTACCTTCACAGGGTAGCATTCAGCTCTCGGCTTCGATGTCCTCAGCCCTGCCTGACCACCCAATTTACAGGGCTGACTACATCTCGCTTTGTTGCACACCACCTTGCTCATTTACTTCAGACCACAGGTTATAACCTGAAATTATCTTGTTTACTTATTTTCATCTGTCCCTCCCCACTGGGCTATCAGCTCTGAAGGGGGGGGTCTCTGTTTTGTTCACTGCTACACACAGTAGGCACTCAGCACATATTTGTCAAATGAATTAAGCATTTTGAAAACCGAGAAGACTTTTTAACTCTGTTACAATTTTGGAAAATCAAGAAGTCCTTTTTTAAAAGAAGGCTGACCTTATCTTTTAAATCATAAAAATAATTGAAAAGCCTGTTGTAAAATATAAAGATCTGTACAGTTTGGGAAATCATATGATGCTTTGGGTTTGGGAAACCATGTGAAGCTGGGTAACAGTCAGACATTTAGAAATGAGAATATCGCCATTTTGCAATTTCTAATGAACTAATGTGTCTGGACATCAAGCATTGATGGTTGCTGACATCACAAAAGGAGTGATGAGGGGACAGGCTGTGCTTCTTAATGGATGTATGAAGCACCATAAAGGAAGGTGCTGGCAAAAAAAAATAAAAAGCAAAACTCCAACCTGAGTCTGATCAAGCTTCGTGACCTAAGTCTCAGTTTGCAGGAAATGCAGGGGCCAGAGGAACAGATTAAATGACACCATAAGGTTACATCAGCCAGATCCAAAGGCAGGAAACTCTACAATTAACAGAGAAGTATCTACGGATAGCCATGAGCTACATGTGGCTACTGAGCCATAGAATCGTGGTTGGTGCCAAGTGAGATGTGGCAACAGTGTATACTTATGGATTTTGATGACAGTGTAAACAAAAGAATTTAAAGTATCTAATAATTTTTAAATTGATTATATGTCAAAATATAATTTTGGTGGAGGAGCTTAAATAAAATATATTGTTTAAAATAATTTCATGTATTTCTTTTCCCTTTTTTAAAAAGTGCAGGTACTAGAAATTCCTTAACTATATGTGTTGCTCCCATTGTATCTCTTTCTAAAAACATTTATTTACTTATTTGGCTGTGCTGGGTCTTAGTTGCAGCATGTAGGATCTGGTTCCCTGACCAGAGATTGAACCTGGGTCCCCTGCATTGGAAGCAGAGGCAGCCACTGGACCACTAGGGAAGTCCCTGTATTTCTATCAGGCATTGCTGCTCTACTGGATCAGCAACCTGGGTCTCTAGCAGATAAAATGCCAGGAAAGGAAAAAGTGAAGGAGGGACAGCAGTCGACAGGAGGAGGTTTAACGAAATAGCAACCAGGCCTCCCTGCTGGTAGTGGCTCAGTGGAGAAGAATCCACCTGCAATGCAGGAGACACGGGTTCAATCCCTGGTCCAGGAAGGTCCCAAATGCCACGGAGCGATGAAGCCCGTGCACCACAGCTATTGAGCCTGTGCTCTAGAGCCCGGGAACCACAACTACTAAACCCACGCGCTCTAGAGCCTGTGCTCTGCACCAAGAGAAGCCCTCACACCCCAACTAGAGAGTAGTCCACACTCGCCGCTACTAGAGAAAAGCCCACACAGCAACGTAGACCCCGCACGGCCAAAAAATAAAGACAGAAATAAAGCTGTTCTTTTTCTACAAGAGAAGAATTAGCAATCAATAGCACTAGGTGACCTTGTTTGGATGCTGCTTCAAAGAAATTACAAAAAGTTATATGTGATATTTTGAAGATCTGGAAATTAGAACACAGACCAGACATTTGATGATTTAATGAGCTATGGATCTTTTTCATTTGTCTTCATTGCTTTGTTTTCAGTTAGGGATGATAATGACACTGTGGCTTGTTAAATAAAAGGAAACCCTTTTAAGACCATATATTGGACAGTTCCATTGATATGAAGTGTCCAGAATAGGCAAATCTGTAGAGACAGAAAGCAGATTAGAGTTGGCAGGGGCCTGAGTGGGGGAAATGGGAAGTGACTGCTAAAGGGCATGGTGTTTCTTTTTTGGGGTGATTAAAATGTTCTAATATTAGATTGTAGCAATGGCTGCACAATTCTGTGAATATACCAAAAAATTCCTCCCATTAAATTATACCTTTTATATGGGTGAATTTGATAGTATATGAATTATATCTCACTAAAGATGTTTTTAAAAGGAAGTCCTGAATTCAGAGAGATGTACAAAAACATTTGCTAATAAAAAAAAACAAAGAAAACTACAAAATAGTGCTAAGAATAAATTAGTAGCCTGAGATATGTTTTCACCCACCAGGAAGGGCTTTCCAAACTGTAGTAGATGTTTTGGAATCTGCCAAGTACTTACCATTGGAGATGTGTTTTGCAAACTGTCAAGAACTCTGTCAACCATGAAGAGCTTGGGAAACCCTAAAATAATTCTGTATGTTTTTCAATGCAGATTTACATATGAAAGGAAATGCAGAAATAAATGCCTGGAGATTTGAACCACCAAGAGGATAACCGTGGCAGCCTTTGAATGGGTTGTAGGTAGGGATCAAAGGTAACCTCAACCATAGCTATAAGTTCTGAATTTCTTTATAAAAGGAATGTACCCCTGTATTACCTATTTTGTTTAAAATTAATACAAATATTTTAAATGATTTTCTACATAAAAATCAAGTCTTGGACTTCCCTGATCTAGTGGTTGAGAATCTGCCTGCCAATGCAGGAAACATGAGTTCAAACCCTGGCCCAGGAAGATTCCACTTGCCACGGGGCACCTTAGCCCGTGTGCCACAACTACTGAGCCTGGGTGTTGCAATTACCGAATCCTGCACGCTCTAGGACCTGGGAGCCACAACTAGCGTGTTGCAACTACGGAAGCCCGTGTGCCTACGGCCTGTGCTCTTCAACAAGAGAGGCCACCGCAACGAGAAGCCCTTGGATGGAAACTAGAGAGTAGCCCCCGCTCACTGCAACTAGAGAAAGCACAGCAATGAAGACCCAGTGCAGCCAGAAAACAAAATTTAATTTAAAAAATAAGTTCTATGCATGTCCAAACTCCTCCTCCCCCAAAAACAAATAAACAAGCCATCATAAGCAAAGGCAAAAGACAAATGATGAACTAGGAAAAAGAAGTACACCTCATATCATTAGCAAAGTTATAAGCAGCCCAATATATAAAGAGCTCCTAGAAATCAAGAAGAAAACTGCTAACATCCCAGTAGAAGAGTAAGCCAAGGACATAGTTCACTGAACAAGTAATACAAAAGAAGTAACGTGTGCGTGATAAGTCACTTCAGTCGTGTCTGACTCTGTGACCCTATGGGCAATAGGCCACCAAGACCCTCCGTCCATGAGATTCTCCAGACAAGAATACTGGAGTAGGTTGCCATGCCTTCCTCCAGGGGATCTTCCTGAGCCAGGGATTGAACCTGCATCTCTTACATCTCCTGCATTGGCAGGCAGGTTCTTTACCATTAGTGCCACCTGGGAAGCCCAAAGTAATGTGTAAAGATGCTTCACGGCACTCATAACAGGATAAATGTGAATTAAAACTGCACAGCACTACCCTTTTTCACCTATCAGATTGGCAAAAATCCAAATATTTGACAAATGTGGTCTGGTGGTGAGGCTGTGGGGAAACAGGCAGCCTCACATGTTGCTTATGAGAAGGAAAAACAGGGCAAAATCTGTCCAAATGACAAATGCATTTACTGTTTAAGCCAGCAATCCCACTTTTGGAAGTCTATCTTCAGATACAACTGCACATACAAAATGATGTATGTACATATTGTTCTGGTCAGCATTGCTAGTGGCCCACAAGGAGCCTTCCTCAACACACTTACTTCCATCTGCTGGAAACCTGTGGTACAAATTTACAATATCTGTGCTATTAATTGGCACCTTTGTACAGTGCACGGCTTGTACAAATATGCATGGCAGCCCTAATGAGAGCACGCGTTGTAATGGCAAAAGACTGGGCACAAAGCAAGTGTCCATCAACAGGGAATACTCAGAGACTTCCCTGGTAGTCCAGCGGTTAAGACTCTGTGCTTCCAATGCAGGGGGCATGGGTTGGATCCTTGGTTAGGGAACTAAGATCCCACACACCTCAAAGCATGGCCAAAAAAAAAAAAAAAAATAGGTAAGTAAAAATACCAATAAGAATAATAAATTATTTTTGAAGAAAAATAGGAAATTATCAAATAAACCATAATATATACGCAAAGTGGAATACTGGATACCTATAAAAAATAATCAGGACACTCCCTGTATCTCTAGATATACTGCAGGACTTCCTTGATGGTCCAGTGGATAAGAATCCGCCTGCCAATGCAAGGGAACATGGGTTCAATCCCTGGTCCCAGAGGATTCCACATACCACAGAGCAACTAAGCCCGTGGCCACAACTACCGAGCCCACCTGCCCTAGAGCCCGTGCTCCACAACAAGAGAAGCACTGCAATGAGAAGCCCATGCACCACAGCTAGAGAGTAGCCCCCACCACTGGCAAAGAGACTGTGCAACAACGAAGCCCAGAACAGCCAAAATAAATAAAAATAATAAAACAAATAAAATTATAAAAAATAATGGATGTCTGAATAATATTTCATTGCGTGTGTACACACACCACCTTCTTTTTTTGGTAGTACTTCTACTTTAAAAATTTTTTTTAATTTATTTTTTAATTGAAGGATAATTGCTTTACGGAATTGTGTTGGTTTCTGCCAAACATCAACATGAATCAGCCATAGGTATGCATACGTCCCCTCACACACCACCTTCTTTATCCATTCACCCATTGACAGATACTTAGCCTGTTGCCACACCTTGGCCATTGTGAATAATACTGCGATGAACATGAGAGTGCAAACCTCTCTTTGAGATAATAGTTTCATTTCCTTTGGACAGATATCCAGAAGTGGGATTGCAGGGTCATATGGTGGTTCTAGTTTTCATTTCTTGAGGAATCCTCTATTCTGTTTTCCATAGCGCACCAGTCTACATTCCCACCACCAATGGTCAAAGGTTCCCTTTTCTCTGCATCCTTGCCACGCTTGTTATCTCTCTCATTCTCTCTTTTTTTTATAACAGCCGTCCTAACAGGTGTGATGTGATATCTCATTGTGGTTTTTTTGATTTGCATTTTCCTGATGATAAGTGATATTGAGCACATTTTCATGTACCTGTTGGCCATTTGTATGCCTTCTTTAAAAAATGTTTATTCAGGTCCTTTGCTCATTTTTAAATAGATTTATTGATTTTATTGTGTTGGAGTTATTGTGAACATTTTGTGTGCACTGCATATCAACCCCTTATTACATACGTGGTTGGCAAATATTCCTCCCATTCTGTAAGTTGCCTTTTTATTTTGTTGATGGTTTCCTTTGCTGAGTAGAGTCCTTTTAAAATGATAAATGACGCAGGGGACTTCCCTGGCAGTCCAGTGGTTAGACTCCATGCTTCCACTGCAGGGAGCACAGGTTCGATCCCTGGTTGGGGAACTAACATCCCACATGACACACAGCGTGGCCAAAATATATATATATATATATATAGAGAGAGAGAGAGAGAGAGAGAGAGATAGATAGATGACATGACTTTAGCTCCTACATAATTCTTTCTGGTTCTTCCCTTCCCCCCTCAGACTTTTGCTGAAAATCTGCTGGTTGAGAGAGTAGGGCTAGGACTCCCCAGAGCAGGCCTGGCATTCAGGAGGTGCTCATTGACTATTTATTGAGCTAGTAAGTGGATGACCCTGGAGGCAGTGTACTTTGGAGTCAGACTGCCTAAATTCGAATCCCAGACTTGTCAATTAGTTGTGTGACCTTAAACAGAGCACTTCCACCTCCCTGTGCCTCAGTTTCCACTTCTGTAAAATGGGAATAAAAAATAGTCCTTACTACTTCATGGTTGCTGTAAATTACCATTCATTTACACATAGGACCTGGCACAGAGTGAGAACATGATACATATTATCCCTTCTCCCTAAAGCTTAGGTAGCAATGTAGTTATGACTTCATCTTCCATTGCAGGGGGAGAAGGTTCAATTCTTATTTGAGGAGCTAAGATCCCACATGTCTTGGGACCAAAAACCCAAAACATAGAAAAAAAGAAGCAATATTGTAACAAATTCAATAAAGACTTTTAAAATGGTACACATTTTTAAAATCCTAAAAAAAAAAAGAATCTGTGAGGAATTGCCAGGGAAGGTAGGGGTCCCAGGGGTGGGTGGCACAGATACCCAGGGAAGCAGGCATTGCCAGGGATGGGGGAGGATGTGGCCAACCGTGGCAAATGCTGTCAAGATGACGAGTCAGAGGAGAGATTGTAGGGTGGAGAGATCCCTGATGATCTTAGTTGGTGTAGTTTCAGGAGAGTGACAGGGACAGAAGCCAGCAAACCCCAAATGAGGGAAGGAGTGGGAGGTGAGAAAGGAGTGAGCAAGTGTAGACAGCTCTTGGGAGGCGTGGCTGAGAAGCGGAGAGACAGAGAGGGAGGGAGGCTCTCGGAGGACAACTGGGAGGCATGGGGCACTTTATACTTAACTTGGGTGACCCTGGCTTATTTAAATGCTGATGCTGCTAAGTCACTTCAGTTGTGTCTGACTCTGTGCGACCCCATAGACGGCAGCCCACCAGGCTCCCCCATCCCTGGGATTCTCCAGGCAAGAACACTGGAGTGGGTTGCCATTTCCTTCTCCAATGCATGAAAGTGAAAAGTGAAAGTGAAGTCACTCAGTCGTGTCCGACTCTTAGCGACCCCATGGACTGCAGCCCACCAGGCTCCTCCATCCATGGGATTTTCCAGGCAAGAGTACTGGAGTGGGGTGCCACTGCCTTCTAAATGCTGATGAACAGCAGCAATTACAACCCCTAGGATAAAATAAGAAGCCACAGGTCTATACCGATATAAATGAATGAACAAATGCATAAACAAACAAGCAAATGGAGGAGAAAGGAAAAACTCTTCCTTACAGTAAAACGGTACCTAATCTGTGCAGAAAAGGGAATCTTCTTACACTGTTGATGGGAATGTAAATTGGTGTGGACCGTATGGAAGTTCCTTAAGAACACTAAAAATAGAATCACTATATAATCCAGCAATCCCACTCCTGGGCATATACCCAGACAAAACACTAATTCATAAAGACACACGCACCCCAATGTTCATAGCAGCACTGTTTACAATAGCCAAGACATGGAAGCAACCTGAATGTCCATCAGCCGATGAATGGATAATCCCAGTGGTACGGGGACTTCCCTGGTGGTCCAGTGGTTAAGCACCTGCCCGCCAATGCAGGAGACGTGGATTCAATCCCTGATCTGGGGCGATTCCACGTGCCTCGGAGCAACTAAGCGTGTGCACCACAACGACTGAGCCTGCATGCTCTGGAACCCATGCTCCACAACAAGAGAAGGCACCACAGTGAGACTGTGTTGCCCACACATGGCGACAAAGAGTAGCCCCCACTGGCAAACAGAGAAAGCCCATATGCAGCAGTGAAGACCCAGTGCAGCCATAAAGACATAAAAAGAAGATGCGGCACATGTATACAATGGAATACTACTCAGTCATACAAATTAATGAAATAATGACTTTGCAGCGACATGGATGGACCTAGAGATTATCGTGCTAAGCAAAGTAAGTCATAAAGAGAAAGACAAATACCATGCGATATCACTTACAGAAACGGATTCACAGACCTAGAGAATAGGCTTGTGGTTGCATGAGGGGGTGCGGGGGAGGGAAGGATTGGGAGTGTGAATTTAGCAGATACAAACTATTACATGTAGAATGGATAAACAGCAAGGTCCTGCTGCATAGCACAGGGAGTTATATTCAACATCCTGTGATACTCCATAATTAATATCAGATCAGATCAGATCAGTCGCTCAGTCGTGTCTGACTCTTTGGGACCCCATGAATTGCAGCACGCCAGGCCTCCCTGTCCATCACCAACTATATATGTAAAACCGAATCACTTTGCAGTACAGTGGAAATTAACAGAACACTGTAAATCAACTATATTACAATAAAAATTTTCTAAAAGGTACCTAATTCCCAGGTGGCACTAGTGGTTAAGAATCTGCCTGCCAATGCAAGAGACACAAGAGATGTGGGTTGGTTCCCTGGGTCAGGAAGATCCCCTGGAGTAGGATATGGCAGCCCACTCCAGTACTCTTGCCCGTAAAATTCCATGGACAGAGGAGCCTGGCGGGTTACGGTCCCTGGGGTCGCAAAGAGTCAGACATGACTGAACACACACACACAATAAAGGTAAAGGATATCAGAAAATTAAAAAACTACCACTTATCAACTGCCAGAGTAATAATCATTTGACACAAGCATTTCTGACGGATGCCAACCTGAGTACAGGATATTTACATAGCCTCAAAGCACAACCTCACAAGGTTCCAAGGGAAACGATAGTATCATTACAGTGGAAACCCTGGTAAACACCTTCACCAAGTGAGCCGAGCTGGTGCAAACTGAAACGTGAAGAACTAAAAGCACGTACCTCCTGATATGATAAGCCAAGAAGGACACAGTGCTCCTCTTATATTCCTGTCAAAGTCCATAACCTCAGTCGAATCACAAGGAAAACTCAGACAAGCCCACACTAAGGGCCATCCTATAAAACAACTGGCCTCTATTTTTCAAAAATGCCAAGCTCATAAGAGGCAAAGACAAACCAAGGAAGGGTTCGGGATTGAAGAGGGCTAAAGAGACAGGCATCACCAATGCCATGAACATGAACTTGGGCAAAGTCCAGGAGATGGTGAGGGACAGGGAGGCCTGGCGTGCTGCAGTCCATGGGGTCGCAAAGAGTCAGACACGACTGAGTGACTGAACAGCAGCAACAAGGGGACACAATGCCTAAATTCAATCTCCGATCCTAGACTGGATCCTTGACAAGGGAAAAACTTCCTTCAAGGGTGAAAATTGAACAAAATCTGTAGATAGCGGCATTGTGTCAAAGTTAATTTCCTGATTTGCATAAATGTTTCGTGGTTATGTAAGGGAATGAACTCATTCTCACTACCTGAAGTATTTAGAGGTAAAGGAGAATCATGACAGAGCAAACGAGGTAAAAAGTTAACATGTTGGCAATCTGGGTGAAACAGTATGCAGAAATTTTATGTAATGTTCTTGGCAACTTCTCCATAAGCCTGAAGTTATTTGAAACGAAAAGGATAAAATACTGATGGAAAAGATCTGGCAGTAATAATAGAAATAATAACAGGCAATATCTCCTGTATTCTGTGTTCCAGTCATTATCCACTGTTCGCCCACTGCCCACTCTCATAGCAGTCCTTTGAAACAGTTAATGTTATTATCTTAGCCCCATTTCACAGATGGGGAGCCTGAGGCTCAGAGCAGATGAGTGACTTACCTGGGGTGGAAAGGATGGCAAAGCCAGGTGAGTGGACTCCTGGATAAAGCTGGCTCCTGCATCTCCCTCCTAACAGTCTCATTATTTAGACCTGCAGTGGTCATTAGTGACTGCCTCTCCCATTAGTCTATAAGCCCCATGAAGGCAGGGCCGTGTCTGTCTCAGTCGTTGCTCTGTCCATGGTCATGGTACCAGCACAGGGCCCAATGCAGAGCAGAAACCCAATGGATGTTTATCAACTGAAAAACTGATCTCTATTTATAATAATGATAAAATTATGACTATTAATAATGATAATAGAAATACTAATTCTTATTTGTATTAATGCATTTCATCTTCAAAACAACTCCAAGGAGGACTTCCCTGGCAGTTCAGTGGTTAAAATTTCCTGCTTCCAATGTATCGGGGAAGGTTCAATCCCTGGTTAGGGGACTCATAGCCCACATGCTGCCCAGCCAAAACAAAAACAAAGCCCAAGGGCTTCCCTGCTAGCTCAGTGGTAAAGAATCTGCCTGCTAATGCAGGAGACACGGGTTCAATCCCTGGTCTGGGAAGACCCCACATGCCACAGAGCAACTAAGTCCATGCACCACAACTATTGAGCCTGTGCTCTACAGCCAGGGAGCCGCAACTACTGAAGCCCACACACCCTAGAGCCTGTGCTCCACAAGAGAAGGCACTGCAATGAGAAGCCCGCACGCCTCAACTAGAGAGCAGCTCCTGCTCGCCTGAACTAGAGAAAAGCTGGTGCAGCAACGAAGACCCAGCACAGCTAAAAAATTTTCTTAAATAAATGAAATTATTTAAAAAAAAAACACCAAAAAAACCCGCCAAGGATGGTTTTATTCCCATTTTACAGATAAAGAAATGGAGGTGCCCAGAAGAGTCTCTTGACCAAAGCAGGAAGCCAGGCAGGTGCACAAGTGGCCATTAGCACCCCTACCCATCCACCTCCCAGTACCCACCTTCTGGAAGTCCTTCTTGGAGATGAGACCACGGGGATCAGTGACATAGTCCTGGAAGGCCTCAGAGCCCACGATGTCCTTGAGTTTCAGGAACATGTCAAAGAACTTGAGGATCATCTCCACGTTGGATGAGGATTCCACAAGCATGTCCACCATCTGCCGGGCAATCATGCCGTTCACCACGTTCCCTGTAGGCAGCCCCCAGTCAGTGTGACCCCAAAGCACCTCCTCTCTGGATCCCCATGTGGCCTGCTTCCCTCTCCAGCTCAGGAGCTGCCAGGATGCCCTGTGCTGGTGGAACTTCCTGGCCAGCTCTGACCCCTCCCCAAAGGGTCACTTCCTGCTCTGCAACAGCATCAGGTGTGAACCTGGCTGATCCTGTCTTCGTCTTCCTCCCCCTATAGCTGGGGGAGTCATCAATAACGATAACAACGGCATCAGCTAACAGCAGGTCCCAGATGCCATGGCAACTGCTACATTGATGTGACCTCATCTTTGTAAGAAACATGTGTCCCTGTTCATTTGTACAGATGAGGAAAAAGACTCAGAGAGAGTCCACACTCAGGGTTCCATAGCCAGTGAGGCGCTGCGGCGGACTTGAACCCAGAGAGGCGAGACCTCAGAGCTCACACACCTAAGTCTTTCCCAAGTCCACAGGGGCCAGGGAGGTCCATAGAAGACTGAAGTAGGCTGAAGGGCAGACAACAGGGAGAAGTGGAGACTGGTAAACTGGGGCACCACGCTCCACCCCCCAAAGCAAACTGGCTCCAGCTTCTTTTCAAACACAATCTCACTTTTATTTGTTTATTGGCCACACCACATGGCTTGCAGGATCCATGACCAGGGATTGAACCCAGGCCATGCCTGTGAAACTGCCAAGTCCTAACCACTGGACTACCAGGAAATTCCCCAAACTGGCTCCAGCTTCCTTTTGGACCTTTCAATTTTCATATAATCTCAAATGTATTAATGCATGAAGTTTCCAAAAGTACAAGGGAACTTCATGGATTCCAGATTCATCAATGGCTTACATTTTGCTGTGTTTGCTTTATAATACTTCTCCCTCTGTTTTTTTCACTGAATCATTAAGGAGTAAGCTGCAGACATGAGGCATTTTACCCCAAACATTTCCACATATATGTTCTAAATGATGAGGACATTCTCTTATCTAATCGTAGTGCTGTCATCAACATCAGATTGAATATTGATATGATTTTGTTATTTAATCCAAT
Organism: Bison bison bison; assembly: GCF_000754665.1. NCBI lineage: Eukaryota > Metazoa > Chordata > Mammalia > Artiodactyla > Bovidae > Bison > Bison bison. The sequence continues at coordinate 6,365,181 of NW_011494852.1, read as the reverse complement.
TCAGCTGACTTTTGCCATGTGAGAATGTAGATCCTGGGCACTGAGTCTTTCAATTTTTCAAAAACAAAATGTTTAAAGGGATTTCTGATTTTTAAATTTGATTTTTTTAATTTGTATTTATGATTTATGTATTTATTTTTGCTGCACCATGCACCGCACCATGGGACCCTAGTTCCCTGACCAGGGATCGAACCTGTGCCCCCTGAACTGGAAGACACAGAGTCTTAACCACTGAGCCACCAGGGAAGTCCCTAAATCTGATTTTTCAAAAGCTAATGACTAGTTACCAAAAACTTAAGACATTGTAGGAGGATTATTCATTGCCAAATGGTTTGTCATAGCAAAATATTTTTTAAAAACCTTGAATGTGGAACTTCCCTGGGGGCACAGTGGATGGGAGTCCAGCTGCCTGTGCAGGGGACACAGGTTTGATCCCTGGTCTGGGAGGACGCCACATGCCGGGGAGCAACTAAGCCTGCGCACCACAACTACTAAGCCCGCACTCCAGAGTCTGGGAGCCGCAACGACTGAGCCTGTGTGCTCCAACCACTGACCCCCACGCACCAGAGCCGCACACCTCGACTACTGAGCTCGCACTCCAGAGTCTGGGAGCCGCAACGACTGAGCCCGTGTGCTCCAACCACTGACCCACACGCACCAGAGCTGCACACCACAACTACTGAGCCCATGAGCTGCAACCACTGAAGCCCATGTGCCTAGAGCCTCTGCTCCGCAACAAGAGAAGCCACCACAATGAGAAGCCCGTGTGCTGCAATGAAGAGTAGCCCCTACTCGCTGCAATTAGAGAAAGCTGTGTGTAGCAATGAAGACTCAGTGCAACCAAAAATAAATAAATAATAAATAAACACATTAAAAAAAAACCCTGAATGTCCATTGATAGGGTTGTGGTTAAATGAATCACTGTATCACAACACACTGGTAATATGCAGCCATATGAAAGACTGAGGATGCTGTTATGAACCGCTATAGAAAAAGTCTTTGTCTGCAAGTTAAATTACTTTATTACTAATAAATTATGGTTGTTTTAAGTCACTACATTTTAGGAATATTTGTTAGGCAGCAAGAACTAACATTCAGCAAATAAATAATGATTCAGGGCAGACATTTTAAAAAATGTCCTGGCCACCCCCCTGATTAAGATTTCTCTGGGGAATCAATAAATTACCATATGTACATAGGACCTGGCACATAATAAGTGCTCAATAAGTGTCTGGAGAGCTTATTACAGCGGTTTAAATGCATTGACCCTGACATGACGTCAGATGGGGTTGAGGCTTAGGCTCTCCTGGGTCTGAGGGCCATTCTCGAGCTTGTCTGCACCTTGGTGCCCTCCACTTACCCCCAGCCACTGGGCACTTACCTTCTAGTAGTGACAGCAACATCACCACCATGTCCTTCTGCAGATCCAGCAGCTCCTTCAACAGCTCGATCTGGCTTGAGTCCTAGGGACCCCACACCCCATCTGTGTGAGGGTTCTTTTTGGCAGAGATGCCTCCCCCACCTCCAGCTGCTTCCATCCACCCAGCAGGGCCTAAGACCATTTTCCTTCCCCATCTTACCTCCGAGGGGACCCGAGTCCAGACATGTTCCTCGGAAGCAGGGCAAAGGGCAGACAGACAAGATTGTGGGGGTGGGGTCGACACTCTGGGGGAAGTGAGCCCAAGGGGGGGATGTGTAGTGGCAAGGGCTGGTTGACAAGGAGGGCTGTGAGGAGTATGGGGCTGAGAGCAGACGCTTGGGACCAAGAGAGACAGAGACAGACAGGAGCAAATACCGGGGACACTGACACAGATCTGGGAAGGGATGAGAGTTCAGCAAGGCACCTGGCCTATGGTGGGAGGTTGACCCATGTTTGTTGAATGAGTATGTGATGAAAAAAGTGAGACTCTGGGTTCAGGAAGAAGGCTGCAGGACACAGCTATGGGCTCTCTGGTAAGCCTTTTGGGAAGAATGTGGGGACACTTTGCTTCTCCTGTTATAGTGTCTCATGGAGGGCCCACAGAAGTCTCCAACATGATCGAAGTTCTGCCTCATGGTCCCTATTTGTATGAGGCTGAACTACAAAAATTGCCAATATTCAGGCATGTCTCGCCAACAAAGTGGTAATTTCATAAGGTTCTACTTAATAAAATGGAAGAAGGGTAAGGGTACCAGGTAAATGGGATGTAAGGCTCCTCCTTGCTAGTTGTAAGGCTTGATGTAAGGCTACCCCATGCTAGTTTTTAAGTTGCTAATTCTAATCCTAAAGTGCGTGCATGCGTGCTAAATTGCTTCAGTCGCTTAAGTCGTGCCTGACTCTGTGCAACTCTATAGACCATAGCCGCCAGGCTCCTCTGTCCGTGGGATTCTCCAGGCAAGAATACTGGAGTGGGTTGCCATTGTCTTCTCCAGGGGATCTTGCTGACCCAGGGATCAAACCCGCGTCTCTTATGTCTACTTTCATTGGCAGGCAGGTTCTTTACCACTAGTGCCACCTGGGAAAAGCCCTCTAGTCTTAACACTTTCCCATGATTCCAAAGCTCTGCATTCTGACTCAAAGATTCCAACATTCCAGGATCTCAGATCCTGGTGAGTGCCTGTGGTGTGTGCCTGCCCAAGACACAGCTACTTGATTGATTCAACAATCCTGCTCTCAGAGAATATAGGACTAAACTCACCTTCCTGGTTCTAGGGGTGGGTATTGGACCAGGTCTGGCCAATCAGAGCTTTCTTTTCCCTGACCAGGGTGATTGGTTCAGGAATGGGCATGTGACTCTGTAGTCCAATAAGAGTATGGCAAGTCTTTTCTTGGAGCTAAAGAGGGGTTCTTTCCCCTCTGAAGCTGTTAGAGGGGCTCACGGAAGCCCAGGACACCATTCTTTCCAGGCCCTGGGAAGTGCTTGCTTGATAATAAAGCTAGAGAGGAGATAGACATTTCTACTAACAGCATTCCAGACCCTGGATATGATCTGATCTGTGATGTGAGCTGATAAGTTCTTTTTTTTTTTGTAAGCCACCACTTTGCATTGGATTTCTAGCTTTTGCAATTTAACTTAGGCTATGGCTGATGAATTAATTCTGTAAGATTTGGAAATCTCCACAAAGATACCAGTATTCTCTAGAATTTTAAGATTACAACAGCTTGACTTCAACTCACCCACACTGAGAAACTGTGTAGTTAAACTCAACTTCTTTCAAAAGGTCAGATGACACCAGACAGGGTTTCTGCCAGCCCCTGTGGCGCCTTTGAGTAAATTAGAAAAAGCTTCCCTTCCTCAAGACTCTTCCTGTTGGGAAATTATAAAATATAAAATATTGCCACCTGCTGGAAAACTACTGGAATAAACACATCGATGTATTTACGTAGGATGTGTAGGTTCTGGATGGTGCCCTTTCAGACGCTGAGCCCTCCTGCAGCACATTTGGCAGCCTTGAAATACGTTGACCTGAACTGAACTGATCTAGGTTCTGGATGGTGCCCTTTCAGATGCTGAGCCCTCCTGCAGTGCATTTGGCAGCCTTGAAATATGTTTACCAGACAAGCAGAGCAAACGGATAAGGTATTTGTGAGACATTGACAAGACTGCAAAGGGGTAGGGGTGGTTCGGCAAAGGGAGCACGAAGATGCTAGAGACGGGGCTCGACAGGGACCTTACATCATGGACGCCCTGGATAGGAGTCATCTGCCGCAAGCAGAATAAAGAAGCAAAACACTGCTTCAGCTTCAGGCCCAGATCTAGAAGCCAACCCTTTTCCTATTCCCATCAGTCAACTTCCCACCCCAGGGTTCCCGGCGGGTTCCAAACAGGTTGCATCTTCCTTCTGGATGTACTTTCTGCATGACCCCGCCTCCTCCCCTCCACAGTCTATCGGCTGATTATCTATCCTACTGGTGTGAACACCAACCAACCATAGAGGAGTTCTGGGCTGGAGGCGGCGGGGCCCAAACGCAGACCAATGGAACTATAGATAGATAACCAGCCGATTGGCGGTGGAGGGGAGGAGGCGAGGTCATACAGAAAGCCCATCCAGAAGGAAGATGGGACCCGTCCGGAACCCGCTGGGAACCCTGGGGTGGAAAACTGACTGAGGAGGCAAAACTTGTAAACATGCCAGTTAGGGGATGTCCGGAGGCAGTAGGATGAAGAACGGAGGGACCCGAACCTGAGCGAGCTTCATCATCATGTGGGCAAACACGTGCAGGAATCCCACCACGGCGTCCCAGAGGCGGCTGTGCGCTAGACTCTGCTGGTTCCCAGTGCAGGGGCCCTGCGTGGCAAACGTTCTACGTGAGCACCAGGGAGGGCGAGGGATGCGAGACTGCCCCGCCTCCCCCAGAGAGCGAATCCTACCTGGATGTACTCGGTGAGGCTGTTGAACACCTGTTTAGCCACCGACATTGCCTTGGAAAAGTTCCTCTTGCCTTGCTCCTCAATGACATCCTTGCCTGAGTAGTACCAGTAGAAGTCGCTGATGGACTCCTGGCGGGTAGACGCAGTGTGAGTGGCTACTGGGGCCAGCTATGGCCCAACAGTCCCCGGCCCAGGTCACACCTGGACGGCCTCACAGCCTCACCTGCAGCCGCAGGAGGTAGTCCACAGTACAGATGATGATGTTAATAGTGGTTGTATTCCCTGTCTGTGTCCGTAGGTAATTCTGGAAATCTAGAGAGACGAAAAGTTATTCATTCATTGAGCTTGAGGAGATGGACATGTGCTAGAGGAGATGGACAGTGGGTCCTTTATTCATTTATGCAATAAATATTTATGGAGTGCCTATTGTATGTCAGAAAGCATATAATCATTTCTAATAACTCTTTATCAGTACCTACTATGTGTTAGATGAAGATGGAGGATCATTTATCCATTTTGTGTAATAAATATTTATTGTGGGCCTACTGTGTGCCAGATGTAGTGGAAGGTCATTTATTCATTTTCCCCCCAAAATATTTACTGAGCATCTATAATACAGCACGGGGAAATGGAGATTCAACCTTTAGCCATTTGCAAGTTTTTTTTTTACTGAATGCCTACTATGTGCTGGAGAGGTGGAAGATTGGTTATTTATTCATTCATTTCTCAAAAAAAAATTCATTGCACACCTACTGAGAACCAGAGGAGATAAGCATCTGCCATTTACTTGTTAATTTAGTCAATATATATTTATTGAGCACATGCTATATGCTAATGATAGATGAAGATTGGTCACTTATACTTTAGTACTATAAATTTACTGAGCATTTACTCTGTGCCAGGCACTGTTCAGGGCTTCCCAGGTGGCGCTAGTGGTAGAGAATCTGCTTGTAATGCAGGAAACACAGGAGACTCGAGTTCGATCCCTGGGTTGGGAAGATCCCCTGAAGGAGGGCAGAGCAACCTACTCCAGCATTCTTGCCTGAAGAATCCCATGGACTGCCAGAGGAGTCTGGGAGGTTACAGTCCATAGGGTTGCAAAGAGTTGGGCATGACAGGAGTGACTTAGCACATATGCAGGCACTGTTCAAGGCCCTGGGGATACAGGAATAAAAGAAAACAAAGTCTCTGCCCTTGTGAAGTTTCTATTGTCATGTAGTAATTTTTCAATGTTTTCTAACTGCAACCCACAGCAGGAAATACAGTACATGTTTATACTGAGGCCCAGGAGGGGTGTCTAATCTGACATTACATACACATGTACCGAGCCGGTAGCTTCACATACCCCTACTATGTGCCATGTGTGCATGCTTGCTGTCACTTCAGTCATGTCTGACTCTTTGTGACCCGATGGACTGTAGCCCGCCAGGCTCCTCTGTCCATGGGATTCTCCAGGCAAGAATAGTGGAGTGGGTTGCCATGCCCTCCTCCAGGGGATCTTCCCAACCCAGGGATCAAACTCGAGTCTTCCAGTTTCCCGCGTTGCAAACGGGTTTTTTACCACTAGCACCACCTGGGAACCCCAGTATGTGCCATGCATTCTGCTATTTTGTGTCCTGTACTAGTTGAGTTAACTAGAAAGAATTCTGATCTCAATGCACTAAATGTATATTCTTAACCTCCCAACCTTGATTGCACATTAGAGACACCTGGAGAGTTTTAAAACTCCCAATGCTCATACCTCATCCCAGACCAATTAAATTAGACTATCTGGGGTGAAAACTGGGCGTTAGCGTCTTGCAAAGCTCCCCAGGCATACCAATGTGCAATTAGAGATGAGAATCTCGGCGATAAACTTGATTCAGGACCATCTAGTGAGTCAGTTCCCACTATTTGAAAAACGGTCTATGGCAGAAAGCTTATAATTTGAGCTGAGTGATGGCTACTTGGGTGCTTATTAAACCATTCTCCCTTCTTTAGTGTGTGGTTGAGAAATTCTGGAATAATAATTATGATGATCATGGTTGTGATGGAGGAAGGTCAGGGGGTTGGAGGAACCCAGAAGAGCTGCCTGACCCAGGTTGGGTGGTCAGGGAGGGCTTCGTGGAGGAGAGGACCTCTGAGCTATGACCTGAAAGATGAGTAGGCGTTGGCTGCTCAAATTCTTCACTGTGTGACCTCTGTGTGCGGCAGACTGTCTTGGTTTTCCCATATGTAACATGGTAGTCGCAATAGACCTACTTTATCGAGCTGTCCTGAGATTTTAATGTGTTAGTATATATAATGAATTTAGAACACTGATCTGTTCTAAATTTATAACAGGTATGTAAGTGCTCAATAAACAACAGCTTGTGGACTCTTAGTTCCCAGACCAGGGCTGAAACCTGCACCCCCTGCATTGGAAGCACAGAGTCTTAACCACTGAATCACCAGGGAAGTCCCAACAACAGCGGTTCTTAAGGGGCCTTAAAGAGAGTGCTGAGGTTAAGAGTTGCGCTTTGGAGCAGTGATTCTCAAAGCACCAGTCCAGACTAGCAGAGTTGGCATCTCCCAGAAACCTGTCAGAAATGCAAATTCCTGGGCTCCATCCCAGAACTACTAAATCAAAAAACTTGGGATGGGGTCCAAAAGTCTATTTTAACAAGGCCTCCAGGTGATTCCTAGGCACACTTGAGTCTGAGAACAACTTCTATAGACCCATTTGCCAAATGACCAATTCACCAGATTATCAAGGCAATGAACAGAACTTCAGTTAAATCCTTTTGATGTTATAGCAGTGTGTTGCCCAGGATGGCTTCAACAGCCCCTTGGAATTTTTTTCTCCTGAAGTTTTACTTCTACTTGACTTCCCTCTAAACACTTCACAATCACTATTTCAGTCTGAATGTCCTTTTGCCTGGTTTCATGTGATAGACAAAAAGTAATAGTCAGACATTCAAGATTTTATAAGCAAATTGATAGGCTTTCCCACCAACCTTGTTTTCTAATTCCTTTTTCTGTGTTCACTTAAATCAGACCATAAGCCTAAATGGTTAGCTACAACTCCCTGGTTTTGTCTGCTCTGAATGACACGGAACACTCAAGACATGCAAAGCCTCTAAGATTTGAAAGATATTTCAAACATTTATTCGACTAGACTGGTTTACGAATCCACAAATTTGGGCAGAAGGCTGGATGGCAGATTTGGTGGGAGAAAGAAATTTCACCGAAAGAACATTCTTAGTTCCAAAAGTCACAGACCCAGGGACGAAAATTCATTTTAAATCCCAAAGACTGATTCCACCTTCGTTAAAGAAAGAAAACCTTAGTCACCTGGCACTAAGGTACGTAACAGAACTTGAAGGAAAACTAGCTGTGGAAACAATGGCTCATGCTTTATCCTTTGTTGAAAAGAAAAGAGTAAAAATTAAAGATGTTTACCAGTTACCTTAAAGAATACTAGCCAAGTGGGGTGGAGGTTCTATGGAAGTTAGGTTTAGAATCACTCCCATTCTTGTCATGAAGTTAATTTCTGGGCAGTCTGTGGTTTCTTATCACCTGCTAAGTGTTATAACCACAACTTCGAGACTGTACGTGTTTGTCATAGGAAACTGCATTGGGTGGGATGTTTGCTGTTCAGAACTTCAAACTGTTCCTTTAACGTTGTACACCGTGTGCCACGTGAGGTGTCATTTTCTCACCAGTGATGTATTTCATTAACTTGCTGTGTCATCCTTTATCTGGTTATATTGTCTGAACCAGAACACAAGTTGTGAAAACTCAAACTTGTTTAAGCTAGGCAAGAGAATGCGAGACTTCCTCCTGGCAAAGTATTTTATAAGCAAAATTAATAAGTGGTTCTAAGAAATTCATTTAGAAATGCCAGGCAATTTTTCCCTCTGCGGACCCAGAGTTAAAGGAAATCCACCGCATTTACTGAACTTTGGCAGCTGCTGCAAAATGCCTGTGGGAAAACGGCATGTGGCGAACTGCTCATGTGTGAAAATTGATTTTTGGCCAAATTGGGTTTTGGCAGATTGCTTTGGGGGAACTGGACTGGTTAGAGGAGGTGAAAGTGAAACAAAGTGGCTGGATTCCTGAAATTCAAGAGAGATTTAGGCAAGTGGGCAGACAGGGCTTGACATTGATTGAAAGTAAAAAATGAAGGACTGTGGGGTCGAGGACAGTGGGGCCTGGAAGGGTGGTGAGGTCGTCACTGATCAGGGGAGAATGGGACTGGAGGTTAACTCAGGCAACCCTTCCAGACCCACCCCAGACCTTGGCCGCCTCTCCATCTCACCCTCCTTTCCTCCTCACCATTATTGTGACCCTCGCAGAGCAACTGCAGGAATCGGAACAGGTCCTGGGTGAATTCATCATCTGCCATGACCTTCTCTCCTGGGTGGAAGCGGGGGTAAGGCATGGTCCAGAAGACGTCAGATGCGCGAGGACACCAGAAAGTGTGCACACGGCCCATGCACACTGCACACACATGCACAAAGGGCAGGTGTGCAGGGAGCAGCAGCCACCATTTTAAAGACACTATGAGGGCCATGGGAATCCATGACACCAGAGGTCCCAACCTCAGAGTCCAGGACATCAGCAGAAGGAGACTGAGGGGCCCTGAGTCATGAAGCTGCGGCCTCAAGCGTCTTTCTACAGTATCAGTGTCTCCTTGATGTCACCACTTGTGTGACATCCAAGAGTGTCTGTCGACCTAGAAGAGGTTTGGGCTGCTGATACCTCCCTCAACCTCGCTCCAGGACTCCGGGGTGGGGGGTGTGGTTAATGGATTATGGGGGTTGTAGTCACTTTCACGCAAAGGGTCTGTGCAGGAGAGAAATGAGCAGGCGATGCAGTCGAAAGCCAATTGGCTCAGATGTCTTAAAAGCAGCCAATCCAGGAAAAGCAGAGGGGGAGGAGTGTAAACATGGACCAGTCAGAATGGGCATCTGAAAGGAGCCAATCACTGTAGACTATAGGGGCGGGACGAGCGAGGGGAAAGCTAGATAGTGAGTGTTCAGGCCAACCAGAGCAGGTGCAGAGGAGGCACGCACACCAATCAGAGTGGATGCTTGGGGGCAACCAATCCGGTTGGTGGATGGGAACAGCAGACTCGATCAATCTGGGGTCGCGGGTGCAGAGAGCCTGGTATGTGGGAGTGGGGTTCACCCCACCTCGGGACTGCGAATCTGGGTCTGGAAGTCCAACAATATCCAGCTGGAAAAGGATCTTTGCCATCTTCTCTTGCTTCTATTTTACACATGGGGAAACAAGCTTACATAAAGTAAGCGATTTATTCATAGTTCCATGTGTTGTCAGTGGCTAATCTGGGACCCGATTCTTGGTCTCTGGAGCCCTGATCTCAAGATTTTCCGCCGGCATGGTACCTCCCTCCCCTGCATGTCCCAGATCCTCAGCCACCAGGTGGAGGGGGGCAGTTGGGGGTTAGAAGGGAGGGGTGGCAGCAGCATAGCAAGGAATGGGCTCCGGGAATTACCGTTCTGGCGATTGATGACTGAGGCAGCCAACAGGATGGGAGGAAGAAGCAGAAGAAAAAGAAGGAAAAAGAAAGACAGAAGGAGACAGAGAGACAGGAAAAAAAAAAAACACACATTGATATGGTCAGGATTGAAGACATACAGAGAGAAACAACCCATAGAGAGAAAGAGCAAGAAGGAGCAAGAAAGCAAAGAAGAGAACAAGAAGAGGGTGAAAGCAGAATGGAAGAAAGAAGAAGGAAGAGAAAGAGAGATGGACAGGTAGAGATGGAGAGGCAGGAGGCAAGGATCAGGGCAGAAAGGTTAGACACGTCACAACACAGCAAAGAGGAGACTCAATTAACTCGGATTAGGGACATTAATGAGAGAACAGCAACCCGGGCTGGAGACTTGGGGCATGTGGAGGGTGGGATCCATGTGGCGACAGGTGAGAACACAGAAGGACACCCAGGGGAGGGACCAGGGGGAGGGAGACTCTGGAGGAATGGGAGCGGGGCAGGACTGGGACCACTGCAGGAGGGGGAACCTGAGGATGCTCTTGGGGAGGGAGGGTGTTTGGGGGAAGGGAGTTCTGGGCAATGTTGGGGGAGGGAGTAGAAAAACTTGAAGGAAGGGGATGCCCCAGGGAGAGGGAAGCCCAAAAGGGCCTCACCAGTTCCATCCTCATTCACCATGCCCAGCCCCTCTGCCTTGTTCTGTCTCTCGAAGGCATTGAGATCCAGGACACTGAGGGAAAGAAAGGAAAGACGGTGAAGATGCGCTGAGGCCTCTGCCCTCCTCTATTCCAGAGCCTGGCAGCCCTCCCCATGATGGGGGAAGGTGGTAGAGAGAGTAAGCTGAAATCGAGAGGAAGCAGAAACTAAGAGTTGATAGAAGCTATGCAGTAGCAGCTGTGGGGTAAGGTGGGGCAAGGATGAAATACATAAAAGCTGAAATCAGAAGGAAACAGAAACCATCAATTAGCAAAAGCTTCAGAGAGGCAGTGAAAGGCAGTCAACCACAAGAGGAGAGCGAAAGCAGACAGCAGAGGAGCCGCAGGAATGGGGGTCATCAGAAAGAGCCCCAAGTCCCTGCTGCCTGAGTGCCCCTGAAGTCTCAACTACATTCCAGCTATCTGGATCCTTAACATAACTCATTCTTAAAGTCTGCGGCATTTTGCCTCCTTTATTGTTCCATGTGACTCCTTACAGTAAACGCCCTGTTATCTGAGCTGGCCTGAGTGGGTCTCTGTTCCTGGAACCAAGAGAACAGAACTAGAACTGGAGGTGGTACCAGGACTGGGGACTCAGCTTATGAAAGATGTGCACTAGGGGGCTTCCCTGGTGGCTCAGTGGGGTGATCCAGTGTTAATAATCTGCCTGCCAGTGCAGGAGACACGGGTTGGATCCCTGATCCAGGAAGGTCCCACATGCCTTGGGGCAACTAAATCTGTGTGCAACAACTACTGAGCCACGTGCTCCAACTACTGGAGCCCACAAGCCCTACAGCCCTGTGCTCTGCAACAAGAGAAGCCACCACAGTAAGACACACACGCATCGCCACTAGAGAGTAGCCCCTGCTTGTCACAACTAGAGAAACACTTGTGCAACAACAAAGACCCAACACAGCCAAAGATAAATAGATAACATTATTTTTTAAAATAATATGTGCACTAGAGCCCACCTGCAGGTTTGCATCAGTGCCTGGATACTTTGGAAGAAGCCAACTTCCTTCTTGTCCTTCAGGTAATCCAGCATTTTCTGCAGAAGGGTGGGAGGAGTGGGGGACCTGGGAGTCACACAGGAACCTCCCAGCCCTCTTAGCCCTCCTCCCAAGTCCCTTCACTCATTACCTGCTGCACATCAGCATTGCCCCCATTTAGGATGGAGATGCCCAGCTTCAGGGTGGAGGACACCATGGCGCCTGTCTCTCCTTGGGGGAACGGGTTGCAGGGGGGGCACAGCGGGGGGCAAACAGTGGTCTGCTCAATTTGGAATCAGTGTTCTCCGCCCACCAGAAAACAGCCACCCCGGGGGGAATGTCAGAGAACTGGGCAGAGGAGTGTGCAAGGGTGTGTGTGCAAGGTTGATTAGAGGAGTGTGCAAGGGTGTGTGGGCAGGGGGGATCAGGATTGAAGGAATTAGTGGGAAATTGCAAGGCAAGAGGGCAAACCACATGCACAGGGGGTGGGAGGGTGTGCCTGCTGGGTCCAGAAGGGCTGGGCGGGTTGGGACAGGACGGTGTACTCAGGGGGAGCCAAATGC
>NW_011494852.1:6344338-6353006 GCF_000754665.1 Bison bison bison | reverse complement strand
TGCAGCACCATCTCCGCGGCCCCCCGGGTGTGTAGCCGCGCCTGCTGGTACAGGAGACGCTGCTTCTCCATCTCTTTTTCCTGCAGTAGAGTCCGGCCCACATTGCTGAGTGAATCCAGGCCCACCAGCCCAGCCTTTCCCCCTCACGGCCTTGCCCTCACCCTTGCTCTTCCTGATCCAGCCACATCCCCTGGCTCACTCCTTCAACTGTAAGCTCCTCTGTCCCCTGGGATTTAGATCTGTGATTGGTCTCCTGCACTGAGCACAGGGCTGGGCCTGGAGTGGTTGTAACGTGGCCCCACACACCTTCAAGGAGTCAATGGATAAAATCCCAGGGATCTGTGAACACGGATGGCGGGGGGAGGTCTATGTTTATGTTTCCCCGCCTCTGGCTGAAATGTAGCATTTCCTTCCATTACAGATGAGGTCATAAATCATGGCAATGTTAGCAGAATCTGTGGTTGTGTCACCCATCAGAATCACAGATGTTTGCATACCACATTATTTTTGAAGACATCTTGAAATGTCACTTATGTTCATCACCACTTATCAATTACAGTAGCTACTGGATCCACTGTTAGTTCTTGTTATTTGGTAGATTAATAAAGAGATACAGATATTACTGTATCACAAATTTTTAAAATATTTTAGTAACTGTTTTAATACGCCTATTTCTTCTGCTATGAATTCATTTTGTACATTTAGACACATTATTCTGAGGGACTTCGCTGGTGGTCCAGTGGTTAAGAATCCTCCTAGCAATGCAGGGGACATGGGTTCAGTCCCCGATCAGGGAACTAAGATCCTACATGCTGTGGAGCAACTAAGCGCACAGCCCACAGCTGAGCCTGAGCCACAACTGGAGAGCCTGGGTGTCGCAACTACTGACGCCCATGTGCTCTGGGGCTCAAGTGCTTCAACTACTGAGCCACAACTAGAGAGTCCATGCATTGCAATGAAAGACCCCACATGACCCAACAAAGATCCCTCAAGCCACAACTAACACACAATGCAGCCAAACAAATATTTTCTAAACATAAATACATGATCCTAAGAAAAGAACTGCCAGATGCCAAAAGGGACCCTGACACAAAAAAGGTTGAGAAACTCGGGGAAATGCTTGCTGATCACCTTAATGAATGAAAGGTTGGGCTCACTGCATTTACTACTCTCTCACTGTCTGGCCTTTGCTTATGCTGTGCCCCTACCTGGAACACTTTCCTCTTTTTCTTCAACTGGCACATTTCTTTTATCCTTTTCTGCGGACATCCCTTCCTCTGAGAAGCCCTCCCTGAAGCCCGTCCCCCCAGGCTGGATCAGGTGTCTCTCCAGGGTCCCCATGACCCCCTGAACTTCCCTGGCTTCCCCCACTCTGACCCCACTGCTTGTGCCTCCTTCTTCCTGCCAGGACCATTTTGCCTAGCTCCCCTCATCACCACCATGGATACTCGATGCTGTTATTGTCTGCCTGATGTAGCTGTCTCCCCAGTGGACTGGCTTGGTCACAGCTATGTACCCAACATCACCCAGCCCAGGGCTGGGCCCACAACATTGCTCTGTGAACACACGCTGAATGAATGGGGGATGATGGAGTCAGGGTCCCCTACCCCTTTCTTCCGGGACTACTTGATCCCACCTACCTCGAAGGAAACCTCAACCTCCTCTTCTTCAGCTTCGCCATTCTCCCCTCCCTCCTCCAGGTGGCAGCTCTGGGGATGGGGCATCAGTTAGAGATGATGGTGAACAGAAAAGATACCCCAGTCCAGTCCCAGCCCTTTCAGTGGACAGGCATTGCAGCTGGGCAGCAGTGGGCAGGGAAGGGAACCTGCCCTAGATGGGGGCAGGGCCTCACCTTAGCCATGATATCAGCATACGCTATATACAAGTAATCTTCATCCAGTTTGCTGAGAAAGTAAGTGGGGAGACAGTTAGGGCCCAGTATGGAGGAACTCCATCTTATAAGTGCCTCCAGATTTCCTATGGAAAGTCAGTTCTCCCCATGCTCAGGCTGTGTGGTGCCGATGGGGTAGGCTCTCCATTGCCAGACTGGGCATGTGATCAAGGCCGAGCCAATTGCTACCTTCTATCTTGACTACAATAATAAGTAAGAGATGGTCATGTGATCCACACTGGTCCGGTGGAATTCATTCTGGGAGTTTTGCTGAAGCTATTGATAGAAGTGCTCCTTTTCCACTGGGATTGTTGTGATGGTGTGATGGAACCCTAGAGCTTCTGGGACTATCTTGCCACCTGACAACTGGTTAGCTCACCTGACAACTATGATCAACCACTTCCTTGCATCTCCTCTATAATAACACTAATGATAGCAGAAGTAATGGCCAACAACCATTGAGTTTACTCTAGGTTGGTCTCTATTCTAAGTGTTGGTACATAATAACATTAATTCTCATAGTAATCCAACTAGGTAGATATAAAGTTGATCCTTAAACAATACGGGTTTGAACTGCATGAGTCCACTTATATGTGGGGTCTTTTCCCCTCAATAAATACTACTACAGTACTACATGATCCATTGTTGGTTGAATCCACGGATGGAGAACCATGGATATGGAGAGCCAATTATAAGGTTATACATGAATTTTTAAATGTGTGAAGGGTTAGTTCCCCTTTGTTGTTGTTCAGCCACTAAGTTGTGTCTGATTCTTAAGAGACCCCATGGACTGCAGCACACCAGGCTTCCCTGTCCTTCACTGTCTCCTGGAGTTTGCTCAAATTCACATCCATTGAGTCAGTGATGTTATTTAGCCATCTCATCCTTTGCCACCCCCTTCTCCTTTTGTCTTCAATCTTTCCCATATCATGGTCTTTTCCAATGAGTCAGCTCTTCACATCAAGTGGTCAGAGTATTGGAGCTTCAGCTTCAGCATCAGTGCTCCTAACCCCTGCATTGTTCAAGGGTCACAATGACTAGTCCCATTATACAGATGAGGAAACTGAGGCACAAATAATTTTCTTGGCCAATGTCACAAAGTCTGTACTGGAATTCAAACCTGAAGAGTCTAACTCCAGAGTCACTGCTTTCCCAGAGAATAGAAAACAGAACACTCGGCTTTCCAGTCTCCCTCACAGCTGGTGGTGGCCTGATGTCAGAATTCTAGCCAATGGGCCATGTGCCTAAGCCCACCATGGACAGCGTTCCTTGGCTAAAAGGATTTGGGTTTTCCTTAGAGGAAAGCCTTTCTCCTTTCTGTCTGACATGTAGTCATGATGTCTGGAGGTTCAGCATTCATTTTGTAGCTATGAGGCAACAGCTTAGAATGGCAGGGCAGAAATCCTGATTGAGCATGGGTCTCTGTCAGTGTCACTATGCCCCTGCCCAGCCCAGGACTCTCTATCTCCTGACTTGGTGTTCCATGAGAAAAACAAATCTCTGTGCCTCATTTCCTCATCCATACACACAAAGTTGATAATAATATCTATCTCATAGTATGAAGATGAAGTGAGAGGATCTCACCATCAAGTGTTTAACATGATGCCCGACACATGAAAAGCATATGATAAATACTGCCTGTTGTTACCGTTAGCAGCAGCGCCCTTATTACTGCTATTTATTCCCAAGACTGCCATTGGCCCATATGAAGCTTTTGTCTGAATTAGAAGTGCCCTGTTCCTCACTGCCATCTGCTGGAAATGCATCGCAATATACTGACCTCGCCCCTATAATATACTGCAACTGATTTTATGTGAACAAGACATTTTCTTCTAGAATAAGCCTAAATTGATATTGCCTGTGATGTGAACCCTTCAGAAGAGATGCCCCTGTGAAGTGCCCAGTCTGCACAGTGGTACAAGGCGACTCTGCCTGTCCCAGTTAAATGACATTAAAGGATCAGCTGTGGGTGTCCCCCCTTCCCGGGACACAGAGGTTCTCTCTTGAGGAGCAAGGATTGGGGTGGGAAGAGGTAGTGAGTCCCTCTTGCAGACCCAGGAAGGGTCTCACCTCTTTTCAGTCAGGGCGGTGCGGCTGAAGTGCAGGACCAGCTGGTGCAGGGGGTCTGGCTTCTTCTCTTCCACCTCCTCCTCCTCCTCCTCCTGCTCCCCAGCTTTCTGGAGGAAGGAGTGGGGCTCTGGGTAGGGGTTTCCAGAGTCCCCATCTGTCTCTCATATAAGCCCTGCTGCTGCTGCTGCTGCTAAGTCGCTTCAGTCGTGTCCGACTCTGTGCGACCCCATAGACCGCAGTCCACCAGGCTCCCCCGTCCCTGGGATTCTCCAGGCAAGAACACTGGAGTGGGTTGCCATTTCCTTCTCCAATGCATGAAAGTGAAAAGTGAAAGGGAAGTCGCTTAGTCGTGTCCGACTCTTAGTGACCCCATGGACTGACTGCAGCCTACCAGGCTCCTCCATCCATGGGATTTTCCAGGCAAGAGTACTGGAGTGGGGTGCCATTGCCTTCTCCGATAAGCCCTGCTAGACTGTTTTTATTCTCTTCTCCCACATCCTGCACCCTCCCCTGCTTCTGCCCAAGCCAGGGGCCCCTGTTCCCACACCGCTCAGTGTGAAGGATGACCCCTGGAGGTGGGCCCCAGCCCTACCCATCTGCCCCCACACTCCCAGGCAGGCCCCAGCTCACTGAAAGGTCATCTATCATGCGGTCCTCAAAACTGTGGTCTTCCGTCAAGATCCACGCCGCCTTGTAGCTCTCCAGAAACATATTACAGGCCCGGTGCCTTCGCAGGGGAAGATTTGAGGCGTCAGCAAGATTTTCCCATGCACGTCCCTCGCACCGCTTCCCCTAACCATTCTGCCTCCGCTAACCATTCCTCAAGACCCCACTGGGTGCGCACCCCATCCTCTCGCCTCCTCACCCACCCATTCTCCAAGGCGGCTTAGGCTCCCTTCCTCCATTGGAGGCGGGGTGTCTTACGTGGGCAGGTTGTACAGGGGGGTCATGCGGAAACAGGCGACGACTGCCCTCCGGCGCTGCTTCGATAAGAGCTTGTGCCACACGGCCTTCTTGGACTTGTAAGGTCTGATCTGGTGGCGGGATTATGTGCCATAGCTCCAGGTTCTGCCCCTGGTCTGATTCCCACTTCCAGCCCCGAGTGAAAATGCCCATCTGTGCCCAGTCCAAATTCAGGACGATTCACAGGGCCGAAGGAACACCCTGACTGGCTCCGCCAATAGAGTCAAAGTTCTGACCTGTTCTCCTCTTGCAGACCAATTATTTCCCTCATAGGCCCCGCCCACAGACTCAGACCGCCCCCTTAGGCCCCGCCCCAATCTCAAGACCCGCCCAAGGTCTTGCCCACAGAGTCAACGCGTCTCCACCAGGCCTAACTCTCAGACCCAAAGTTCTGCACCGGCGCTGTCCCTAGGTCCAAGATTGCGCGCCAGGTCTGACACCCATATCAAAGCCTCCATTTTAAGTCTCGTTGTAAAATTCAAGGCCCATCCCCTACAAAAGACTTAAGACCCGCCCTTTGCCCCGCCCAGAGGCCGGCAGTTCACCCGCAGGCCCCGCCCACAGGCTCAAGCCCGCCCCAGGCCCCGCCCAGAGACCAAGTTTTGACCACTCAGCAGTAAGACACCTGCTCCAGATGATAGAGCACGGCGGACACTTCCTGAACTCTGCGCACGATTTTCTCCGGATCGTCAGCGTCCTCCTCGCGGCCCGGGAGGCCCCGGTACAGGGCCATCTGCCAGCGCAGAGAAGGGGAGCCTTCGACCTGAGAGGAGGAAGATCGTCCGGCATGAGGCCTCTCCCTTGCCCGCTCCCTCCTCCCTCAGCCGGGCTTCTCGGAGGGCCACACCCCCACCCCACGATTCAATGCCACGATGATTCACTGAGGGATTGAATACGAGTTAAGGTCCTTCTTTCGATGCCTGGCACCGATATAAGGGCTCAAAAGCTGGCTGTGACTGTTGCTATTATCCTGATGCGCCCCTTTCAGTTGCAGATTGAGGAGGCAGAGGCGTACCTTTCCCTGAAGGTGAAGGTTGTTTTGCAGATATTCCCGGACCTCCTCATCTGTGTCTTTCTGAAGAGACAAGCCAGGCTGGGTCACTCCGGAGGGCCCAGCATCCTTCTTGTCCTACAACCCTCTCCCTTCTAGCCCCACTACCCCAAGATCCAAGAGAGGATTCAAGAGAAATGAAAAGGATCCAGAGGTCAGGAATGGTCAGAGAGGAGTCCGAGTGGCCACTGAAGGCACCTTGAAGAATCAGGATTAGAGGGGCCTCGTTGGGGTATGAAAGGAGGTAGGGGTTGACATGAGGATATCCTCAAAGGTCATAAAAGGAGGTCAGAAGAGGGTCAGAGTGGGGCTGGGAGTAAGTGGGAGATGGGCAGGGAGTTTTTGAAAATCAGAGGTAGGTGAGGGGGATTATAAGAGGCAGCAAGGTCATCAGAGGTCAAGGAGGTCAGGCAAATCACTTGTCACTGGCGGGGTTCACACAGAGACTAAAACAGGGATCAATAGGGTGGGGGTTCTTTAGGATCCCAGGAGAGGGGGTGCTCAAGAACCAAGTTAAGGGGTCAGAAGGGCCCTTTGGGATTTCAGCAGGCCTCAACAGGTCCAGCAGGTCTCAACAGGTCCTAGGAAAAGCTTGAGGTCCTGAGGGAAGGAGGCTTTAGGGTTCTGGGAAAGGGAATGCTTGTGATATCAGCGGAGAATCAGTGGTCTTCAGGGTCCTGGGGATTAGTAGATCCTCAGGGTGCTTAGCAGGGTCCTGGGGGAGGTTCTAAGGGTCTTGGGGCAGGATCCTGGGAGGACTTCTTGGGTCCCTGAGGCTGAAAATGATCTGGGGGGGGAGTTCCCATATAATGGATAAAAGGGGCCCCAGGAGCCTCTTTGGGGTCCCAGAGGGCTTACAAGGGGTCTCAGTCTCTCTCTGAGCCTAGGGAAGAAGTCATTAGGAACCTGGGGGCTACTTAAGGTCACAGGGTGCTCACTGGGCCCCTAAGAGTCTTTGGGGCTCAGTTGGGTGTTAACAGACTCCAAGGGGAGAGATCCACAGGGTCCTGAGGAAAAGAGAGAGTGAGCTGGAGAGCCCAGTGGGAATCCAGAGGTTCAGAGGAGGGCCAGTGGGATCATGAGGGGCTCTGTGGGTCCCAAGGGACTTGGGCAGGTCCTGGCAGAGGACTTGGAGGAGTCTCAGGGGGCTTAAGGTGTCTCAGATGGGATCCTCAGGATTCTAGCAAGTTTGGCAGAGGTGGGGTTGGTGTTCAGTGGCGTTCCTGAAGGTTTGATGTGGTCTTTGGGTCCTAGGGGGGTCTTAGTGGCCTTCCTGGGTTCCAGTGGGGTCCCAGTTAGGGTCCTTAGGATCCAGAGTTCTGACAGCATCCCAAGTGGGGGCCTCAGCATCCTGTGGGAAGGTTCAGGGCATTCTAGAGGGCCCAGTGAGCCCTCAGGGTCCTGGATGACTCAGGAGGGTCCTAGGGAGGGCCCCTGAGAGATGGCGGGGGTTTAGTAGGGGTGCTGAGTGGGGCTCAGTAAGGTGCTGAGTTGGACCCTGGCAGTTCCCAGAAAGGGGCTGAGCAGGCACCAGGGCATAGCGGGTCTTGGCCAGTGTGATGAGCTCCTGGTCAGTGGGGGCACACATGTTCAGGCCGATGGGCAGCATCTTCTTGAGCGTGGCCACAATCAGCGACGTCTGCACGGAGTACCGGTCACCCCGGCGCTTCTTCTTGGTGCGCTCCTGGTCCGAGCCACCTGACTGTGGGAACACAGAGCTCAGTGCCAGCTTGAGTCCCAGCCTGGCCTCTGCCCCAGCCCCACCCTGCCACCACTGTCCACAATCCAGCCCCGCGCCTGAATGTTAGAAAGACCCTCCCCGATCCCAGAGCCACCTCAGTTTCCACCCCAGACCTTGCTGATCTTTCATTTCAGACCCTGAGCCCTGACCCCAGAGTCTCACAGATCAAAGCTTCTATCCCGAATTCTCAGCTTCTATCCCAAATCCTTCCAGATTTCCCCCAATTCCAGGCTTCCACAACCTCGGGATTCTTCTCCCAGAATCCCCTCAGAACTTTCACTAGGACACCCCTCCTGCCCCTACAACACACATACAACCCCCATCTCAGAGCCCCAGACAGAGTTCCCGAGAATGAAATGAAGATGTAGAACAGGGAAGAGTCCCAAGAGACAAGAGAAGTGGGAAGAAAGAGATCGAGAGAGAGATTGAGAGACTAAGATGAACAAGGAGACAGGAAGACAGAAGATACAAGAGAGAAGACAGGTCCAGAAAGATCTGGAAGCAGAAACACGGGGCACAGAGTCCCACAGCCGTGTTCTGGAGCCTCGGGTGCAGAGCCACGGCCAGGGCCACCCCAGTCATGCCAATGAAAAGCCCAGGTGGCAAGCTTCAGCCAGAGCCACATCCACGCCAGCTCGTGATACAAAGTGTGACCCATGTGCCAGCACATGCGGCATCTCACTGGGTCCTTACAGAGCTCTGGGGCTGGGGGCCACCGACCAGATGCCTAAGGCTCAAAAGGGTAAGACACTTGACCAACATCACACTGCCAAGAATCAGGATTCTAACCTGAGTCGGTCTAATTCCCAAGTCCAGGCCTTAAACCCAATCATGCACGTGCCTTTTGCACCCCCATTCCCATTCCCTGGAACCTCAGTCCACGATGCTTTGAAGCTCTGGGGAAAGCTGAGAGGAGAGTTTTTATTTTTTTTAAATAAAAGTTAAAAAAAAA
>NW_011494852.1:6342608-6344238 GCF_000754665.1 Bison bison bison | reverse complement strand
GGGAGGAGGGGTGGAGCAAGAGAAAGAGGGCGGGGCCGAAAGCCAAGGCTGAGAGGCAGGGAACAGGGGAAGGGTTTTCTGGAGGCAGAGCAGAGGCTGGGGTTGGGGGCGGGTGGGTAGAGGGTATTAGCCAAGAGCCATGCAGAAGGTCCCAGACGTGGGGCTGACCTGTACATCTCCCGTCTGCTGCATCAGGGTGCAGACAGAGACAAGAAGTGTTACCCCAGTCCCTCCAAGCCTGCCCTACCCCAGCTCCTCTGCCCCACCCTGACGTGTATCCCCCAGCCGGGGAATTCCAGACCTCACTGAGGATGGTGGGTTTGTCCTTTTGACCTTGCCCTTTAGAGGGCAGTTCAGGGAAGGCTAAGGCGAGAGGGAAGGAGGTGGGGATGTGGAATAAAGGAATAGGAGGAAAGAAGTGGGAGAGGTGAGAGGAGGAAATTGGGGTGGAAGAGGGAGGTGGGGAGGATGGAGTAAGATGAGGTGCTGGGTGATAGGGAGGAGAAAGCAGGTAGGGAGGAGAGAGGAGAGGGAGAAAGAAGAGGGAAATGGGGGAGGGAGGGGAGGAGCTGAGAGAAGAGGGAGGTGGGGAGGAAGGAGAATGGGGAAGGGGCTGCTGTGAGGGCTTCAGGGAACGTGACCAGGATGAGGAGGGCGTGGGCAGGGTGAGGAGGGGTCAGCTAGGAAGCCCGAGGCTGTCCCCCCTTCCCTCCTGGCTAAGTCCTCCTCCAAGAACAAAGTACCAACCTTGGCCATTTTGCTCTTGTTGTCGGCCGTCAGAAATGACATGTTGTTGATCTCATTCTGGACCACAAAGTTCTGCTCCTCGCGCTTAAAGTTCTGGTGGGGGAGGCGGTGTTGGGGATCAGACAGGGTGGAGGAGGGCTTCTTTGGGCAGCAGTTGCTCGGGGATCCAGAGAGGAGGGGCGGGTGGGTGGGGACTCACATGGGACTTGGACCAGTAGATGAAGATCTCGCCCACCATCCTGAACAGCTCCTCCGCGCTGGGGTTGGGCTCGGTCAGCCAGTGTGCCCTGGGCAGGCAGGGGAAGGGGCTGGTGAGGGATGAGGGCAGGGACCCCCAGGGAAGGGGGCAGCAGGGAGACACTTCAGGGGAGGGCACCCAGAGACTCAAACGGGAGAGGGAGAGCTTTCTAGGATAATCTGGCCATTCAGATGATTTAAAAATTATAAATGACAATTACTGAAAATTTTTTTCTGTCTCTAACCCTTTTTATTGAAGTATAACATATGTATAAAGTGTCTAGTGAACACACTTGATTTGGGTAACCACCACCCAAGTCAAGAAATAGAACATTTCTAGGGACTTGCCTGGTGGTCCAGTGGCTAAGACTCCATGCTCCCAATGCAGAGGGCCTGGGTTCAATCCCTGGTCAGGGAACTAGATCCCATATGCCACAACTAAAGATCCTGCATGCCACAACTATGACCAGCACACCCAAATAAATAAATAAATAGTTTTAAAAAAAGAACAGTTCCAGTTCCCAGAAGTTACCTTGTGCCCCCATCCTCTTCTTGAAAGATATCCTTATCCTGGCTTCTAGACCATGAATTATCTTTGTTCTTGAACATTACATAAAAAGATGATATGATATGTACACTATTTAAA
>NW_011494852.1:6342294-6342508 GCF_000754665.1 Bison bison bison | reverse complement strand
AAAATTTTCTGGTTTCTTTCATTCAACCTGATGTTTGTGAGATTCATGCTACAACAATCTGTTCAATTTCATTGCCATTAGTATTTTCACTGTGTTGAATACACCTCGCTTTACTTGTCCAAACTTTTCGATTCCTGCTCCTAGGAATCTATCCTACAGCAATACCCATTTATGTGCACAAAGATGAGCGTGCGAGGATATATATAGCATGCAT
>NW_011494852.1:6337234-6342194 GCF_000754665.1 Bison bison bison | reverse complement strand
GAGGATATATATAGCATGCATACTGCTGTGTGCTTCTGCTCCTGGGACAGACATAGCTAATCAATCCGTGAACCGTTGCTTACAGAGCCCTGGTACAACCTTAAAATCTTTTCCAACCAAGATGGAACTTGGAGTTGAAACTTGTTCAAGCCCTGGATCTGGCTGCACCTAAGACTTCATAATACTTTAAATGGTGCCTCTGATTTCAGGGAGATGTTTTAGCAACTGATTGATATCTGAGCTTGCCCTTTACAAAGACTCATGTTTCTGGGGCATATTAGGCTGGCAAGGTCTGGATGGTGACCAGTGATGAAAGAGGGAAATACGGCTCCTTCTGGTTAACACTGCAACCCTCACAGGGCCTCAGATTCAGGAGGTTTAAAGGAGCAGAAGGGGAGCAAACACACGCTGGCTTCTATTGGTCCATAAGCAACAGGGGCTGGGGGTCAGGAGGTAGGGTGGGATGAAGTGGGAATTGCAAGTACATAGCAAGTCGGAGGCCAGAGGTCAGAAGGGGTCCAGGGAAGCCAGAGGCCAGGCTGAGGGGTGTGGGGGACAGCTGGGGACATGCTGACCTGTTGTTGTCCACGTAGCGGATGAGCAGCGGGTAAAGGGCGTACAGATCCCGGCAGAGCACAGAGAACTCATCCCGCACCAGGAGCTCGCCCTCCTCGGCCTCCGCCTTGGCCTCCAGGCGCAGCTGCTCCTCCTCGGCCACCACCTTCCCTGCCCGCTTGCGCAGCCGCCCGATGGTGGGGATGAAGTGAGAGTGCAGGAGCTCTGGCCGGGCCCGACTCACAATGGGCTGGGCAAACACTGCAGGAGCAGACGGGGCGCATAGGCTGCTGGCCGGCTGCTGACTCCAGCACCTCATCTATGACCTCTGATCCCACCCCTGCCCTCTGTTCCCATCCGACTTCCAACCTGTACCTCTGACCTACAAACTAACATTGATCCCAGCCTGACCCTCATGTCTGACCCCAGTATCAACTTACGATCCCACGCCTGACCTCAGACTGTGACCTCTGACATAGCACCTGAATCTGCATCCCACCCACCATAACCTTTGACCTGAAACTGTGACCCTCTAGCCTGACACAGGTCCTTGACCTCTGACCCCAACAAGTGAATCCTAACCTGATACCCTACCCTAGCCCATGAGATCTCACTCCAGTCTTTAATCTCTGACCTGGTCTATACCCAGATGGAGCTCACCACATGATTTCTGACCGATACCTCTGGCTTCTTACCTTCTCTGGCCTCTGACCCTGGCCTCTGCCCTCAGCTCTGATCTCTAGCTTGGCCCTGATCCAAAACTCAACCCCTGACATGGAACTTATGAACCAGGAATTCCAACCTTTTAAAGACTCATTTCTTGACCTTGGACCCAGAACCCTAACTGTCCATATCAGGGACCCCGATGTTTGACCTGGTTCTCTGACCCTTTGTATAAGGAACTCAGCCTTCTGACTCAGCCCCTAACCCTTTCCAAGGCTCCAGAAATTCCAAATCCAGCCTGGAAGATTCCCAGGATCCATGCATCCATCTCAGACGCTATGACCCTGAGATTCAGGCTCCTGGGAATGATCTCTGGCCTTGTGATCCTGAGAAAACCGAGATCTGACTCCTCCCCATTCCCAGAAAACCACAGACCCTGAGATCTCCCTCTGAGATCCAGAGACCCGAGTCCCAGGACACTGGCCCCAGTGCTCTGGACCCGCGTGCTCGCCAGACCCACCAGCCAGCCGCTTCATCCAGGTGGCCTCGTCAATGCCCAGGTTGTTGACGATGATTCGAAGGATGTTCCCCAGCAGCGAGTTGAGGTGGTCGGAGGTGACGGCTGTGCAGGGTGGAGGGGCCCCGGCAGGTAGGGCAGGTGGGGGTGCCTCGGGCCCGCGCTCCCACCAGCGGGGCAGGTAACTGCACAGCATGGGCAGCGTGATCTCGATGACGTGCGGCATCTCTGTGTAGCGGGCCCCCGACTCAGCCAGCCCCCCGATGTCAGCCATGAGCCGCTCCAGCACTGGGATGTCAGGACACATTTCCTCCACACTGTTGGGGAGCCCCAGGACTGGGGTACAGGGAGGGTGTCAGGGCATGTCAACTCCTCATGCCCCGACCTCAGTGTCCATACCACAAACTGGTGTCCCTATAAGCTCTGGGGTTCCCCAATCTGAAGCACCCGCAAACCGGGGAATCCTCAACACCTCAGGGCCCAGACTGGACCCTACTACCTTCACAATGGGTCTCCTTGGACCCTGTGTGGGCGGAAGACAACCCTTGCCAGCCGCCCCAGCCCCACCCCACTTACTGGCCCGCTCCCGGGGAGACTTGGTGGTGTACACTGAGCAGGCATTGTATTCATTCAGCTGCGGCTCCAGGAACGCCACTGGCATGGCCGCGGCCAGGCGGGCCAGGCACTCGCCCAGGGCTGGCCGCAATCTGGAAGAGAAGGTTGTACTTAGCTTCCAAGCCCCCTCTGCCCAGTCCTGGATCCCAGTCCCGTACTCCACAGAAGTGCCTCTCCCAGAGCCCTTAGGAGCAGAGCTGCCATTAACTGGTGGCCACCAATGTAGCCATTTCCCTGGGTTTCCTGAATGTCCTCTTTCTCCGTCGGTGATCTGGGCTCAGGAAAGCCCACTTGGGCACTGCCAGCCACCCTCCCCAGTTCCCCCCAGCATGCCTGGCTCCCGTGGGCCACCAGAGTTTCTGCGTACCCCCTGCCAGTGGAGAACAACCTAGCATCCTGGTGCCAAGGGCCTCTGGCCACCTTCACTGGCCTACCTATGAGTGCCCTCACGTGGCCACACCGAGGAACTGAAGGAACTGCAGTTGCCACCGTGCGCATGTTTTCTGAGGACAAACCATCTCCCAGCTTTTCACTCACTCCCATCTTCTCCTGAGCCCTCACATCCCTGAGCCCCAACAGTCCCCACCCCAGCTCCAAACTATCTCTCTCCTTACTTTTCCACGTAAGGGTTCCTGGTGGTTCCCAGAGAGTAGATACTGCACAGTGTTCGGTAGCAAGAGACCTGGACGTCATCCACTGAGTAGGGGAGAAAGGGTGGGGTTGGGGTTAGTCGGGTCCTCCCCTAACCCCTCCTTTGTCTCCAAATGACAGAGTAAGAGCAGGGGCTGTAGAGCCAGCCTGCCATTTACTAGTTTGGGCCTCAGTTTCCCTCTCTGTAAAATGTGGATAAATATAGTATTTTCGTTAGGGAGTTGCTGTGAAGATTAAACAATACTCGGAAAGTATTATTAATTATAATAATTAATATAATAATTATTAATATTAATAATTAATACTCAGAAAGCAATTGGGACAGGGCACACAGCAGACATTCAATAAAGGCTAGTTTTTCTTTCCTTGGAGAAGGGTCATGGATCTCTTTGATGATAATGCTGGACACTGCCTCCAGAATATGCAAACAGACATCCAATCCTGACTCCAGTCTCGGTTATCCACACACTCCCCAGGAGGCCAGGTTAAGAACCTCATCAACTTCCTAAATGTCATGAGGGGGCAGGGGGACTGTCTAGATTGAAAAGAGGCGACAGAGACATGACAACCACATGCAGTGAGAGAAACCTCGCTGAATTCTGAATTAAAAAACAAATCAAAGACATTTTGAGGGTAATGGGGAAATCTAACCATAGTCAGGTTAAGAGTGATACTGAAATTGTGGTTACAGGAGAAAAGGTTCTGCAACATCTAGATGTTCCAGGCTGAATATTTAGGGATGAGGTGTCACTGTGTGTGCAGCTCATATTCAAGAGTTCAACAAAAAGTTTGGAGATCCCTTCATCATAAGCGGTGGTGGTTTAGTTGTGAAGTCGTGTCCAACTCTTTTGCAACCCCATGGACTGTAGCCCACCAGGCTCCTCTGCCCACGGGATTCTTCAGGCAAGAATACTGGAATGGGTTGCCATTTCCTTCTCCAGGGGATCTCCCCAACCCAGGAATCGAACCCACGTCTCCTACACTGGCAGGCAGATTCTTTACCACTGAGCCACCTGGGAAGCTACACTCAAAGTGGAAGGTAAAACCAAGGGACAGCTAAGCCCGCGCACCTCAACCAGAGAGAAGCCCGTGTGCTGCAATGAAGACACAACATGTATGTGTGTGTTAAGCTGTTTCAGTTGCGTCTGACTCCTTGTGACCCTATGGACTGCAGCCCGCCGGGCTCCTCTGTCCATGGGACTCTTCAGGCAAGAATACTGGAGTGGGTCGCCATGCCCTCCTCCAGGGGATCTTCCTGACCCAGGGATTGAACCCGTGTCTCTTATGTCTCCTGCACTGGCAAGTGGGTTCTTTACCACTAGCGCCACCTGGGAAGCCAATACAGCCAAAAGTAAATAAATAAGTAAAGATGTTTTTAAAAAGAAATATACATGTAATTGGTTAAGCTACAGTGAAGGAGGGTCTTTTGTTAGATCTATGGAATGAATATTCTGATTAACTCATTCTCTTCCCTACCAATTTACTGAACTGAATGCACACTTCGCTTACGGCAATGAAACCTCTCAATAAACGTAACACTGAAACACCCGCAGACTCTACCAGGCACACTGGGATGGATGGTGTTGGTGGAACTGACACCCCCAGCCCCACCCCGGTCCCTGGGATCAGTAGCCCTTACGGATTACATCGTCTCCAAACTGATGCTGGGCGATGTGCTGGAAGAGGGTGGTGAGGACCGGCAGCAGGGCCACAGTGGTGTAGGTGAGGTTCTGGGCCCACGGCCCTTCACCTGCGTGCGCGCCTGTGACACCTTGCCAAGCCGCAGGTTCTCCGCCATCTTCTCAATGTCCTCCGAGGCACTCTCAAAGAAGGAACGGAGGCCAGCCTTCACAATCTCGGGGCCAGACTTCATCACGGTCCTAGGAGGGAAGTGGGGGCACTCTGCAATCTGAGATTCGAGACGGCAGACAGTCCAGGAGAACAGGGGTGGGGGCGGCG
>NW_011494852.1:6332001-6337134 GCF_000754665.1 Bison bison bison | reverse complement strand
GGCCCCACCTGGCATCCAGGGAGCGTGCCAGGATGTGAAGACAGTTGACCACAGCTGGGGCATCCGTGCCTGGGGGAGGAAGGTGGGCCTGGGTGAAGGAAGGGTAATGACGACAGCACCTCCCTCTTCACCCACCCCAACTCATCTCTCTCCACCCACCCCACCCCCACTCCGTAGGCCCCTGTCCTTTCCTCATCCTGTGACCCCTTGCCGATCCCTCCCCCACCCCAGCCCTGACCTCTGGGCCATCGCTGTCTGGTGAGGAGTCTGGGCACTCCTGGGTGGCAGGGCCCAGGACTCTCCCAGCCACTGTCCCATTCCCAGGACTACCCACTCCATGTCCAAGTCCAGAGGAAGAACAGTGAAGGTTGTTCAGATTAAGGCATGAACCTGGGCCATATCTCTTCAGGGTGAGGTTGTGAAGAGGCGAAGAGAGGGAAGACTTGGGAGAAGGGCTTGGGGAGCAGACCTACTCACCAAAGAGAGAGACTCGGTGACGGACAAGAGCCGCAAGCTTGCAGAAGAGGCTGAAGAAAGAGAAAGGAACAGGACAGGGGAAACGGGGAGCGAGGACAGCGAGGGGACACAATCAGAGGAGGAGAGACAGGGAAGACAGGGAGAGAGGGACAGAGCCAGGAGGAGAAAGGATGATGGGGGAGAAAATGAAGGAGACAGAGGGAGGGGGAGGGGCAGAGAGATGAACCAGCTAGAGAGTCTCAAGCAGTAACTGGGACGCTGGGGATGGGGAGGCCGATCTGCCTTTCTAATAGGATGACTGACTCATCCCAGTCGGCCTGAAAGTCCCGTATCCTGGGGGGCACACCAGGACAGCTTGTCACCCTAGCCCTTCAGTCACCTCTGCAGGTAGACTGATCAGTGCCCAGCACCCAGGACAGAGCCTTTAAAGTCCAAGGTTGGGAGAAAAGGACCCAGGATTACAACGCCATGAGGTCAGGGGTCTGAGTCAGAAGTCCTGGTGGGGGCGGGGGGCGCACCTGGTGATCATTTCCTTCTCCTTGTTGGAGGCGTGGCCACCACTGCCCAGCACTTTGGCCGGGGTGGACAGGAAATAGAGGCAGTGGTTGGTGAAGTACTGGTTGATCAAAGGGAGCAGGATCTGGGGGCATGGGGAAGAGATAAAGGGGATTGGGTGTAGGGCGAGGAAAGCCCACCAGTCCCCAGCCTCCTTCAGCTTCTGTGGCCACCTCTCACCTTGGCAAAGAATTTAATCTCCTGTTCGTGAGGGGACTTTTCCACTCGTCCACTGCTGACCACGGCCTCTGGTGGGGGAAGGCAAATAGCGGTCATGGTGGCTTCAAGTCTAGGGAAATCAGGGTTTTCTGATGGGGCAGACTGAGGGTATGACAGCAGATAAGCTCCTGGTATGAAGTCACTGCTGTCGGCTTTGAGGCAAACCTCTCTTCCCTGTTTTCATCTGATCCCAACTCCTTGATCAATCCCTTCCTGATGCTGAAAATGGAGAGAAGGACAAACTGGAATGGGGTAAGGCCATTCCCCCTCCTCACCTGGCACTGAGTAAATATGAAATGAATAAATAAAAAAAGAAGTCAGTGTAGACAGGAAGAAAAGAATTTGTGATAGGTGAGGAGGGGAAATTTTAAAAGCTAAATTTAGCCTTTTTTTGGCTGCAGTGCATGGCATGTGGCATCTTAGTTCCCTGACCAGGATTAAACTCGTGCCCCCTGCACTGGAAGCATGGTCTTAACCACTAGACTGCCAGGGAAGTCCCCTAGATTTAACTTTAAGGTGGAAATCTGTTTCAATCATCATCATCATAGTAATAATAATAATTCATATTATTAAAATAATACTACTAAAATAATAATAAAATAAGGCTTAATTACTAAACACTTGCTATGTCTCTGACACCGTGAGAAAAGTCCTCGTAAAATCTCCTCCCAACATGGGAGGCCTGGCTGGTCCTTCGTCCCCATTTTACAGATGAGGAAATTGAGGTGCAACAGCTTACTTCAGGTCACTTAGCAAATAAGGGACAGAACCACTGCTGGTTATAGTGAACAGAATCCCGGTTTCACAGATGAGGAAACTGAGGTTCAGGAGGAAAGGGAGTATCCAGGAGGGTGTGCAGCACAGGGGTCCCACTCGCATGGGATTTGGGGTGAGATGTGTGAGTGAATCCTGCTGGGCCTTTCACTTAGCTGAAGGGAATTTGGGGGTTCCAGGGTGGCTCTCTGGGGGAAGCCTGGATTACAGGGTCCCCACTTGTGACTCTTAGTGACATATAAGAGGCATCTGCAAGACATCTTAACAGCCTCAGCCTTCAAACTAGGCCCAGAATCTCCCAGTTCTAATTCTGTTTTGCTCCTGACCCCCCACAGGCAGTCAGAGGGAGCCTGTGAACACCCAAGGCAGACCAGGGTCCTCTCCTGCTTAGACTGCCCACAGGGCACCATCTCACTCAGAGTAACAAGCCACAGTCCTCACCATGGTGTAAAGCCTGGTTTGATCTGTCACCTTTCTGACCCCATTTCCTCTCATTCTCCCCACCACCCTACCCACCCCACTCTGCTTCAGCCACACAGACCTCCTAATACATCTGCAGCCTCTGCACGGGCTGATCCTCTGCCTGATTTACTCTCCCCAGATGACCAAGTAGCGCTCTCCCTAGTTTCCTGGAATATTCTATTTACAACTGGCCCACACTCCCAGCCCTCTTTAGCTGGCTCTAGTGTATTCCTCTCCCCATAACACTAATCACTTTCTAACACACTAAGTGATCACGTTATTTCCAACGTTAATTGTCTGAATCCACCGCGGGAATGTATCCACCACCGGAATGTAAATTGCCAAAGGACAGGGATCTTTATCTTGTTCATCGTCCTATTCTAAATCCCTAGAACAAAGTCTAGCTCAATGACTAAATGGGGAGGGCGCGGGGGCGGGGACAGAAATGCATGAACTGGGTCCCTAGATGAAACTGCAGCTAAGGCGGACGCGAGGAGGGAATTCTTCGTACCCAGGTGAGCGATGAACTCTTGAGAAATGTCCATCCAGCGCAGCAACTGCTGCAGGAAGCCGAAGGCGAACCGTTTCTCAATGGAAGACGTGTCCAGTTCCATGTCCTTAAGACCTCTGCGTGCAGGCGGAGCGAGGGGTCAGCTCAGACCCAGATCACCGGTATTTCCCGCCTCTTTGCAGTTTCCCCTGGACTCCTCCAGGAACCACCTTCGTTTTCCAGGCCCCACTCTTCTTAGACTCCTCCCCTCTGGCCCCGCCTCCGCCCACAGGCCACACCCCTCTGATCCCGCCCCAGCCCCACCCTATCAGTTTCCTCTCTCTGGCTCCGCCTCCGCTACTTCGGATTCGCCTCTCCCAGCTTATGCTGGGGTTCCGCGCGTGATCCCTACCGCTCCCCGACCCGGCTTCCAGCCCTCTTGCCTGGTGACCGCGTAGCCGTTCATCTGCAGGAACTTCAACAGCTCCTGGGCCTTCTCCCGATCTCGTGCCTTCTCCTTGGCCGTGAGCGTGTCGTAGGGAACCAGCAAGGGATGGGTCCCACCACCTGGGAGAGCGAAGACCAGAAATTAGGGGCGTTGGTAGGAGGGGGAACCCAGATCTCTCATTGACGTGGTTCCTGAAGTTGAAAGTGTGCATAATTATAGGAATATAGACAGAGATAAGCATAACCTAACATTGCTTTCAGATGCTCCCCACATCCTCCCCACAGCTCTACAGGAGTAAACGCTCACTGTAGAGACACAGAAAAGCTGGCTTAAAACTCAACATTCGAAAAACTCAGATCATGGTATCCGATCCCATCATTTCATGGCAAATAGATGGGGAAACAATGGAAACAGTGACAGACTTTATTTTCTTGGGCTCCAAAATCACTGCAGATGGTGACTGCAGCCATGAAATTAAAATACGCTTGCTCCTTGGAAGAAAAGCTATGACAACCTAGACAGCATATTAAAAAGCAGAGACATTACTTTGCCAACAAAGGTCCATCTAGTCAAAGCTGTGGTTTTTCCAGTAGTCATGTATGGATGTGGGAGTTAGACCATAAAGAAGGCCGACTGCTGCTGCTGCTGCTAAGTCGCTTCAGTCGTGTCTGACTCTGTGCGACCCCATAGACGGCAGCCCATCAGGCTCCCCCATCCCTGGGATTCTCTAGGCATGAATACTGGAGTGGGTTGCCATTTCCTTCTCCAGTGCATGAAAGTGAAAAGTCAAAGTGAAGTTGCTCAGTCGTGTCCGACTCTTAGCAACCCCATGGACTGAAGCCTACCAGGCTCCTCCGTCCATGGGATTTTCCAGGCAAGAGTACTGCACTGAATAATTGATGCTTTTGAACTGTGGTGTTGGAGAAGCCTCTTGAGAGTCCCTTGGACTGCAAGGAGATCCAACCAGTCCATCCTAAAAGAAATCAGTCCTGAATATTCATTGAAAGGACTGATGCTGAAGCTGGAACTCCAGTACTGATGTGATGGCCACCTGATGTGAAGAACTGACCCATTGGAAAAGACCCCTATACTGGGAAAGGTTGAAGGAAAGAGGAGAAGGGGACCACAGAGGATGAGATGGTTGGATGGCATCACCAACTCGATGGACATGAGTTTGAGCAAGCTCTGGGAGTTGGTAATGGATAGAGAAGCCTGGTGTGCTGCAGTCCATGGGATCGCAAAGAGTTGGATACGACTGAGCGACTGAACTGAACTGAGAGACACAGAAAGGAAGGTTCAATGGGGTGAAAGTAATCGTTCAAAGTCTTGCAACTCTAACCCAGGCCCTTAGGACTCCGGAGCCTGTGACTAGGGAACTGCGGAGAAGGGGAGTCTGTGCGGGAATGGGGTGGGCGCCCTCACCCTTGGCTTCCAGCTCCTGCTTCTTTTTGCGCCCCCATGTGTTGTGGTAATTTTCCGCCAGTTGTTCCGCCATGGCCTAGGAGTGGATGCAAAGGGGTCAAGGCCCATACTCAGAGGATGTTCTCCTCTCACCACAGACACCTCCATGTTCCCAAATAAAGGGCCAGAAGACTCACTTGCAGCTCCCGAGACAGGGTAACTCCACTGAGATCGGGGGGTTGTGGGTTGTAGCCTTCCCTTGCATCATAGGTCTGGGGTGACAGGGGAGGGCAGGGGGGGGGGGAGG
>NW_011494852.1:6324106-6331901 GCF_000754665.1 Bison bison bison | reverse complement strand
GACAGGGGAGGGGCGGGGGGGGGGCTTGATTGGTTCGCAGGAAGCCCAGTCCCCAATCCAGTTCATCCCCTCCTCTGCGACCTTTCCTTAAAGGCCTGCCTCTAAGCCACCCTCTGCTCTTCTGCCCTTTGCAGTTTTTCAGGCTCCAGATCTCTTGGCCTGCACCCCGCTCCTGGCCTCCCCGCTACCGCTGACCCCACTTCCTTCCCTTGGCCCTTTTCCCTCTCTCGACCCCACCTCCTACCTGGCCCCAGCCCTCCTGGCCCCACCCCTTCTCCTAGCCGCCCTCCACCCCGTCATGACCCCACCCCCTGCCCCAGCCCCGCCTCCACCTGGGCGCTTTGGGATATCTTCCGGGTTTTCTTCTTCTCCGTCTTCTCCTCCTCACCCTCCCTGGCTTTCTCTATCGTCCATTCCCAGGCAATCATGGCCTTCAAGGACTCCTTTATGGGCCAGCGGTAAATCTCTTTGTCCTGGGGTGCACAGGAGGGAGTGGAGTTAGTGGAATGGGGTGAGAGGGAGGGGGAGGTAGGACCTCCTGGCTCAGCCTCATTGGCCTCCAGGGTCCCAAGAAGGGGAAAACCTTGACAATATGTCTAGGAAGTGATCCAGTCCGAATTCAAAACCAAGTCTCTTACCTGCCCTGTAACACAGCCTCCCAAACAAGCTCTCATTATCCCATTCTACACATGAGACTCAGAGAAGTTAAGTTGTATGGTCAAGGAATCAAACCTAGTCCCTCTGAGTGTTTCTAAAAGAAGAGACACCAGCAGTCTGTGATCTACGGGAGGCAGTCAGGTTTGCCAGAAGGCAAAGTCCATGGAGCCGACTCATTAGAAAAGACCCTGATGCTGGGAAAGATTGAGGATAGGAGGAGAAGCGGGCTACAGAGGATGAGATGGTTGGATGGCATCATTGATTCAATGGACATGAATTTGAGCAAGTGTGAGATAGTGAAGGACAGGGAAGCCTCGCCTGCTGCAGTTCACAGGGTCCCAAAGAGTTGAACACAAATGAGCGGCTGAACAACAACAAAAGTCCATGAGTGAGGAACTCCAATCCACAGATCCAGCTAGATCCAAGCCTATGAAGCTGCCTCCTCCTCTCTGAAGCCCCCAATTTTGGACCCCCAACTTTGGGCCCCAAGGTTTGGTCACCTTCTCTGAAAAGGTCTTGTAGGGCCTCAGCATGGGATGGGTCTTGAGTTCCTCATCTATGTTCTCCCCATAGGACCAGTTGTTCTGGATCTGAAGGATGAGATGGGATAGGTGGGGACAGTGTCACTACGGAGTTGAGGGTGGGAGCAGGATAAGGGGTGGACACCAGCCTGGGGGACCCTGAAGAGGAGCCCTGGAGGGGTTGAGGGCTCCAGGAGGAGTTATGGGTCTCAGGGAAATCTGGGGCCCTCTAGGAGGATCTGGGTCTGGGGGAAAGCTGGGGTCTTGAGGAAGGTGGGCAAGGGTTGGGAATTCCGGGGAGGGGAGGACCCTGATGCTGACCTTGTCGAAGGCCCACTTCTCGTGTGTATACTCCGCGAACTTGTTAATGAAGGAGTCCAGCTTCTCTGGGATGATCACACTATTGGAGGAATGGGGTCAGCAGATGTTGGATCTGGCCCTTCCTTCCATCTCTGAAACCTTCTCCTTCCCCCAGCCCCCCACTGCCCTCAGGCCTCACTTGAGGGTCTCCACAGGCCGAGGATCAAAGTTGCCTTCAGCATCCACCGTGGCCTTTTTCTCAGCCTTGGATGAGTATGAGGCATCCACGTAGTCCGGGGGCAGGGCCCCTGCGATGGCACACAGGCAGGGCATAGCCATTCGGTACAACTCTTGATCATATTTCTGGGGAATGTGAGGGGGGCAGGGTGGGTCACTGCAGGCCTGGCTGAGCCTTCCAATTCTGGAGCCCCAGGACTTCAAATTCACCCCTCCAATAATCAACCTTCTTTCTCAAGCCCTCAGACCTGAAGTATGGTCTCACTCTAAAACTCAAACCTCAGACCCACCCGGACTCTCAAAGCACCCCTAATTAATCCTCTCCAAGCCCCCAAACTAGAGTCCCCCATTCCCTCTTCCATGACATTCAAACCAGAGACCCAAATCATAGATCCTCCTAGATCCAGACCTGCAGAACTGCTTCCCTCCCTGAACTCCCAAACTGGGAATTTCATTTTAGATCACTGACTTCAGATCCCAAGCCCTCTAAACAGGTTTCTTTCAGGAGCCCTGGGTGCTCAGACCTTATGGGCCAGCGAGTCAAAGATGCCCCAGAAGAGTTTACGAGTGAGGTGCAGCTCTTCCTCCGAGGTGACCCCAAAGTTGGCCCAACCTGTGGGGAGGCAGTAGTACTTCCAACAGCGCTCATAGTGGTTGGTGAGGAGCTGGGTGGGAGCAAGAGGGGGACAAACGAATGAGGGGTACCACTGATTTTAAATTATGAAGGAGGTGTAGATCATGCAAATGACATGCTAATAAGAGAATGGTAAGCATATTGGGAAGTGATCCTGGACAGTTGATTATGTAAATTTGGCACTCTTTTTCAGAATCGGGATGGGCATTAAATCAAAGCTGGATTTGTCTGGTGTTGCTTTACGCAAATAAGCATGCAGATATTAATCCATGGGAAGGGTCGTGTGCAAATGGGCATAAGGATGAAGTGATCTGTCCTTACGTCAGTTAACATGGCAAGTAGAAACATACTCAGTACTCCATGCAAACATATGGTAATTGGGGACAGAGCCTCTACCATCCATATGCAAATTTAAAATAGGGCTGATTTAGATATATTGTGCAAAATAGTTAAGATATGTGAGTTGCGGGTATCTCCTTAGGCAAAGAAGCATGCAAATGAAAAAATAATAGACGAGACAGTGTGCAAACATGCAGGATAGCTGTGGTACTGTTGATTCAAATAAATGCTCTTATTTGAATAGCGGCAGGCTGGTGGTCTAAGCACGCGAATAAGCATACTGATTAGGAAAAGCAGTGCGCCCCCCCACACAAATATATGTTCATTAAGGGGGGCTGGCTCACTGTTGGGCAATTAAACTCTAATTAGGGAGTGCTAGAGGCACCAATGACGCAAAGTGAATGACCTGGGAATCCTAGTATGCAGTAAGAATATTAAAGAAGTTTCTATGAGGCCTGCTGCCCGAATGTTTGCAGGTTAACCGGCCCAGGCGATGTGATACTGAAAAGTTCCATAGTCCGAGCGCAGAGCAAGGCGGTGGGTGGAGCATGGAAATACGCAGCTGAAGAGGGCTTGCCCTCACCTTGAGCGGCATCTTGGCGAACTCGTTGAGGATAGGCACGTCGAACACCAGGCGCCGCAGCAGGTGCTGCAGCATGGACGGGCGGATGTACCTGCGGGGACACGCACAGGACGGGGTTACCTCTCCGCAAGGCCCACCCCACTCGTAGCCCCGCCCACCCGGGTCCCGCCCCACCTGCAGAGCGCCATCAGGCATTCCTCGATGACGTCGCGCTGCGCCTTGGTGAGCGAGCGGCCGCGGGACAGGCGGTACACCGTGTGAAGCATGGAGTCCACCATGATGGCACGATGCTCCGTTCCCGCAAACAGAGGCGCACACTTGGTGATGAGCGGCAGCACCGCTAGGCACAGGTAGCGGTTCAGCGCCAGCGCCATCTCCGTCGTGCTGAAAGTGGCCTGGGGCACAGGGTGGGGACATCAGGTCCCCGTGCACGCTCCTGGGGTTGCCCTGGCAACTCAACCACCCGGGCCTCTGATCTTCGCCCCAAATCTGCTCCTCCCAGTCTCTATTACCCTTATTACTTTGGACTAAGAAAATTTCAAACATATACAAAAGTCCAGGAGTCAATTAATGAACCCTCATTATCCAGATTAGACTGTTCTGCAGGCGTTCCCATGACCCATCTCAGCCGTGGAGGCTGGGAGGGTGGCCAGGCTACTCACCGTGTCCAGCGAGGCAGCCGCCCGCATGTCGGGCAGGAACCCCACGTCCAGCACATGCAACAGGAAGTCCTGGTTCTCAATGCCATATACCCGGTCCAGGAAGAGCACCATTGACGCCTTGTGGTCGGGCACAAAGGATGCTGACATCTTTGGTTGCACCAGAGCCCCGTCTGTGGGCAACGAGACTGGGATCAGGGCTGCCCTTGGGGGCCCTCTGCTTCCCTTGCTGAGTCCCGCCCCTCCGCACCTTTGCCCAGGGTGGGGATCTGCAGCGGGAGGCTGATGATGCCCACGAGGTCATCCAAGGGTACAAGGGAGCGCAGGATGGCACGGATCCGCAGGGCCTCACCCTTGCCGGCTTGAATTAGCTGGAGAGGGGAGGTGGGCGTGTCATCAGGCACCCCATGCCCCATTTGGTCATTCCATCCCTTCCTGACCCACTGGCACATAAAGTAGGACCCTGTCTCCTGGAGTAAATGCTAGAATTTCCAGCCCTGATCCCTCTGCCTGCGCTGTTCGTCTGCAGCCCTAACAACCCCAGCTCTCATTGCCTGGTCTCCCCCACTGGACTGGGAGGTCCATGAAAGTGGGGCCACAGGCTCTCTTGGTTATTGGTGTGTCCCCAGCATTGCCTGGCCTAAGACCACCCACAGAGCAAGAGCTAAATCAAGGTCGCTGAATGTCTGAAAGAGGAGGTTCAAGGTTGGCCATGCCCCGCGCCCCAGCCCAGGCTTCAGGTCTCACATGCATCTCTGGCGCACAGCGTCCCAGCAGGTCAATCAAGGCAGCGTAGAAGGACATGATGGCGTGTCCCAGATGCACCCGGTTTTCTTCAGGGGGCTCCTCCCCGAAGCTGCAAGGGAAGGTGGTGATGTGAGGAGGGGGCGGCATCAAGGGGCTTGGGGAGGGTGGTTTGTTCTGTCGAGGAGAGGTCAGGAGACTCACTGCTCGCGCCGCCGGTCCCTACGGACGCCTGGACCGTCCCGCGCGGGGTCCTCGGAGATACGGATGGCCTCTTCGATGGTGGCCAGCAGCCCCGAGCCGCCCTCGCCCCGCAGGGCAGGCCCAAAGCACTCGGGCTTGCGGATCAGCAGCCGCACCACCACGTTGGCGTTCTCCTCTACGCTCTCACCTGGTGGCGCGCAGAGTCAGGAGGCCTCTTAAGCCACTGCCCAGGGTTTGTCCCTGGGCAGCCCTCAACCTGGCACCTCAGGGGTGAACTCCAGGCCCCCGCTGACCTC
The DNA here is from genome assembly GCF_000754665.1 of Bison bison bison. NCBI lineage: Eukaryota > Metazoa > Chordata > Mammalia > Artiodactyla > Bovidae > Bison > Bison bison. Next base: position 6,326,727 of record NW_011494852.1, on the reverse strand, counting down.
CGGACCCTGCCCTGTGCCCACTAGGAGGCACCCCTGTCCGGGCCAGGCCTGTGGCCTAGAATATGGACCACACCCGAGGGAGGTTTGACCACCCATGACCGCCCCCCAGCCTCCCGCCCTGTTACCGCCACCTCCCGCCTCACCATTGACAAAGACAGCGAAGCGCAGGAAGTCCAGGTAGCGCTCCCCACCACAGGGGTTCCAGCCGATGTCTGGGTACCCTTTGGCCAGGAGCATGGGGCAGCTTTGGAGGCCACAGCCAGCCAAGTAGGACACCACCTGAGTGTAGAGGGTGGCTCAGCCAGGGGCTCGACCCACACCACCTTCTTCCCCAAGGCGCAAGTCCCTGTCTGCCCCGGGACCTCTGCAATCCGACTGTCTCTGGATCCCTCAGCCAATAAGCCTCATCTTCCACCATCATCTCCCCCCAGGACCATCACAGCCCCCTTCTCCCTGGGCACACTGTTCCCTTCAACCCCCAGACTGTTCCCTACACAGTCAGAGGGACCCTGCAAATACTGTGATGCCATCTCTCTTAGGGTTATGCCCAAAGACCCTCCATATAGCCTGCCTTTGTCACCTCCCTGCCCTCACCTCCTAGCACTCACCCTGTCTCCCTCTGCTACAACCACACTGGTCTCTTTGCTGTTTATCAAACTTGTTGAGTTCACTCCTGCCCCAGGGCCCTTGCACTGGCTATTTCCCAGCTTGGAAGGCTCTCCTTCCCCCTCCATGTCCATATGGCCCCTGTCTCCTTCAGAACTTTATCTATCACTTTCTCAGTGAAGCTTTCTGTGACCACTCTTGTCTAAATTTGGTCACACCCTTCCGACACTTGATATTTCTCTCTTGATTTTTCCTCCTTAACACTTGTCACTAGCTAACACACCATGCACGTGTGTGTGCTCAGTCACTTCAGTTGTGTCGGCCCCATGGACTGTAGCCCACCAGGTGACCCCATGGACTGTAGCCCACCAGGCTTCTCTGTCCATGGAATTATCCTAACAAGATTACTAGAAGTGAGTTGCTATTTCCTCCTCCAGGAGATCTTCCCGACCCAGGGGTCGGACACACCATTTCCTGCAGCTCCTACTTGGCAGGCAGATTCTTTACCACTGAGCCACCTGGGAAGTCCTAATACACCATATATTTTACTTATTCATCATGTTTATTTTCCATCTTCCCAACTAGAATGTCAGCTTCACAAGGACAAGGATTTTTGACCGTTTCAATCACTGTCATACCCCTACTGCCTTGGACGGGTCCTGACACATAATAGGTGCTCAATAAACATTTGTTAAATAAATTACTTAACTGTCAGAGAGTGTGTACTGTTTTGTAAATGCTTTTGTGGGTTAACTCATTTAATCCTCAGAACAACTACATGAAACTGTTTCTATTATATTCATTCTACAGATGAGGAGATGGAAGCCTGGAGAATTAAGTCACTAGCCCAAAGCCACACAGCAAAGGGGGGCAGTGTGGAGAGGTGAACCTAAGTTGCTGAACTCCATAGCCCCTGCTCTTCACTGCTATACACAGAAGCAGGGAGCACAGAAGGCCAAGAAATGTGCCAAGTCCACACGGCTGGGGGGGTAGGGCGTGGATTTTCACTCAGCCCTGGGGTCACAAAGAATCAGACACAACTGAACGACTAAGCACAGACACACACCGTGACTGAGTGACTAGGTCCTGTTCCTCCCCTGAGATTATTCCCCTTGTGATTCAGTTCTGGACCCTGCACAACAGCACCCCTAGAGTGCATCCCGAATCAGCAGGTGCCCCAGGAGGTCAGGTACGGGCCAGGCCTCTTCCCTCCATACCTTCTCCAGATCCTGCTCCTGCAGCGCCAAGGCCAGCTCGTTGTTGTCGATGACAGAGGCAGCTGCAACGTCCAGGGGAGTGGAGCCCTGCATGCCTGTGGTGGTGAGAGGCAGTGAGAATGCTCATTAGAGGTGCCTGGCTGCCTGTCTCACTTTTGTTTATCTCATCTCCTCCAGAATGGCTTCCTTGACCACCTCTTTCCCAGGCTGGGTCAGGTGCCTCCTCGGACCCGTGCTTCCCCATCCCAGGCCTGAGCAGTCCAAGCTGTCTCAGTCCAGGATGGGTTTGTCTTCCCCACTCCACTGTGAGCCCCATGAGGGCCAGGCCCAGGGCGTCTGGGTGTCCCCAGCACTACTCATTATAGGGCCAGATCTGGGGTGGGTTGAGTTCCCCAGGTGGCGTTAGTGGTAAAGAACCTGCCTGCCAATGCAGGAGACATAGAAACGTGGGTTCGATCCCTGGGTTAGGAAGATCCCCTGGAGGAGGGCATAGCAACCCACTCTAATATTCTTGCCTGGAGAATCCCATGGACAGAGGGGCCTGACCGGGCTAAGTCCATGGGGTTACAAAGAGTCGGACACGACTGAAGTGACTTAGCATGCACACACGCCCATTTGTTGAATCACTGAGTGAGCCAGCGGAGAGTGGGGCCCAGCCTGGATGGACTGCCAGGAGTGGGCTCAGGGCTTCTCACCCAGGCCGATGCCGCTGTTCTCCAGCAGGTAGCTCAGGTGGTCGAACATGGAGCGCTGGTTCTGCCGGCTGATGCGGCAGAAGTAGCAGAGGAAGCGGCAGCA
>NW_011494852.1:6322894-6323843 GCF_000754665.1 Bison bison bison | reverse complement strand
CCAGTGGTCAGTGCCTGCCTCCCTTGGCCCCCTCCCCTGAGCTCCCTGGCCCACGCAGCCCCCTTACCTTGGATTCACCGCCCCCAAGGACGTTCACCATGACCTCCATGACTGTCTCGTGCATGCCCAGTGCCCTCATCAGGTTCGGGTGTTGGTAGAAGACTTTGTTGTTCATGATGTTCCTGTGGACAGGCCGAGTGCATGGGGTCAAGTCCATGGAGAGCCCCCAGACCTTTGGGGGAGCCATCATCAAGACTGTGGTAAGAGTTCACATTTACTGAACTCCTAGTCTGTGCCCAGCACCGCCCCCTTTAATGATCTGAACTCATCCAAGCCTCATGTCCATTCTGGAAGGCAGGATCTATAATTATCCCTGTTTCACAGACAAGAAAACCAGGCAAAGATCCAGGGTGGGCTCCCCTGGGGCAGACATCTTTAGCATGTTGCATGTTGTATTGCCAAGTGCCTAGAAAGGGCCTGGCATATAGTAGGTGCTCGACAGATGTTTGCTGAGTGAATGAACGAGGCACACTTGACACTGACTGAGTGCTCAAACCTATTATTATTGCTACTGGGCTTCCCAGGTGGCTCAGTGGTAAAGAATCCACCCGCCAAGCAGGAAATGTGGGTTTGATCCCTGGGTTGGCAAGATCCCTTGGAGAAGGAAATGGCAACCCACTCCAAGATTCTTGCCTGGGACAACGAGGCAATCCCATGGGCAGATGGGATTGGGCTACAGCCCATGGGGTTGCAAAAGAGTCAGATACAGTCCATGGGGTTGCACAAGAGTCCGACACAACTTAGCGACTAAACAAAAACACACCAGCTCACTGAAGCCACACCACGACTCCGAGAGGTAGGTGTGGCTCTTTCTCAGTTTACAGATGAAGAAATGGAAGCTCAAAGGGTGCAAATCTTGTGCCCAGAGTCACAGGCAAGTAGGAGAGGC
>NW_011494852.1:6318643-6322779 GCF_000754665.1 Bison bison bison | reverse complement strand
GGGGAGGGGAGGGGTTCAGTAGGGGAAGGGCGGGGGCCTCACCCGATGCTCTGGATCATGAGGTTCTCTTCCTGGGGGCCCATCTGCACGATGAGCAGTGAGCGGATCTGGCCGAGGCACTCGAGCAGGCTCATGGTGTCCTCCACGGAGGAGGGGGAGATGGTGTAGGCCCGGGGCAGGGCGCGCAGCAGCTCCCCGAGCCCATCGTACTGCCGGTGCAGGAGGCTGAACATGGCGCGGACCAACTCCGGGCTCTGCACGAAGTCCTCTTGGGCCCAACGCACCACCGTGTGGGACACCAGCTCTTGCAGCGACTCTGGGAAGGGGACACAGGGTCTGAACGGTCTTCCCAGGACAGGGCTATGAGCCAGAACAATGCAAGAGGGGCCCTTCTTGCCAAAGGGCTTCTCAGTTGCTACCTGTTAAGCCCCACCCTACCCCTGCCAGGACTGGGCAAATGCTGGCAGACTCTGTTCTATGGCCCTAAGAGTCTCTTTGTCATCTTCATCCTATAATCAGACCACAAGAGCCCCCTTTTCAAGAGGAAAAAGAATGTGTACCACCAGATACAAAGTACTAGAGCGCTACTAGGAGCATCTTTAAAAGCACAAATGGTAATTCCATTAGTTCTGTAGAGTGAAGTGAAAGTCACTCAGTACTGTCAGACTCTTTGCGACCCCAAGAACAATACAGTCCATGGAATTCTCCAGGCCAGAATACTGGAGTGGGTAGCCTTTCCCTTCTCCAGGGGATCTTCCCAACCCAGGGATTGAACTCAGGTCTCCCGTATTGCAGGCGGATTTTTTTGCCAGCTGAGCTATCAGGGAAGCCCTTGTTCTGTAAAACTGCAGGCAATTTTGGGACTTCCCTGGTGGTCCAGCAGTTAAGATTCTGCGCTTCCAATGCAAGAAGTAAGGGTTTGATCCCTGGGCAGAGAACTAAGGTCCCATGTGCCACAAGATGTGGCCAAAACAAACAAACAAACAAACCAGCCAGCCAATTTTTCCTCATGGGAGACAACAGACACAAAAAGAAACTGTGAGGACATTGGTGGCATTTGAAAATAATGTCAAAAATGAACTGTTCTCTTTCCCTGGTGATTTCCCTGGGACTTTCTTTCCCTACATCCAGCATCCATTTCTCTCTCTTTCTCTCCCAGCACTTTTTCTTCTCAGAATTTCTGGGAAAGAAGATAGATGTTTCCCATGTCTCAGAGTTAGGGGAAACCTTCTTGCACTGGCACTGAATGGTGATCTGTGACATGTCCTACCCTCCGTCCATCTGCTCTATACACTCTGGACCCATCACGTCAGACTTCATATTCAGCACCTCTCCTGCTCGCCTGGCTTCAGCCATGCTGGCCTCTAAATGCACCAAGGGTGTTCCTGCCTCAGGGCCTTTGCACCGGCTATTCTTTCTGTACCAGCCACCTTCTCCCAAATCTTTGCATCCTCTCCCCCGATTCTAACCTTTTCATCTTTGTCCCTCTTTCTCCTCTACTCAACTTCATTTTTCTTATTAGCATCTATGGTCATTTGACATTATGGTGTATATATATATATATATCTTTTGTAATATTCTAAACTCCTTCAAGGTAGAGATTTTGACTCTTGTTATTTGTCCCTAAGTTGGGTCTGACTTTTTGCGACCCCGTGGACTGTAGCATGCCAGGTTCCTCTGTCCTCCCCTATCTTCCAGGGAGTGTGCTGTGTTTAGCTGCTCAGTCGTGTCCACCTGTCTGTGACCCCACGGACTGTAGCCCGCCAGACTCTGCTCAGATTCATGCCCATTCAGTTGGTGATGCTATCCGACCACCTCATCCTCTGCTGCCCCCTTCTCCTCCTGCTCTCAATCTTTCCCAGCATCAGAGTCTTTTCCAGTGAGTCAGCTCTTCATATCAAGTGGCCAAAGTATTGGAGCTTCAGCTTCAGCAACAGTCCTTCCAATGAATATTCAGGGTTGATTTCCTTCAGGATTAACTGGTTTGATTTTTTTTGCAGTCCAAGAGACTCTCAAGAGTCTTCTCCAGCACCACAATTCGAAAGCATCAATTCTTTGGTGCTCAGCCTTCTTTGTGAATCAACTCTGTGAATCAACCATACATGACTACCGGAAAAATCATAGCTTTGACTATATAGACTTTTGTTGGCAAAGTGATGTCTCTGCTTTTTAATACGCTGTCTAGGTTTGTCATAGCTTTCCTTCCAAGGAGCAAGCGTCTTTTAATTTCATGGCTTCAGTCACCATCCACAGTGATCTGGGGCCCAAGAAAATAAAATCTATCATTGCTTCCACTTTTCCCCCTTATATTTGCCATGAAGCAATAGATTCCCCAGCTCTAACAATAGTGCCTGGCCCAGAGTTGGTCCAATAATTTGTGAAATGTCATAGAATAAAGTCTGCAGCAACGTCAGGGACTCCGTCCTTGTAATATGGTGCTAATACACAGTTTGTATAATGACCTACTGGCCCATGACTGTTTTCCTATCCCTCAGCACAGTAACTGTTTCACCAAGAAATAAACAAAAAACAATCAAAAGCCTTGGAAACCACGGTGGTGCAGGAGTTGCCCCCAGTCCTAGGTTGGAGGTGTGGCTCTCCCCTCTGGCAGTCATGCACCACACGATTTCAACACACACACTGTGCAGCCCCCGCATTTGGGTCACACCTCCAGCAGGCCTCCTCTCTCACCCCACTCTCCACTCCTCCTCTCTCATTAATACCACCTACCCATCCCTCGTGCTGCTCCTGGGGCCTGTCTTGTACCCAGAAGCTCTGTAAGCACAGGGCTGCCTGGCCCACCCATCTCTTCCCTGGTGGCCCCAGTCCTCACGGGGTTTGCGCTCCTCAGCGGGTGGTTCCTCCTCTGATTTCTCCTCCTTCTTCTTTACCAGCCGCACCTTCTCCAACAGGCTCATCAGGCGACTGCCCAGGGTGGCTTCTTCCTCTGGTTCCTCCTCTTCCCCCTCCAGTTGAATTCCTGGAGGTAGACAAGAAGGGAAGGCATGTCATTCATCTGCTTGCTTATTAATCTGCTGAATCATTTACTTCTTTATTCACTCACATATTCACGCATTCATTTCTCACTCATGTGTGTGTTCATGGGGTTTTTCATTTATTTCTTTATATGTTCATCTATTTGTTCACTTATTCATTCTTTGAATTGTTTGTCTTTTAAATCAACTATTGCAAGTATCTTCAAAGAACTAAAGGAAACCATGTCTAAAGTATTAAAGAGAAGTATGACGACAGTGACTCATCAAAAAGAGACTCCTGATAAAGAGGTAGGACTTTCCTGGTGGTCCAGTGGTTAAGAATTTACTTGCCAATGCAAGTGTCTTGGGTTCGATCCCTAGTCCAGGAAGATCCACATGTTGCAGAGCAACTAAGCCCAAGGGCCACAACTACTGAGCCACACTCTAGGGCCCACGAGCTGCAACTGCTGAGCCCACGAGCCCTCGAGCCTGTGAAATAAGAGAAGCCTCCACACTGCAACTAGAGAGTAGCCCCTACTCGCTGCAATGAAGACCCAACACAGCCAAATAATAATTAATAAAAAGAACTAGATACAAAAATAACCATATAGAAGCTGAAGTGACAAAGTACAATAACTGAAATATATTAGAGTGGCACAACAGCATATTTGAGATAGAAGGAGAAAGAATCAATGAACTTGATTCATAGAACAACAGAGGTTATCCAACCTTAATAAAAGAATGACGAAAATTAACAGAGCCACAGAGACCCATAGTGTACCGTCAAGCATAACAACGTATGCATAATGGGAGTCCTAGAAGAAGCGATGAGAATGGGGCAGAAAACTATTTAGAAAAATAATGGCCCCAAAGTCTGAAATTTGATGAAAAATATTAATCTACACATTTAAGAAACTCAGCAAACTCGTACTCAAACTGCTTAGAGGCCAAAGCAAAGAGAAATACTGAAAGCCAGCCAGATAAAAATGAGTTATCACATACAAAAACAATCTCAGTAAGATGATCAGCTGACTCCTTATGAGAAACAATAGAGATCCACCAACCATCCCTCAAGCCATCTTTCTTTTTATTCATCCAACCAGTCAGCCATCTCTTTACTCACTCCTTTATTCAGCTATTCTTCCCTCCATCAATTCACAC
>NW_011494852.1:6313816-6317851 GCF_000754665.1 Bison bison bison | reverse complement strand
TGCCAACAAAGGTTTGTCTAGTCAAAGCAATGGTTTTTCCAGTAGTCATGTATGGATGTGAGAGTTGGAGTATAAAGAAATCTGAGCACAAAAAAAACTGATGCTTTTGAACTGTGGTGTTGGAGAAGACTCCTGAGAGTTCCTTGGACTGCAAGGAGATCCAACCAGTCCATCCTAAAGGAAATCAGTCCTGAATATTCACTAGAAGGACTGATGCTGAAGCTGAAACTCCAATACTTTGGCCACCTGATGTGAAGAACTGACTCATTTGAAAAGACCCTGATGCTGGAAAAGACTGAAGGTGAGAGGAGAAGGGAATGACAAAGGATGAGATGGTTGGATGGCATCACCGACTCAATGGACATGAGTTTGAGTAAACTCTGGGAGTTGGTGATGGACAGGGAGGCCTGATGTGTTTTAGTCCATAGGGTCGCAAAGAGTTGGACACGACTGAGAGACTGAACTGAACCGATAGCCATTCATCCGTGTGTGTGTGTGTGTGTGCGCGCGCTCAGTCATGTCTGATCTTTACAACTCCATGGACTGTAGCCCACCAGGCTCCTCCTCTGTCCATGGAATTTCCCAGGCCAGAATACTGGAGTGGGTTGCCATTTCCTCCTCCAGGGGATCTTCCCACCCCAAGGATTAAATCTGGTCTCCTGCACTGACAGGTGTATTATTTACCACTAGCGCCACCTGGTGGCTGGGGCTTCCCAGGTAGCTCATCTGGTAAAGAATCCACCTGCAATGCAGGAGACTCTGGTTTGATTTGGTCAGGAAGATCCCCTGAAGAAGGGATAAGGGGTAACTCCAGTATTCTTGGGCTTTCCTGCTGGCTCAGTTGGTAAAGAATCCGCCTACAATGCAGGAGACCTGGGTTCGATACCTGGGTTAGTAAGAGCCCCTGGAGGAGGGCATGGCAACCCAACCCAGTATTCTTGCCTGGAGAATCCCCAAGGACAGAGGAGCTTGGCAGGCTGCAGTCCATGGGGTCACAAAGAGTCGGACACAACTGAGTGACTAAGCACAGCACAGCGCCATCTGGGAAGCCCATAGTACATCCACCCAAACACCCACATAAACATATCCTTCCACATCATCCACCTGTTCACTAATATGTTCATTCATTCAGTCATTCATTTTACCAACAGTTACTTCACAAGAACTGTAGATATTTAAGATCAGAAAATCTTAGGAAAACTTCAAGACAGGTCTCAAAAGAAAGTTTGGGAGGTGGATTCTCTGATCTCCTCTCGTACCGCAGTGTGTCAGCAGGTCTCGATGAAATTCGAGCAAATCCTGTCGGACCTCTTCAGGGAGAGGACAATCTTCCTCATCCTCAGCAGTTTTGAAGTGCAATAGCATGTTGATCTAGGGAAGGTCAAAGATTAGAGTGAGAGACCCCAGAGCAGGAACTCTGAGGTTGAGCATCAAATATCCAACTGTGAGTTCCTGTCTAAGCTCATGAATCAGTGAAGAATATCTGGGCGACTAAAGGTTCAAAAGGAGTCAGGGTCAGTCTGCAGTGACTCAGAAGTCTGGTTCAGAGAGAGGTAAGAGAGTAACTGTTACTCTGTTACTCAGAGCTTTCCTGGTGGTTCAGACAGTAAAGAATCGGTCTGCAAAGAGGGAGACCTGGGTTTGATCCCTGAGTTGGGAAGATCCCCCTGGAGGAGGGCACAGTAACCCACTCCAGTATTTTTGCCTAGAGAATTTCATGGACAGAGGAGCCTGGCAGGTTACGGTCCATGGGGTTGCAGAGTCGGACACAACTGAGCAACTCACACACACAAGAGAGTAACAGATAAGTGTATCAATAGGGTCAGAGGTCAAAGTCAGATTTTGAGGTTGAGTATCATCCGTGATCAGGGCAAGGGGAGAGGCTGAGGTTGAGGGGTAAACAGTAAGGCCAGCTAGGGTCAGGGGTCAGAGGACCTGCTCCTGGGGTGGGGAGCGGAACTCGCGAGTGCGTCGGGCTGTCTCAGCTGCAGTCATGGTGAAGGCTTTTATGAGGATGGCGTAGCGGTCCCTCTGGTTGGCCTGGAGCTTGTCCACATAGCGCTCTGCAAAGGCTGCCAGAGATTCCACACGGTGCTGTAGCTCTTGGTCACAGAAATACTCCAGCAGGTTACACATCTGTGGGATGATAGCCATGTGGTAGGTGGGATGATAGCCATGTGGTAGGTGGGATGATGGTGAGACCATGAGGACTTCCTTGAAACTCTTCTTGCCTTCCCTCCCCACTCCACAGCCCTGTTCGGGTCGAGCCACCACTGTCTCCCGCCTGGATCCTCAAGGTGGCCATCTCCATGGTCTCATCCCTCTAATTCACCTCCCACAAGGAAACCAGAGAGCTCATTCAAAACCCAGCAGCAGTCCCCTCCGCAGCACCCACTACCTTGGGTCAAAGTCCAGACTCCAGCCCCACCAGACCCTGCATTGGCCAGCCCAGAGGGATGGAGGCTAGAAAAACAGGAAGAACCAGCTCACCTGTAACTTCACAGACTCGGGCAACTTCATCTGGAGCAGCCCCTCCTCCAAGTCCTCTTTTTCCCCCTCTGCTGTCTCCTCCTCCTCTTTTTCCTCATCTTCCTTCTCCCGTGCCTCTTCCTCCTCGTCCTCCTCCTTCTCCTCCTCATCCTCTTCTTCCTCTTCCCCTTCCTCCTCCTCCTCCTCTTCCTCTTCTTCCTCAGTGAATACTTCAGGCTCAATCATCTTCAAGATCTGTTTTACATCCTCATCGCCAAAGATGCCCATCACCTAGGGGACAAAGGCCGGCTGTGTTACTACAGGCTGCAAGGCTTCCATAATCAAGTCCCGGCCTCACTCCCCAGACCTGATTCTCCAGCACAAGCCAGATTCATCCCTGCACTGACTGGATACAATTCCTCCTACAAACAGGAATGGCATCCCCCCTGTCCCACCATCCACCTTCCTTAAGATACTCCCAGATCCATACCCTGTGTCCCATCTACATGGCCCAGACCACATAGCCAAACATGAGCACCTCTCCCTTCACAAGTAAATGTCCTTTCTCCCAAACCTGACCATTTGTGACTCTGGGACAAGACACATCCTACATCTGATCGAGGCCCTCATAGCTCCCAGTATATGCCAGCTCTCAGTCAACATAATGGAGATGCTAAGAGATGGAAGGAGAGGGGGTAAATGAAAGGGAAAATAGTTGGGAAAGAGAGAGATGAATGAATGGGGGAGGACTAGGTGACTGGGTGGATGAATAGATGGGATAGCAGAGGTGTGAAGGAGAGGTCTATGGATGGGTGGATAATGGATTGAAAGGTGAAGGTAAAGGGGGAAGAAGAGATGGTGGGTAGATGGATGACAGGATAAACGATGTTTAGAGACGTGGGAGGATGCATGCTTTGATAGATGCATAAGCAAATACATGAGTGGATAGGTAAATAGACAAATGCATAAATAACCATGTACTGGGATGGGATGGATATATGGATGGGTGGATAGATTTGTGTGTGAAAACTGGATGGATGTTTATATGTAAGAATCATTAGATGGGTAGTGAATGAAAGAGTACATGAAATAAAGAACAGATATCGAAGGATGGAGAATGAGTGAATGAGTGGGTAAATGAACAGGTGTAGATGGTTGGATGGATTTGTGGGTACATGTATTAAGTACCCACAAATCCATCCAATCATCTACCTCTTGAGATCTGATCTGCCTCTTGAGAAATTTGTATGCAGGTCAGGAAGCAACAGTTAGAACTGGACACGGAACAACGGACCGGTTCCAAATAGGAAAAGGAGTACGTCAAGGCTGTATATTGTCACCCTGCTTATTTAACTTCTATGCAGAGTACATTATAAGAAACGCTGGACTGGAAGAAACACAAGCTGGAATCAAGATTGCCGGGAGAAATATCAATAACCTCAGATAGGCAGATGACACCACCCTTATGGCAGAAAGTGAAGAGGAACTAAAAAGCCTCTTGATGAAAGTGAAAGTGGAGAGTGAAAAAGTTGGCTTAAAGCTCAACATTCAGAAAACGAAGATCAT
>NW_011494852.1:6312046-6313684 GCF_000754665.1 Bison bison bison | reverse complement strand
GGGGGGCTTCAAAATCACTGCAGATGGTGACTGCAGCCATGAAATTAAAAGACGCTTACTCCTTGGAAGGAAAGTTATGACCAACCTAGATAGCATATTCAAAAGCAGAGACATTACTTTGCCAACAAAGGTTCGTCTAGTCAAGGCTATGGTTTTTCCTGTGGTCATGTATGGATGTGAGAGTTGGACTGTGAAGAAGGCTGAGCGCCGAAGAATTGATGCTTTTGAACTGTGGTGTTGGAGAAGACTCTTGAGAGTCCCTTGGACTGCAAGGAGATCCAACCAGTACATTCTGAAGGAGATCAGCCCTGGGATTTCTTTGGAAGGAATGATGCTGAAGCTGAAACTCCAGTACTTTGGCCACTTGAGGCGAAGAGTTGACTCATTGGAAAAGACTCTGATGCTGGGAGGGATTAGGGGCAGGAGGAGAAGGGGACGACAGAGGATGAGATGGCTGGATGGCATCACTGACTCGATGGACGTGAGTCTGAGTGAACTCCGGGAGTTGGTGATGAACAGGGAGGCCTGGCATGCTGCGATTCATGGAGTCGCAAAGAGTCGGACATGACTGAGCGACTGAACTGAACTGAATACCTATGGATAGAGAGATGCATGGATTGATGGATAGGTAGGTGGAAGATGGAAGAATGGATGAATCCATGGATGGGTGGATGAATGGATATGTGGATGAATGGATGCACAGTGGAAGGTGGATGATGGTTGGATGTATGAAGGGGAAATAGATTAATAAATAAATGGGTAGGTGGATAGATGAATAGATGAAACAGTGAATGAAATGATGTATGAATGAATGGACAACTAGATTGAAAGTTGGATAGATGGAGGCAGGGATGGATGGAGAGGTGGACGAATAGATAATTGGGTGGAGACTGGAAGGATAAATAGATGGTGAACTTTTGGATAGGCAGATGAGGGTATGTTTGAATGGACCGATGGATGGATGGAACGGCGAGTGGAGGACGGCTGAATGATGGTTGGTTACATGATTGAACAAAAAGAAGGAAAATGAATAGATGTCAGATGAATGGATGGAAGGAAAAGTGAATGAGTAGATGATAAAAGGATAAGTTGGAAGGTGAAGGGTGTATGGATGGAGAGATGCATGGATGGTTGGATACATAAATGGGAGGTATGCAGGTACGGGTGGATGAATGGATGTATGGATGATTTGGTAGCAGGAAAGACCGGGATAGAGGGAAGCAGGAGGAAGTCCTTACCAGCAGGGTGGACACCAGCTTGAGCACCGGCACAAACTGGAACTCCACGGAGCCCCCGACTGGGTCACGAGCGTGCTGCCCACCATCTCGCACCGCCTCCCCCAGCATTCTGAGTGCTTTGTCCCGAAGAGCTTCCAGAGGGATGCTGGGGCTGAGGCGGGCCGGGGCTTCTGCCGCCCCAGCAGCTGGCAGGGCGGCCACGAAACACGGGGCTGAGAAATGGTGTGGAGGCCGCAGCGAGGTGGTAACGCCGACGCCAGGAAGCCCGTAGCGGCGGGGACCGTTATCCGCTCTCTTTCCGGGTGGGAAGAGAGTGATGGCGCGGGTCTCAGGCGTGAGGGGCACGATGTACTCAGAGAGCATGGAGCGGCGGCTGCGGGCAGCACTTTCGAGGGGGGGG
>NW_011494852.1:6306774-6311946 GCF_000754665.1 Bison bison bison | reverse complement strand
GCACTTTCGAGGTGGATGCTGATGAGGAGGTCGTAGTAGCCTGCCCGCAGAGGGCCGGGCAGGTGCGCGTCCTCCAGGGCGTGCAGCAGCTGCGCCTGGTCCACATGGCTGCACAGAGCATGCGCCACGCGGTTGTTGCCCAGGGCGCACACAGCCCGGTAGAGGCGGAGGGTGTGCGAATGGAACCGCTGCAGGTCCAAGCGCTCAGACAACTCCAGGATGTCCATGCATCTGTGGTAGAGATGGGCTACATTCAGAGACACAGCAAGCAGGGAAGGTGGGACACAGAGACACAGACCCGAGAGGGAGAGTGCTCAGGCGAGTGTTGGTGGCCCTAGAAGGGAATCCCAGTGTTCTGCTAGGTCAAGATTCTGTGAGGTCTGTGGAGCTGAGTCTAGGAGACTTTTTAATGGTTCCGGAAGTCCCTTACTGGTCTGGGGGCTCCCTGGGATACGTTTGGGGTTTATAGGATGGTCTGGTACCCTGGGGATCTAAGAGTCCAGGGAAAAGATTGGTGACTGTGAGATGTATGTGGGCTTCCAGGTTGGGTCTAAATCCCGCTCTGGCAAGTCTGAGTACCCTGGATATATTTGAACACCACCAGAATGTAAAGTTCATCAGGACAGGACATTCCTGCCTGTTTCGTTTGTTTGTTCTTTGTTTGCTATATTCCCAGCACCTAAAAAGGACTAAACACAAAGGAAATCAACCTTGAATACTAATTGGAAGGACTGATGCTGAAGCTGAAGCTCCAATACTTTGACCACCTGATACAAAGAGCCGACTCATTAGAAAAGACCCTGATGTCAGGAAAGATGAGGGCAGGAGGAGAAGGGGATGACAGGGGATGAGATGGTTAGATGGCATCCCTGACTCAGTGGACATAAGTTTGAGCAAACTCCAGGAGATGGTGAAGGACAGAGGAGCCTGGTGTGCTGCAGACCATGGAATCACAAAGAGTCGGACATGACTAAGTGACTGCACAACAAATGTGCTCCATAAATATTTTCTGTAGGAACAAATGAATATGGGTGCATCTGGGGCCTCTGGGGATGGGTCTGAATCCTTCTGGGCAGGTCTGAGCATTGCTAGATGTCCGTTTACAAGAGCTTGGTGTCTCCAGCCCGGAATGCTGTTGTCACACAGGAGGGGCTCAGAGCTATTTGTCGAATGAGTGAATAAAGAAAAGATGAAGCATGTTGGAAGCCTCCTGGGGTCAGTCTGGGATCCTGGCCACATTTAGAGTCCGTAAAAGCTTTGCTGTCATCCATGAGAATACTCTCTAGCTGGGTGTGTCTGGGTCCCCTGGAGTGAGTTAGAGATTTCCATGGGACACATCTAAAGTTTCCCTGCATATGCCCGAGAGACCCTAGGATGCATCCAAGCCTCTCTGAATAATGTTCAAGACCCTCTGAGGTATACTTGAGGCCCCTGGGGTGTTGTGTGGGATTCTTGATGTGGATCTGGCTCCCTGAGATGGGTCTGGAGTCCTCTGGGGTGTTATCTGGACATGCCTGGGTTGAGTCTGCATCTCTGGAGGTGAGTCTGAGCCTGCTGAAATGGATTGAGAGCCCCCTGGTGTGCTATCTGCAGAAAATAGGGTGGTCTGGGGCCTCTTGGAGTGTTATCTGGAGCCCCAAAGGTAGTGGGGAAGGGGAACCCAGTGGGATCCAGACCCCAGAGGGCTTGAGGTACCCGCCCCACCCCTGGGCGATGGGGCTGGCCCTGACCGGTTCTCCTCGGGGACGTGCAGCGCCATCATGGTGAGCGGCTCCTGGCACTGCACTGCCCAGCCGAGCCGCTCGCCCGCCCGCCGCGTCTCCACCTGCAGGAAGTGGTTGGGCATGCGGCTCCAAGACACGGGCATCAGCATCTGCATCTCCAGCCGCGGAGGGCACTGCGGCGTGGGGTTCTTGCGCTCGCTCAAAAACATGGCGGCTGACAGCGGCATGATGTTCTGCGGGGCACAGAGGTGTGCACAGGTCAGGATTCCCAGTCTGCTGGATCCAGCCACTCCACTTCCAGGAAGACATCCCAGACTGCCCTCCTGCCACACACACTTCAGCCTGACATCCCGCACCTCCTTCCTCAGCCTGCCCCCATTCGCGCCCCATCACCGACCTTCTGTTTCCCCAGCTCAAACTGGATCACGTTCTGGTGCGTGGGCAGGACAAAGACGGCAGGGAACAGCTTTGTGTTGGGTTCCACCTAGCAAGGGAAAAGAGGGCAGGGTGAGGAAGAGGATGAACTGGAGGTGGTGTTGACTCTAGATCCCAAACTCTGGAGCCAGTCGGCCCAGCCTGATCCTGCTGGTGCCTAAAGATCCAAAGGGCATAGGAGGCTCCACAGTGGCCCTGAGGTTGCTCATGGACTGTACCACCTCTGATCCAGCAAGGCCAACCTCCTCCACCGCCTAAGGGGAACCTGTCATCTGGGACTTTGCAGATTCATGATGGAGGTATATAGGCCCTCACTGTACAATTCCTTTAATTTTGTTGTGTGCTTGAAACCTTTCATAATCAAATGTTGAATAGGAAAATACCACTTTAGAATTCTGGTCCATCGTAGGATTTTCCTTGATTGGTGAAAAGGTGGGGACTGGTACCACCCAGCCCAAGATGGAATACGGATCTCTCTCCAAGGTCAAGGCTCTGCTCTGTCTCCCTTTTCCTAGATATCAGTAGAGGGTCTCACAGGCACCTCCCATAGCCACAATACAGCTCTGGCCTGTCGTGAGGTTGTTTTCGTCCTGTATCCCTGGGGTCTGTCCTCTCGGTGGGCTGTCCTGGGATGCTAGGTCACGAGGATGCTATTACTAAGTTGCTGAGGGGCTGGGCTCACCTGGAAAAAGGTGTTGCTCTCTTTGCCGTTGGCGGTAAAGGTCATTAGGCCAGTGGCCAAGTCCACCAGGCAGCCAATGACAAGGTCCGTGTGGCTGATCCGGCCCTGCTGCCCAGGGCTCACGAAGTCTCCGCCCCACACCATGTAGCAGTTACTACACTTGAGGCTGGAGGACACAGGAGTGGTCAGCACACTGATCCCCAGGCGTTCTGAACACCTAGACACCCCCTTCCCCGAGCTCCCAGAATACCAGGACTCAGAGTCCCACCCCTAAACAGCCACCACCTGCAGACCTGAGCACTGAAACCGCTCACCCCAGACCCTTCGGAGCTAGAATTCTTAGGAGGTGGTGGTGGATTCTGGAAGGAGAAGGAAGGGGAGCAGAAGGAGAGAACAGAGAAAGGAGGTAACCTAGAAAGAGGATGGCAAGATGGGGAAGGAGGGGACTTCCCTGGTGGTCCAGTGGTTAAGAATCCGCCTTCCAATGCAGGGGTTGTGGGTTCGATCCCTGGTCAGGGAACGAAAATCCCCCATACTGTGGGGCAAATTAAGCCACACACTGCAACTTGAGAAAGCTTTGCGTGCTGCAATGAAGACCCAGCGCAGCCAAAATTTACAAAAAAAGAGGAGGAGGGAAAACTCAGAATAGGAGCCATGGGGAGGAAGATAAGCAGGAAGACAGGAGGAAAGGAAAGGGCGGTGCCCGGCGTGCCTACCCCCCACAGCCCCCACCCCTGCCCACACCTGCTGTGGATGTTGCCTTGCTCATCTCCCATGGTCACTGTCACCGCCCGGACCTTGCTGAGGTCGAAGTTCATGTCGTGCTGGTGGTAGTCAGGGGTGACCCAGCCCACCCACACGCAGCTGGGCTCCTGGCCGGCAAAGACCCTCACAGAGTAATAGTACTGGAGAGGCAAAGGGGAGACCAGCAGTCAGTGGGCTCCCCTGGGGCTCTTGGTTTCCCTGGATTCTCAGTGTCCTCTGGGGCTTTGACAAGAAGTTACTGCATTTGAGACCCTCTCTTTCTGTATCTACTGATACATTTCTAGATCTGGGAAACTTTGGGGACAGTTTTGTGATACCCTCAAATTTGGGTCCCTCCCACCACTAGGCTATTTGTGTCAGAAAATATTCCAGATTTGGGGAATCCCAAAACTACATTGGGATTATTGTGAATTCTGGCTCCCAGGAATACACTAGTGAAAGTGAAAGTGAAGTCGCTCAGTCGTGTCTGACTCTTTGCGACCCCATGGACTGTAGCCTAACAGGCTCCTCCATCCATGGGATTTTCCAGGCAAGAGTACTGGAGTGGGTTGCCACTGCCTTCTCCAGGAGATCTTCCCAACCCAGGGACTGAACCCGGGTATCCGGTGTTGTAGGCAGATGCTTTACCATCTGAGCCACTAGAATAGCTGTTAAATTTGGGGGTGGTGAGTTTACAAGGATGAACCCAGATATTGGGATCCTGAGTCTATGTTGGTTTATCCTTGGGATTTGGGGATCCCTGGGAGTTAGGTCAGCATGCCTCATGACTTCATTGTGTTCCCTGTGATTTTTAGGCCCTTAGCTATATGGAATTAGGGGTTCAAAGGGTTTGAATCGATGTGTACTATATTTTGTGGTTTCCAGTAGGTACTGGGGTATCCCCAGATAAGGGCAATTACTGGGGATCATGGCATGGAATTTGGAAATCTGCCGAGGGCCCTTGGTTCGCACCGTGGTGGTATTGAGGATGATCTCAGGGTCATCACGGTCGTCAGCAGGCACCACCTCATGAGGGAGTCGGGGCAGAGTGGGTGTGGCTGGTGGCTGGGTCATCATGGCAGCCTTCTTGGCCTTGAACAAGAACCTGGTGGTGAAGAGGAGAGGCTGTCATGAGGCTCACTCTCCAGCCCAGTCCCCCAGCCCTCCCATCACAATGTTCATGCCTCCACATTCATCCTACATATGTACATATCTATGTGTGTGCGTGTGTGCATGCTCAGTTGTGTCTGACTCTTTGCGACCCCATGGACTGTAGCCCACCAGGCTCCTCTGTCCATGGGATTTCCCAGGCAAGAATACTGGCGTGGGCTCCCATTTCCTTCTCCAGGGGATCTTCCCCACCCAAGGATCAAACCCACGCCTCCCCCATTGGCAGGCATCAGCAGGTGGATTCTTTACCGCTGAGCCACCAGGAAAGCCCCACATCCATCCTAACTACACCCCATTTCTAATACCCAAGGCCTCGCTTCTAGAGGGATGAAATCCCAATTGCGTCAGGAGTGTCCACCTTGGAGGATCTCTGTGTTTTTGGATGTCGGGTTGCCCAGATTTAAAGGTGCCTCTGGG
>NW_011494852.1:6301096-6306674 GCF_000754665.1 Bison bison bison | reverse complement strand
GTGCCTCTGGGAACATGGAGGTTGCCTTGGGAAGTGTACAGTGGTCCTCCCAAGTCAGCATGCCTCACGTGGGTGCTAAAGGCATTTGGGAAAGGACAGCTCTCCCTGTGGCACTGGCTTGTACACTGAAGGCATGTGGAATCCCTGGAGCCCCCAGCAGGCAGTATGTCTCCTCAAAACTGTGACAACCCAAAATCTCCCATCATTTCCACACATCCCCTCAAGAGACACAGAAATACATCCTACTGAAAACCACTGCCACCATAGGGGAAAAGCAGATTTGGTTTCAATCCAAGTTTAATGCCCTTTGAGGGTTCCCCTTAAAGTTAGTTTTTTTTGGGGGGGTTACATTTGAGATACAGAAGTGACCCCAATTTAGAAGACCAGTGGTGTTCATTGGAATGCCTCGGGGGCATAGATAACTTGACCAAAAATCTGAGGTCCCCTTTAGTGTTCACAGATAATGAAGTCCATTGGATGAAAAGCTTTGGGACCCAATAGGTACCCCCAAGGACAGTGGAGTTCTTCATAGATATAGTGGGGCATCCCAATTTTACATTCTCAAGGAAATTAGAGTGTCCCAGAGAAATAATAGCCTTCACTTGAGACATAATAGGATCCCTTAGTAATCTGAGTCCACCTAACACATATGGGATACAGTGGGGTTTCTCAAGTTATTGAAGTCGCCTAATTGAGGGGTCCCAGGACAGACCCCCAAGCCCCACCCTGCCCCTCCCTTGACTCACCCTCTCTTCTTGTTCTTCTCTGTGGTAGCATCCTTCTCATTCTCTGCCCTGGCAGGCTGGGCCTCCACCCCAGCCTGGACAGGACTCCCAGGTGTCCCCTCCTTGGCAGTTCCTTCTTTGTTCCCCTCAGCCTCGGCCCAGTGCCCAGCTGAGCGGCGCAGGTTTTCATAGTCGGGATCAGGTTCCGCTGCCCGGGCCTCATCCTCTGCAGGAGGCTGCAGGCCAGGGGGTGCCAGTGGGGTGGCCCCTGCGGTGCACCGGAAGTGCTGGTGGAACTGGACCGGAAGGCTCAGCCGGAGAAACAGCATCTCCACCAGACTGTTCTGGGAGCCCCAGGTGCGGTGGGTCAGGCGCAGGCAGGGGGGTGTATCTACAGTGCCATCCACACGAGTCACCTGTTGGGGGAGCAGGAAGCCCTGAGCCAGGAGGTTGGGCTGGGCCATTGGCCCTAAACCTTATTACACACAGAGTCACCATTCGGCGTTAGAGCACTGTGTGAGAATCAGCCAGAGACTCACTCCTCTGGGTGGAGGAGCTCCTATGGGATACACAACCTGGCCACGGGTGCATTCACCTTCTGTCTGTCTGGACACCTTTGCGCATGAGCAGCCCTGGTCAGAAACTGGAATCACTCAGGGAGCTTTCAAAACCTACCTGATTCACTCCAGCCTAGGCCATCCATCCATCCATCCATCCACCCTTCTATCTACCCACCTATCCATTCATCCATCCATTCTTGCATTCTTCCATCCATCCAACCATCTATCCACTGTTCCACCCACCCATCCATCTATCCACTCCACAAACATTTACTGAGCACCTACTGTGTGCCGGGCACTTTCCCAAGTGCTAGGAACACATCAGTGAACAGAACATGAGCCCTGCCCTCCTACTTTCTTATGGAGACCTCTTGGGGACAGCAGCCCAGAAGGGTCAGAGTTTTTTTTTTTTTAAAGGTCCCCCAGATGAATTTTTGTTACATTTGTTGTTTGTGGAAAGGCAACACTCAGAAGAATGCACACATCATAGGTGTACAACACTATGAGGTTCTGGAGAGACACACCTGTGTCTCCTGCACTCAGACGGAGAAATGGACCACATAACCAGTCCCCCTGGAAGCCTCCTCAGTGCCTCTTTAGTCACTACCCTCTCAAAGATAGTGAGGGATTCTGATGAGGAAAATCCAACAACCTGGCCTAAATAAGGGGCAGGAGCTGAGAGCGGGACAGGTGCCTGGCCTGTGGACCCAAAGGACAGGCTCAGATTTTCTGGAGACTCCATAACAACTAAAGCAGTGCCCTTTCTTTGATGCCCCACCTCAAGATGACCTCATCAAGGACCAATTGCCAAGACAGACCTCTGTGCTCCTTGTCAGCCAATGAATTCACCCCAAAACCGTGCAACCAAAACTGTCTGCAGAATCTTTTTCTCTCTTCTCTCTCCTTTCTCTCTTATAAATTCTGTCTGGAGACTTCCCTGGAGGTCCAGTGGTTAATTCTTTCTGCAATGCAGGGGACACAGTTTCGATCCCTGGTTGGGGAACTAAAATCCCACGTGTGTGTGTGTGTGTGCACTTAGTCATGTCTGACTCTTTGCAACCCCATGGACTGTAGCCCACCAGGCTCCTCTGTTCACGGGATTCTTCAGGCAAGATTCCTAGAGTGGGTAGCCAGTCCTTTCACCAGGGGATCTTCCCAATACAAGGATCGAACCCTGGTCTCCTGCATTGCAGGTGGATTCTTTATGGTTTGAGCTGCCAGTTCAGTAAAATCCCACATGCCCTGGGGGCAACTAAGCCCACACATGCAACTACAGAACCCACGCTCTCTGAAGCCCACGCACCTCAGTGAAGATCCCCCAGGCCACACAACACAGCCAATAAATAAATTAATTAAATAAACCCTGTTTTGCCTCTGCTCCTTGACAAGTCTACTGACCATCTTCCTCCTGTGACTTGTACGCTAAGTAACTAAATGTCTGATTATTCACTCACAGTACAGCGTAGCGTCCATCATCCTTAAAGTGCCTATGAATGGGATCCTACAGTACGTATTCTTTTGTGTCTGGCTTCTTTCAGCCAACACAACGTCTGTGAGATTCGTCTGTGTGGTTGTGGGTGGGTTAGTTGATTCATTCTCCCTGCTGTCTAACATCCTGTTCTTGGGGTTGAGAACACCATCTGGCGGTGGCAAGTATTGGGAGGTTCCTGTTGGGCTTCCCAGGGGGCGCTAGTGGTAAAGAACCTGCCTACCAATGCAGGAGACCTAAGAGACTCGGGTTGGATTCCTCGATCCGGAAGATCTCCTGGAGGAGGGCATGGCAACCCACTCCAGTATTCTTGCCTGGAGAATCCCCTGGGCAGAGGAGCCTGGAGGGCTATAGTCCTTAGGGTCACAAAGAGTCAGACACGACTGTAGCGACTTAGCACGCGTGTCTACTCTACCATCCTCTCCCACCCCAGGCACCTCTCTAGTCTTTGTGTCCCCATTCTCTCCGCCTACAACTCACTGTCAAAAGGAATCTTCCCAAAACTCAGATCTAGACTGGATAGTCCCCTGTTTAAAACCCTTCTATTTAAGATTAAAAAAATAGAATAAAAGTCAGGGATGGGGGCATTCCCTGGTGGTCCAGTGGTTAGGACTTCGTGCTTTCACTACCAGGGCCCGGGTGTGATCCCTGGTTGGGGAACTAAGAGTCTGGAAGCTTTGAAGCTCAGCCAAAAAAGAAAGGAAAACACCCTTCTGTTTTTACCTAGCCTGAAATGCTTCCCCACAAATTATTTATTAATTACAAAGGGAAACACGCTAACTTGATGGTGGTAACGATAAACATAGAGTCAGAGTTAATATAATCAGCTGTAAGCCATAGTGCCATGGTGGCCTCTCTGAGATCCTGCAGCAAGCAGAATACAACCTCATTGCTATGATGTTCCTGCCAAATATGTGTAACCTGAACCTAATCGTGAGGAGACATGCATGCATGCATGCTAAGTAGCTTCAATCTCGTCCAACTTTTTGTGACCCCATGCACTGGACTGTAGCCCGCCAGGCTCTTCTGTCCATGGGATTCTCCAGGCAAGAACACTGGAGTGGGTTGCCATGCCCTCCTCCAGGAGATCTTCCCAACCCAGGGATCGAAGCCAGGTCTCTATGTCTCCTTGCATTGGCAGGCAGGTTCTTTACCACCTGGGAAGCCCAAGGAGACATGCTGCTGCTAAGTCACTTCAGTCATGTCTGACTCTGTGTGACCCCATAGACAGTAGCCCACCAGGCTCCCCCGTCCCTGGGATTCTCCAGGCAAGAACACTGGAGTGGGTTGCCATTTCCTTCTCCAATGCATGAAAGGGAAGTCACTCAGTCATGTCTGACTCTTAGAGACTCCATGGACTACAGCCCACCAGGCTCCTCCATCCATGGGATTTTCCAGCCAAGAGTACTGGAGTGGGGTGCCATTGCCTTCTCCGAAGGAGACATGAGAACTACCCAAATCGAGGTATATTCTGCAAAATAACTGGTCTGTACCCTTCAAAAACACTAGTGTCATAAAAGACAATGAAAGACTCCAAAGCATTTTATATACATTAAAGAGACATAACAACTAACTTCGGAGAAGGCAATGGCACCCCACTCCAGTACTCTTGCTTGGAAAATCCCAAGGACGGAGGAGCCTGGAAGGCTGCAGTCCTTGGGATCGCTAAGAGTCGGACACGACTGAGTGACTTCACTTTCACTTTTCACTTTCATGCATTGGAGAAGGAAATGGCAACCCACTCCAGTGTTCTTGCCTGGAGAATCCCAGGGACGGGGGAGCCTGGTGGGCTGCTGTCTATGGGGTCACACAGAGTCGGACATGACAAGTGACTTAGCAGCAGCAGCAGCAACAACTAACTGTAACATGTAACCCTGGCTTGGATTTTGGACCAGAAAAATAAAAAGAGACACTATTACCACAATGAACATAGTTTGAATATGGACTGTAAATTAGGTAATAATATGTATCAATGTTAAATTTCCCGATTTTCATAACTGCAGCTCTGTAAGAGTATAGCTTGTTCCAAAGAAATGCATATTGAAATATTTAGGGATAAAGAGGCAAGATGTCTCCAACTTATCTAAGTAATTTAGAAAAGAGAGAGAGTGTATGAGCGGCAGATCGGGGCTATGCCTAGGAAGAGAAAACTGATGATCAGAAGGAAAGTCATATGCCCCAGGGCACAAAACAGGGAAAAGGCCAACTCAAGGCCTGTCTGAATGTAAAGTACCAGCCAAAGCTCAGCCATGTGGAATTCAAGTTCTTCCCAGGTTGAGAAAAGGACCATCACTTTGGTCTATATGGGGTTTTTATGGTCAGAATATGACGCGGAGTTTAACCTTGAGAAAGAAAGGCACTAGGGTCTAAAAATTAGGATACTCAGATTAATGAAGAGTTACTAAAAAATAAGTAACCCCCGGGACTTCCCTGGTGGTCCAGTGGTAAGGAACCCACCCTCCAATGCAGGGGACATGGATTCAATCCCTGGTCAGGGAATTAAGATTCCACATGCCACGGGGCAACTAAGCCCGAGTGCCACAACCAGAGAAGCTTATATGCCGCGACAAACACTGAGCACAGCCCCCCAAAAGTAACTGCCCCCAAAAAACCACCCTAGATAACAATTAGTAAGGAAGGTCCCGAAATGTGCCCAAGGATTTATATTTCTTTAAGCCTTGTTGTTGGCTCAGCAGTAAAAGAATCCTCCTGCAATGCAGGAGCCACAGGAGACATGAGTTCCATCCCTGGGTTGGGAAGATCCCCTGGAGGAGGGCATGGCAACCCACTCCAGTATCTGTGTC
>NW_011494852.1:6299954-6300710 GCF_000754665.1 Bison bison bison | reverse complement strand
TCATGTATGGATGTGAGAGTTGGACTATAAAGAAAGCTAAGCACCGAAGAATTGATGCTTTTGAACTGTGGTGCTGGAGAAGGCTCTTGAGAGCCCCTTGGACTGCAAGGAGATCCAACCAGTCAATCCCAAAGGAAATCAGTCCGAATATTCACTGGAAGGACTGATGCTGAAGCTGAAACTCCAATACTTTGGCCACCTGATGTGAAGAATTGACTCACTGAAAAAGACCCTGATACTGGGAAAGGTTGAAGGAAGGAGGAGAAAGGGACGACAGAGAATGAGATGGTTGGGTGGCATCACCAACTCGATGGACATGAGTTTGAGCAAGCTCCAGAAATTGGTGATGGACAGGGAAGCCTGGCGTGCTGCAGTCCATGGGGTTGCCAAGAGTTTGGCATGATACAGTGACTGAAATGATACCCTACAAGGCAGCCCGGGGAGTCCACCATCCTGACACTCACTTCTACGTTTGTGGTCTAACATTAACGGAAGACAAAGAGTAGCTTGGGGAAGAGAACTGTGGCGAGAATGAGGTGTGGAAGCAGATCTGAGGGTGTTGAGTGGGGTTGGTCCTCACCTCATAGTGCGGGTGCTCAGGAGGCACGGCCTCAAATTGTGGAAGGCCTTTGCTGAACCAGGTGGTGACCGGGCGCTGCATGTTGATGGCAAATGGCTCAAAACCTTCCTGGAGGCCACAGATGGCAAAGAACCGCAGGGAGCTCACGTCCTGGCCCAGGTTCAAGTGACCCACCT
>NW_011494852.1:6287906-6299854 GCF_000754665.1 Bison bison bison | reverse complement strand
GCAGGAAGCCTGGTGGGAGGGGATAGATGGGCAGGGGTGAGCATAGGTGGGCGAGGCAGGGGCAGCCATGGGGAGGATGCGCGTGGAAAGAGGGGATGGAAGAGCCGGGGGCTGGAAGGGGCGGTGTAGGGTCAGGTGAGATGGAAGAAAACCAGAGAGGGGCCCCGAGGCCGGCCCTCACCATCCCCAATCTCGATATCGCGGAAGGCTGTTTCTGAGCCGGAATCAGACATGAGGACCTCGCCATTGAGGGTGAAAATGATGGTGTTCTCTGTGAGGTCGATCATGCAGCCCACAACATCTCCCGACTGCCAGGGACGCCCAAACGGTTCACTGCCCAGGTGCCAGCGCTGACCCTGTGAGGAGGTGAGGGGGAGACGTGGTGTGAGAGACATACAGAGAAATGGAGAGATACGGGAGCGAGGGGAGACATGTCAAGACACACACGCAAGGCACCAGGCCCAGTGCATGGGGAACAGAGGAAGGGTCAGCCCCACAGCGTCCCCCTTGTGTCCCCACATTTGCATCCATGGTCCTTGGAAGGTAGGGGCTAGGCATTCGTGCTTTCCCTTCCCAGCCATCTCTCTATCTCATCCCTTTTGCCTGGGTTCTCTGTTGTTTTCGTGACTGGGGCTGTACAGGCCACCCAGGTGGTCTTGGAGGGTTGGGGGAAGCAGAAAGTAGAGGAATGGAAAGGAGAAACTAACTATCAATGTCCCCCATATGTACGCATCTATACCCATATGCCCCAGAACAGATACGTGAATAATGAGATGGGTAGATGGATGGGGAGCAGGTGTATGGCTGGATGGAAGAATGAAATGAAAGCTGAGGGTCTACCTGGGATGACAGAGGGAAGAAAGAAAGTACAGACAGACACACAGGTCTGTGTAGGTGGCAGATAAATAGATGACGTCTGTATGCATTAGATTATTGGATAGATGAATGGATAAATGAAACATTGAATTATTAGATAGATGAGCGAATAAATGAAATCACAAATTGGTTAAAAAAAGGTGAATGGCTGAACTGACAACTACCCGAATATATGGAACCGTAGATGCCTAAGTGATTCTTTGGACAGACGAGAAGATGGATGGATGAAATGACAGATGGATGGTTGGATAGAGAGATGGATGTGGACGGATATATGCACAGACAGAGGGAGGGGGAGGATGGAGGGATGGATGGGAAGGTAGATTCAGGGATGGGCGGACAGAGTGAGACACAGAGAGGCAGGGCTGGATTACACGAGTGTGGGAAGGATCACAGAGCCTGGCAGAGCGGAGCCAGGGAGCTACCCACGCGGTGCCCGTTGAAGACATAGGACAGGTCATCTGCTCCCAGCTCCACGTCTGGGCGCAGCTCAGGCCGAGCCCAGCCCACTCGCATCTCGCCGGTGGTGACTGCCTCGAACTCGAAGTACCAGCGGCCACTCTGCACCACGTAGGATTTCTCTGCCCGGAAGATGCGCACCCGGTCCCAGCGAGACTGGCTCTCCACCTGACCTGAACATGGGGCCAGGCAGCGTAAGAGAGGCTGGGTTGGTGGGCGAGATCGGGAGAGGTAAGGGCCTTGGGGCGCTGAGGGGAAAGGCACAGCTTTTGGTGTTAGAGAAGAAGAACTGGGGACTCTCAGAGCAGTCACAGAGAAGTAGGAGGGACCTACTGAGACTTCTCCTCTGTCCCTCTAGCAGTCAAGAGTTTCAGAGAGGAACTAGCAATAGAGACATGGAGGGAGAAAGTTGGGTCGGTCACAGTCATGGTCTGTGGTGAAGGGTCAAGATTAAGGCTGATGTTAAGAATCAAGGGCTGAAAGCAGGATCGGGGAGAGGGAGTCAGAATCAGGGTCAGGGAGGGGGATGGAAATTGGAGTTGGTGGCAGGGGTTGAGGCTGGGGTCAGGGGTCAATAACAGGTCAGCAGTCAAGTTAGGAGTAGTACTTAGAGGCTTTCTGAGTGCTTGGTTGGGTGGCTCCCTGTTATATACATAGTCCAGAGGTTAGGGGTCAGGGATCAGAGCTGGGGGTCAGGAACTGGAGTCAGGGGTCAGGGTTCACTGGGTTCCTGGTCTATGTTGCAGCTGTAGCCCAGGCAGAGTTTGAGTCAAGGTCAGTGGTCAAGATCGGGTTCAGGCTCAGGGACAGAGTGAGTGTCATGGTTGGGGAAAGTGTCAGTGGTACAGATATAGCCCACTGAGGGGCTGAGTTGGGTCAGAGATTGGAGTCCAGGGGCGGAGTCAGGGGCCTGCGGTCAGCACTCACTGGGCTCCTGGTCGGGCGGCTCGATGTTGTAGCCGTAGCCCAGCAGGGTGCGCACGGCCTGGCAGAGGCTGTCGCGGTTGCTGCGCTTGGTGGCCTCATCCAGCAGGCGGTAGGGCACGAGGCGAGGGTTCCGGCGGGCAGGGATGTCCTGCACGGCACTGTAGCTCCAGCCCTGGGCCACTCGGTCTCGGGCCCACACGTTGTGCCCGTTCTCCGCCAGCCGGTCCACCAGCGTGGTCTGCGCGGGCGTCAGTCTCACGTGGCTCAAGTCTAGCGGTGCCGGCTTGTACCCGTTGCTCATCATGTACCTGCGGGTGGTGGTGGGGAGCCAGTGGGACGAGACCCTCGCCTCCACTACTGGGCTCCGTGCCACGGGATCCTTGACTTCTGACCCTGGTCCTTAGGATCCCATGATCTTTGAAACTTTTGACCTTTGATCTCTGACAGCAGGGTTCTTTTTCAATATATTTGTTTATTTATTTGGCTGCATGGGGTAGCATGCAGGATCTTTAGTTGTGGTGGGCAAACTCTCAGGTGTGACATGTGGGATCTAGTTCCCTGACCAGGGGTCAAAGCCAGGCCCCCTGCACTGGGGGCATGAAGTCTTAGCCACTGGACCACCAGGGAACTCCCATCTGACATCAAGGTTCTCAAATAAGCTTACCTGACCTCAGACCCCAGGATCCTGTGACCTTAGCAAGGGCTTTGACTTCACTGACCTCTGGCCTCTGTGACCCCTTTCATCTTGATCTTGGGAGCCTCATCTCTGGTCCTGGGGTGCTCTGACCTCTCACCTCTGACTTGAAGGCTTCTTACCTCTGATTCCAGGACCCTATCATTTCAAACTGCTCACTCTGGAGTCCTTGACTTTTGAACCTTGGTATCTATCCCCAGGACCTGTGACCTCTCATCTATCATTTCAGGATCCCTTACTGACAACTCCAGCAATGTCTCACCTCTTTCCACTGACCCCGCACCTCTAACTCAGAGACACAACTTCTGCTCTCTCATTTTCCCGACTCCATGGAGACCCTGACCCTGAGTCTGACTCACTCCTACTCTCTCAGGAACTCCTAACTGTGTTCTCAACTCCCTAGGATGCTCACCACTAACTCTACAGCTCTGATCCCTGGTCCTAGACCTCCACCCCAACCCATGGCCCCTTTGTCTCTGACCTCAGCCTCACCACTCCAGCTCTCGATCACTCCAGCCCTCACCGTGGCATCCCTAGCCCCCTACTCTATTCCCCAGGTGGGGCCCAGGTCACCCACACTCACGTCTTGGGGAGTTTCGTCTTCTTCAGGTTGTCCTCCGCCTTCTCATCCGCTATGCCCACGTGGCAGCCCAGCGCCAGTAGAGTCCTGGGGCAGGGGGTGGGGGCAGGGGAGCAGGTCACCCCACATGGCCACCCTGTCCCTAGCCTCCCCTCCCCCAGCCCGGCTACCCTTCTCCCTGGGCCCCTGTCAACTCTGTCTCTGGGTCACCAGCTCTCTCCCTGTTTCCTGCTCTGGTTTTCTGAGTATTTATCCCATCTCTCTGCCTCCCTGACTCCTGTCTCTCCCTGTGTCTCTGTCTCTGTATTTCTTTGATTATGTTCTTTTCCTCTCTGCTTCTTTCCTTGTCTCTTTCTCTTTCTTCCACTTACTGTGCCTCTTTATTTAGCAAGGGGAACCATTTTAAATAATAGTATTTTTAAAAATTTTGTTTTCCAGTGTATACATTGCTAGTATATAGAAATGTTTGTCTTTAGGTTATCTATTCATTTATTATTTATTTTGGGCAGCCTTGGGCCTCCGTTGCTGCATAGGCTCTTCTCTAGTTGCAGTGAGTGGGGACTGCTCTCTCGTAGCAGTGCTCAGGCTTCTCATGGAGGTGGCTTCTCTTGTTGCAGAACACAGACCCCAGGGCACTCGGCCTTTAGTAGTTGCAGTGCTTGGGCTCAGTGGTTGTGGCACACAGCCTTATTTGCCCTGCAGCCTGTGGAATCCTCCTGGATCAGGGATTGAACCCGGTTCCACCTTGGCAGGCGATTCTTAACCACCGGAACACCAGGGGAGTCCTGAGCATCTCTCTTTATGCCTCTATCTCTTACTCACCCTCTGTCAGTTTCACAATCCCCATCTCCCACTCCCTGTGTTGCTCTTTTATCTATTTCTCTCTCTCTCAGTCTCTGTCTCACTGTCCCTGTTTCCCTGTGCCCTTCCGCCCAGCGGCCAGGCCCAGGGCCCTTTCCCCAGTCCCCTCCTCACTTGAGCGTCTCCCCCGACATCTGCAGGTTGTAATTCCTCTCGGGCTCCGGCAGGCTGTGAAAATCCACAAGGCAGGGGTGCAGTCTCTTATTGTCATCCCGAACCTGGAGAAACCCCAGAGTCATTCCTTGGCTCCTCTTCCCTCCCCAAGACTCCCAGACTGTGACCTCTGACCTCTTACCCCTCGTTCTGCCACTTGAAACCCAAGGAGCCCTCCCAAAGTCTCCTCCTCCAACCCCCGGCCCCTCCCCAATAGCAAGCGGTTCTCACTCCTCCATAGCCAGTCTAGCCTCTCTCCCCCGTCCACTCACCGGGCCATAGGTCCAGCCCTGCTCGATGCGAGTCAGTGCCCAGAGTTCATGGATGTTCTCGGCCAGCTTCTCCCGAATACGCTCCAGATGGGGAGGCAGGACAATCTGGGGGCAGGGGACATCCGTGAGGTCCCTGAGTTCCCTCCACCCCGTGCTATAAAGTCTTCCCAAGAACACGCACCAGCTCTCGACAGTTCACCAGGGAGCTCTTTTGACCTTTCCTGCCATCCAAGCCCTGCTCCCCATCACCTTATCCTGCCTCCAGAATGGATGCTCAGAACTTGACATCCTCAGAATCAAGGAATTATCTGGGGATGAGTCTGTCTCCCCCTGTGGACTGGGAGCTCCGTGAGGGCAGGGCTGGGGCTGCGTTTGTCTCCAGCATTTCCCCAGCCCTCCCCAGCCCAGAGGAGATGCTCTGGAGATGTTTTCTGAATGAACGGATGGGTCTCTTTCCTTCTCTGTACAATGAACACTGGAACAATGTTAACTCATAACATTGGGTTGGCCAGAAAGTTCGTTCTAATTTTTCCATAGAATCATATGAAAAAACGCGAACAGACTTCTTAGCCAACACAATACTTTATATGGGTTCAGTGAAATCATCTACATAAGTTACTAAATGTTATATACAGTAGCCCCTCGTACAATGCAGGCTTAAACTGCGTGGATTTTTTTCAGTAAATATAGTAGCTGTATTTTCATTTTGTGTGTGTGTGTGTATGTGCTCAGTCATGTCTGAATCTTTGCAACCCCATGCACTGTAGCCTGCCAGGCTCCTCTGTCCATGGAATTTTCCAGGCAAGAATACTGGAGTGGGTTGCCGTTTCCTACTCCAGGGGATCTTCCTAACCCAGGGATCGAACCTGTGCCTTGAGTCTCCTGCATTGGCAGGAGGATTCTTTATCACTGCATCATCTGGGAAGCCCCATGTTTTCATTTTACAGATCTCTAATTAACTCAAGGTAGGAAAAAGTTTGTGTTTGATTGAGATCACAATATGTGGAATCAAAAGAAGGGTTTGAGTCATTCTATCCAAACTGTTTCAGCTTCCTGCTCTTCATGTGCTATTTACGAATTCTTTTGACCTAAGACAGAAATAGTAGTACTGGGGCTTTCAGCTTGCTGGGGTTGGGCCCCTAAACCCCCTGCATGGTCCAAGGATCAACTGTAGTTTGTATAAATACCTGGCACATAGTTGGACCAGGTTGGGTTGTGAGGGGAGGAGTGGGGAGGGGATGTCCAGGAGACCAAGTGGATGGCTCTTGAGGCTGACCGGTGGGGGACAGGAAGGGAGACATCCAAGCTACAGGGGGATGGCAGGTTGATTTGCAATAACATTACTATTACCCATAATGATGGGGCTTCCCTGATAGCTCAGGTAAAGAATCAGGTAAAATTACAGGTAAAGAATCACCTGTAATGCAGGAGACCCCGGTTCAATTCCTGGGTCGGGAAGATCTGCTGGAGAAGGGATAGGTTACCCACTCCAGTATTCTTGGGCTTCCCTTGTGGCTCAGCTGGTAAAGAATTTGTCTGCAATGTGGGAGACCTGGCTTGGGAAGATCCCCTGGAAAAGGGAAAGGCTACCCACTCCATACTGGCCTGGAGAACTCCATGGACTGTATGGTGCATGGGGTCACAAAGAGTCGGACACAACTGAGTGACTTTCACTCACTCACTTTACCCATAATGACAATAACTCAATTGAGGACTTAACACTTTCTTAGGACCGTGCTAAGCACTTCACATATATTAATTCATCTAAACTTCACTACCATGCTACAGGTACGTTCTCTCATTCTCCCCTTTTCCTCACAGGTGAGGGGACCAAGGCACAGAGAAGTGAAGTCGCATGCCCACAGAGACATGCTGAAAGTCAGACCCTCGTGATCAGGCTCTTAAACATGACTTATATCCCCTCCTAGAGGAACACACTTGGAGAGAAGGGTGGGGAGCTCAGGTTGGGATAAGGGGAATGGGGGGAGGCCTGGAATAGAAAACTTGCTCCACAAATTGTGGTGGATATGATCACAGGCTTTGGGATCAGACCGCCTGGGTGCAAATCAGCTGTGTGACTTGCACGACCTGCTTGACCTCTCTGGGCCTCACTTTCCCCAACTGTATATTGGGGCAATAATAGTCCTTTCTTTTATTACATATTTATTTTTACTGATTTATTTGGCTGCACCAGGTCTTAGTTGCAGCATGCAGGATCTTCTGTCTTCATCACGGCATGTGGGATCTTTAGTTGTGGCATGTGGGATCTAGTTCCCTGACCAGGGATTGAACTCAGAGCCCCTGTGTTGGGAGCGCAGAGCCTTAGCCACCAGGGAAGTCCAAATAATAGTCCTTTCTTTAGGGGGCTATCGTGAGGACCCCCTGAAACTCAGATTCTGCCTGGAGAGATTCCTTTGCCTCCCTCCTGCCTCAGTTTCCCCATCTGTCAAACAACAAGGTCCCCAGCTTCCAGCTCAGCTGCCCACCCCACTGACTCCTAAGGGGGTCTGCCACTCCAGGAAACCCTTACAGAGCAGGCAGTACCTGGACAGTGTCCACAGGGCAGGGCACAAAGTCGGTGTGTGAGAGGCAGCGACTGGGGCCCACCAGGTGGGGCCCCCGAGGCCCTTCCCGCCGGTACTCCTTGATGGGTTCCAGATGGAGTCGCTCTCGTGGGAGCACAGCCTCGTGGCAAGGGGCGTACCCAGGAGGAGGGAGGAACTTGAATTCTCCATGGCGGCCACCAAGGAGGAACCGCACTCTAGATGGGAGAGCGGGGTCACTAGTGAGGACAGTTTACCTAGCAGAGTCTGTACTCAGGGAGGGGAAGGGAGCAATCCTGGAATTGGTGGGAGGTGCTGGGTTGACTTGAGGTCAGTGGACAGTCATAGGGTCATGGAGGTGATTTTAGGAATCAGGAAAGTCTAAGGTCAAAGAAACTGTCAGAAGGCAATAGGAATTGTTAGAAAGTCAAAAAAAGTAAAGTGGGGGCCAGGTCACTAAGGAGTTAATCCATGGTCACAGGAAGGTCCTTTGGAGGAGGTCCTGGGTCAATAGAGCATTTAGAGATACCAGAAGGTTTGGGGGAGACCAAGAAGGTGGTCATCCAGAAGTCATTGAGACTTTCAAGGTGTAACCTTGAGAAACTGTAATTACCACTGAAATGGTGAGAAGTCACACACAGAGTTTGGGGTCATTGGGAAAACACTGGGCTACTGAGAAGTCTTTGAAATAACTGTGGTCATTGAAGGGTAGCTGGGAGATTATGGAGCTCTTAGAGTACCACTGGGAGAAGCTGGGGTCATTGAGGAGTTGTTAAGAGCATGGCGTCATTGGGAGAGTCCAAGATCATTGGGAGGCTTTGTGGTCACTGGAAGATCATCATTCAGATTTTGAAATCATTTGGAGGTTATTGGAATGGCATAGAATAATTGGGAGGATCAGAGGTTCATTTGGGAGGTCACTGGAAGAAACTTATTAATCATTAGAAGGTCATTGTGAAATTTGGGGACACAGAGATTGGGGAGAAGCGGAGGTGATTGAGAGTGTCACAGTGACCCTCACACAGGGGTCTGGCCTGTCGGTCCTGAGGACAGGCCGCTGGGTCCTGGCCCCATAGCAGGCCACGGCATGCCTGCAGAAGCTGTCTTAGGACAGGCCCTGGTCTGGAGACTGGCAAGGGGGCAGGGATGAGTCCTTACTTGACACCAGCCGAGAAGCTGACAACAGGGAAGAAGAGCCCATCAAGATTGAAGGCCTCGAAGACCCCCTGCACGGGACAGCCATTGATGCGGAAAGAGATGGACGGCACACTGAGGTCCAGGCAGCAGCTGACCACGTCCTCGGGGGCCAGGAGGTGCTGCCCAGGGTAAGTGACCAGGCGTGGCACGTGTCCTGCACCCGGATCACCGGGAAGAAGTCAGAAGTCAGAGGTCCAGCAGAACCAGTGGGCTCAGGAGACAAGGGTAGATATTAGAGGATCCAATGGGGTTTTAGGATCTCCAAGGTCAAGTGCTCTTAGAGATTAGGGGCAGAGGTCAAGTTTCCCCTGAGGTTAGGTTCTTGAGAGGTGTAGGAGTCAGAGATTAAAGCTGTCCTAGAGTTAGGATTCTGGAATCTTTGGGGTCAGAAGTCAAAGATCGAGGTCATAATAATCAGGGCAGTTTTCTAGGATCTCTCAGGTCAGAGATCAGACTTCCTCTGGGATCAGAGTTCTGGGGCTTATGAAGAAACAGGTGAGGGCCAAGATTCTCGAAGCTCTAGGGTTAGGGTCTTGGGAAATGAGGAGTAAAGGGGTCAAAATTAGCCTGTTTGGGGGTCAAGATCCCAAGAACCCCAAGGTGTTCAGTGAGACCCTTAGAAACCCTGGGGTCAATGGTCAGGGTTGAGGGTCCCCTAGAAGGGTCCAGGTACCTGTCCAGAGGTGCAGCCCGTCAAAGCCGTAGGAATAGAGGTCATCGCCGACCCCGTTGCCGCCCCAGCCCTCGCCGCCCCCGGGGTAGGGGCTGTAGCCCTCAGTGAGGGCCCAGCCCACCCTCAGGTGGGTGGCCTGAGCCGTCAGGAACGGAACCACCTCGTCCACCATCACCTCAAAGTACCATTTGAGGTACTGCGTGGTGCCCTCTGCTCGGCCCACAAAGATGTTGGGGCGGATGCTACAGGAGAGACAGAACAGGAGAGGAGGGTGAAGGAGAGATGGAGAGGAGACCCAGGCTGCTGGGGGCGGGAAGGGAAGGGAGAAAGACCAAGAGATCCACACCCAAGAAAAACAGAAAAGCAGAGACATGGAGACAGAGAGAGACACACACACAGAGAAAGCAGAGAGAGACAGAAGCATCAAAGGACAGAGAAGAGAGAGGTGGACAAGAGCCCAGGAAAAAGAGGTGGAGGAGAAATAGAGACAGAGGAAGACAGAAAGAGCAACACAGAAAGAGAGGAAGAGACAGGCAGAAACAGAGCAGGGAGAGAGGACAAGAGGTGTGAGAAGCCAGGGATGACCTGGGAACGGCTGTGGGGACCGGTGTCAAGTCCCAGGGTGGGAGGTGGAGGAAGGCCCACCCACCCGGGAGTTAGGGAGGGGCTTGAGAGGTTCTGAGTCCTGGAGTCAGGAGTCAGGGGCCAGACCTGGTGACATAGTTGATGAGGTTTGTCTGCAGCAGAAGCTCGCGGCCAGGGAGCAAGTTCTCAGTGATGAGATCTTGGTTGGAGCGCACGGCCACGCCATTGCACACACACAGGGAACATAGCACATCCAGCACCTGGAGGTCAAGGTCAGAGGTCAGGGTGTGAGGGCACCAGAGAAGTGGGGGAGGTGGGTCTATGGGAGACCCAGGATGGGATACCAGAAGGATGACGCACCAGGATGGGAGATAGAGATTTGGACTGAGACGAGGTGATGTAAGTGGGAGGTCAGGAATCACTGAGCGAGATTGGGGTCAAAGGGAAAGGTCAGGCGAGAAGCGAGGGGCCATTTGAATTAGGATAAGACATCAGCAATGTAAGGAAGGGGAGACAGCAGTAACAGCTGAGAGGTCAGGGGAAGAGTGAAAGGATCAGTCAGGGAAAGAGCACAGGGATCAAGATGAGGCTTTTAGATTAGTGGAGTGTCTTCAGGGCCCAGGTGGATAACGTAAACATGTGAGGTGGTGGTGGCAGTTTAGTGGTTTAGGCACTCAGTCGTTTTAGACTCTTGTGACCCCGTGGATTATAGCCTGCCAGGCTCCTCTATCCATGGAATTTCCCAGGCAGCAATCCTGAAGTGGGTTGCCATTTCCTCCTCCAGGGGATCTTCCCAACCCGGGGATCAAACCCGTATCTCCTGCATTGCAGTTGAGTATCTGAGGTGGTTAGAAATAATTCTATGGGAACCAGTAGCACTTGTGGCAAACTGGAGGGTATCTGTGCAGCTCCCACTGAAGACTACAAAATTAGAAACTGAATAAACTGCTTCAAAGATCTAATGAAGCATCTGATGTCACGCAGAGCTCATTTAAGAACCGCGAGTTGAAGACTCGGTATTGAGATGGAAGCTTGTAGCAGGAGAGTCCAGGTAAGGGACAAATTGGGGAAGGGGGGGCAATTTGAGGGCCATAGGGAAAGGTCAGGGTTCAGAATTCAGGGGATGAGGGGCCAACCTTGTGGTTCCTCCCATGCTTGTCCAGGAGGGAGATGATGGACTTGATGTGGTTCTCTTGGATGATGTTCAGGACTTCCGGACTCTCAATCAGGACACAGTACAGCACCTCCAGGATCCCTGCACAGGGACCAGCATGAGAGCTGACACGGATGCAGCCCTCCCTCCCCCAAGTCCCCATCCCCTCCCCGTGGGTTCTCCTACCTGAGGAGGCCTCTAGCCGATCCAGCTTGCTGACCAGCCAATCCAAGTTGTTGGAGAAGAGGGCACAGTTGGCACGATTGCCACGGATCAGAGAGGCTGAAGGTGGAAAGAGGGGTCAGATCCCATAGGACTGGGAACCCGGGGTGCTCAAGGGGGAGTCCAGACTGGGGCCCCTTACCCAGGATTTCATAGAGCAGGTTCACAATCTCTTTCCAGGACTCTGCTGCCTCCTCCCCTGCAAATTCAGCGAAGTGGGCAGCAGTGGTGTAGACATTTAGGCGGTCAATGCAATTCAGGACCAAGGAGAGCATCCCCTGGAATAGAGAAAATAGGGGGTCATCACAGGAACCCCAGGCCCTCCCTTCCTTACCTTTCTTGAATTTGCTAATTCATAATCCTTCAGTAGCTAGTGACTTCGTGTTCTCAGATCTAAACTAGAGTCACAGGGACTTCTCTGGTGGTTCAGTGGTTAAGACTCCATACTTCCACTGAGAGGGCATGGGTTCAATCCCTGGTCAGGGAACTAAGATGCTGTAAGGTACAGCCAAATAAATAAATAAATACACGTGTGCTGTGCTTAGTCGCTCAATTGTGTCTGACTCTTTGTGACCCCATGAACTGTAGCCCACTAAGCTCCTCTGTCCATGGGGATTCTCCAGGCAAGAATACTGGAGTGGATTGCCATGCCCTCCTCCAGGAGATCTTCCCAACCCAGGAATCGAACCAGAGTCTCCTGCATTGCAGGGGGATTCATTACCAGCTGAGCTATCAGGGAAGCCCAAATAAATA
>NW_011494852.1:6283574-6287806 GCF_000754665.1 Bison bison bison | reverse complement strand
TCCACCTTCACTCCTATTTCCCTCTTCTCCTCCTCGGCTGCCCAGACCTGACTCTGTCCTGCTCTGCCTCTGTCCCCAGCATAACACGTTCCTATTAACATCAGGACTGAATCTGTGCTTCTCCTTCCAGCATTTTCTTTCCTTCCTTTCCACTTCCAAGCACCCTACTCCTGGTCCCATTTGGCTCAGCTCACTCTCCATACTAACCATCAGAGAGATGTTTGCCTTCTCTCTCTCCTTTTGTCTTCTTTCATTTTGAATTATAACAGATATACAGAAAAGCACATAAAAATGCACAATCAATTCTTGATTTTCACAGTAGCTAAGTTCTGTATAGTCGACGTGAGCACTGAATTAGTGAATCCTGAGAATCATGGCTCAAAGAGGAAACTCAGGGAGCATCTCTGAGTCTCTGAGCACAACATTTCCAACAATCAATACACACTCTTGTTTTATGTGTGTTTCTGTTTAAAGACACCAATTTAATAGATGCTGTTGATTCATTAACATTAAAATCACAACCAATGACACTGTAATTCATGTATTTTCTCAGAAAGGTACATCACAGCTGTCTTGCACTTGGAAACACTAGATAGCACTTTGCCACTGTGCTGAGGGGTCATTTTAATCAACAAAATTAACAAAAAAGCACAAAAATATGAAGTGTGGCTCTCAATATACCAATATGAAAAGGACGCTTGTTTACAGGTGAGAGTTGAAATAAAAAGGCAGACTGTCACCTTATTCAACCTCAACTGGAAACATGGCATCAGCTGACTTAAACTTTTTCCTCTCTGTACATGTCCACAAATGACCACAAATACACTACAAGTATTGATTTGGTGGCGGGGAGGGTTACGAATAAATTTGAGCAAGTAGGCATATTTGCAAAGACAGTATCTGCAAATAATAAAGATTAAGTGACTATGGTTTAACAAACAAATATAAAGAACACTTGTGTAACCTCGAAAGAGAGCATTGCCAGCCACCTAGAAGTCATCTCGATGCCCCTCCTGATTATACAACTCTCTCAGCCAGGGATTACTGTCATCCTAACTTGTATGGAAATTCTTTCCTTGCCTCTCTATGCTTACTACCTATGTGCACATTGGTAAACAGTCTAGTGGCATTTTGCCTCTTTTTGAACTTGACATATACAGTAAGTATCCTTTTGTACATGGATTCTTTTGCTCAATACTAGATTTTAAGATTAAGAGCACAGTGGGACTTCCCTGGTAGTCTAGTGGCTAAGATTCTGTGCTCCTGGTACTGGGGACCCGGGCTCAATCCCTGGTCAGGGAACTAGATCCCACATGCTGCAACTAAGAGTTCAGATGCCAAAACTATAGATCCCGCATGGCACAACTAAAAAGACCCAGCTCAGCCAATTAAAAAAATAAATATTTTGTTTAAAAAAGATGAAGAGCATTGTCTCACGCAGTTGTCATTTGTTCATTTCATTGCTGAGAGGCATCCATAGCCATCGTATGGAGAAGCCACATTTGTGGATACATTCCAGCAGTAACAGACAATAAGGCTGCTATGACAACCATTGTATCTACATCCTGGGCTCATGGTAAGAGATGCAGCGCCTCGTGGTAGAGAACACAACCAGCTGGAGTCATACAGAGTGGCTCTGCCCCTAGCCAGTTGTGACTTTCAAAGACCTAACTCTTCTGTGACTCCCAAAGCAAAAGTCCTCGCCATGGCCTGGCCCTGTCACCTCTCCCGGCTCATCCCCTCCCACTCTTCCTCTAGCTCACCCAGCTTCAGTCAATTCAGCCTCCTGGTTATTCTGGAAACTCTCAAGCACACTCCCACTTCACGGCCCCTGTACTTGTTCTATCTCCCTTCCCTCAGGTGTAGGTGTAACTGCCTATCTTCATTCAGGTCATCCTCCCCAACCATTCTATTTTATTTATTTTTAATATCTATGTCTTTGGCCAGGTCTTAGTTGCAGGAATGGGATCTTAAGTTGTGGCAAATGGGATCTAGTTCCCTGACCAGGGATCAAACCTGCATCCCCTGCATTGGGAGTACCACTGGACTGCCAGGGAAGTCCCTGACCATTCTACCTTAAATTGCAACAACCCCAGCACTCTCTCGGAGAAGGCAATGGCACCCCACTCCAGTACTCTTGCATGGAAAATCCCATGGATGGAGGAGCCTGGTAGGCTGCAGTCCATGGGGTTGCTAAAAGTCAGACATGACCGAGCAACTTCACTTTCACTTTTCACTTTCATGCATTGGAGAAGGAAATGGCAACCCACTCCAGTGTTCTTGCCTGGAGAATCCCAGGGATGGGGGAGCCTGGTGGGCTGCCGTCTACGGGATCGCACAGAGTCGGACAAAAACTGAAACAACTTAGCAGCAGCAGCAGCAGCAGCAGCAGCACTCTCTACTATTGCCCTGCTTTGTTTTTCTCCTTAGCGTTTATTATCATCATCTAATATACCCTATAATCCTTCTATTTTATTGATCATTTATCCTCTCCCCCATGTCAGCTCCACAAGGACATGGATTTTTTCTGTTTTGTTGACAACTATAATTCCTCTGGTATATCTGTTCAATAAGTGGTTGTTATTTAATCTCTCTGCGACTCAGTGACCCAATATGGGAATTACAATCCCCCATGGGGTTATGGGGAGGATATCAGGTATACAAAACCCATAACATACAGTAAGGGCTAAATTCGCTAATAATAACCATAGTCAATATAGCATCTTCTATGTGCTGGTACTGTTCCAAACACTTTGTGTATACTAATCCCACGCCATAAATTTTGTTATTGTTAGTATTATCATTTCTAAGTCTGCCGCCCCCATCAGAATGGGAGCCCCTGAAGAGGAAGGGGGCCCAAGCTGTTAGACCCTAAATGAAAATGCTCCCCAATCACCGTGTGGAAATATCTGACCCTGGGCCTCTGTCCAGCCCCAGCCTCCCACCTCTCTCGGCCCCTCCCACTCAGACCTCTCGCCGAGTGGAGACCACCAAGCCTCGTAAAACACAAACTCCCAGCCTCTGACTCAAGCTGAAGTCCCTCCTTACACCACCCACCTGAACCCGAAAACCTGTCTGGCCCTGACCCTCACCATGCCCCGCTCAGGTTCTGTCTTCCCATCCCGCAGGCTCCGCCCCTACAGACACCGCCCCCTGAGGCCAGCAGCTCAGCCTCTGACTTCTCACGCCTTGCCTCCCTCCACAGGCTTGTCTTGGCTCAGAGCTTAGCCTCACCGCGCCGCGTCCTCCCACGAAAGGAAACAAGTCCTGCCCGGGGCCTCCAGGCTCCGGTCCCAAGTTGCTTTCACAGGCCCTGCCCCTACTCTGCCAACACGCCCCGCCCCTCACCAAAACCACGCCCACCGCTCAGTCAGGACACTCAAGACTCCGCCCCCTCGCGTGTCCCTGATGACCCGCTCCCCAGCTCTGTTCACACAGGACAGGTCCTTCCTCCTGCCTCGCTCCACTCAGACCACCGCTTCTCCAGGCCCGGCAGGCTCCGCCCCTCTCACAGGCCCCGCCCCCGCGCCCACAGACCATGCCCTCCCGGGCTGTGGCCTCACCTCCTCCTGGAAGAGGCTCTGGCGGTTGCGCAGGCTGCGCAGCTTGCTCTGCTTCTCTTCGTGCTGTAGCTCCTCGGAGGGCGGCTCAAAGTAGCCGATGAGGTCCTGCAGGCTCAAGATGACGCCCTCGAGAGGCAGCGCTGTGCCCGCCGGGGACCCCGAGCCCCTCGGCTTTCCGCTGAAGCTGTCCAGGCCCCTGCGGGGACCGCGCACTGGTCAGCAAGGGACCCGCAACACTGTGCAAGTCCCGCCCCCTCCCACCCCGAGTCCCCGCAGGACTCCCACAGATACACCTGTTTAACAGAGCGGGAGACGGAGGCGCAGGGATAGAGGGGCATCGGCCTGAGTTCACACAGTCGCCAAGGGCAAAGCGTCTGTGTAGGACACGTCATGCAAGCATAGGTCACGGCTAAGGGATGTCTAGGGTCGAGGGTCTGGGTGTCAGGGGTGTGAAACTAGGTAATGATCAGGGATGTGATGTCAAAGTCATGACTGGTAGAGACAGATTAGGGGTCAAGTGTATAGCTGTGGTTAGTCGCTCAGTCATTTCTGACTGCCACCCCATGGACTGTCCACCAGGTTCCTCTGTCCATGGAGTTCTCCAGGCAAGAATACTGGAGTGGGTTGCCATTTCCTTCTCCAGGGGATCTTCCCCACCCAGGGATCAAA
>NW_011494852.1:6281658-6283474 GCF_000754665.1 Bison bison bison | reverse complement strand
ATACTGGAGTGGGTTGCCATTTCCTTCTCCAGGGGATTTTCCTCACCCAGGGATCAAATCCAGGTCTCCCGCATTGCAGGTGGATTCTTTACCATCTGAGCCACCAGGGAAGCCCAAGAATACTAGAGTAGGTAGCCTATTCCTTTTCCAGGGGATCTTCCCAACGCAGGAATTGAACCGGGGTCTCCTTCATTGCAGGCAGATTCTTTACCAGCTGAGCTACCAAGGAAGCCCCAAGTGTATAGAGGTCAGGAGTTTATCTATGTTGGGCATGTGAATGTCAGAGATAGAGATGTAATGGTCAGGTGCAAAAACTCCAGAAGCATGGGGGTCAAGGTGTGGCCTGGCCCCCCAGGGCAGGGCAGGCTGGTGGCTCACTTGATGAAGTGGTTGTAGAGGCCGGCAGTACTGTAGATCATGCGGGCAGCCTGAGACTCCTCGTGCTGACAGCGGGTCAGTGACAGTGCGTCGTCCATGTGGCCTTCCTGGTGCAGAATGGCCTGGCAGTGGTGGAACAGAGAAGTCAGGAAGGGGACCCAGTCCCTAAGGGCCATGCTCCCCAGACCTCCACCCACTCTCTAGCCCCCTGACTGCCCCCATCTTTCACCAGATCTCTGCCAGTCCCCCACCATCCCTCTCCATCTGTCTCTGTGTCTTTCATCCTCAATCCCTCTCTCTTTTTCCCCCTCTAGCTTTCTCCTCTTTCTCCATCCTTCTGTCTCTGTCCTCTGCTTGTGTCTCTCTACCTTTATCTCTCTCTCTCATGTCTATCCCACACTGTCTCTTTCTCCCTCCCTCCCTCTCTGTCTCTATCTCTCTCTCTCTGCCTCTTTCTCTTTTTAATTTTATTTATTTATTAGTTTTGGCTGTGTTAGGTCTTCACTGTAGTGTGTGGGCTTCTCGTTGCGGTGGCTTCTCTTGTTGTGGAGCACAAAGTCAAGGAGTGCAGGCTTCAGTAGTTGTGGTGCCTGGATTTTGTTGCCCCAAGGCACATGGGATCTTCCCAGACCAGGGATCCAACCCATGTCCCCTGCATCTGCAGGTGGATTCCTAATCACTGGACCACCAGGTAAGTCCAAGCATCTGTCTTCTTTCTCTCTTTCGGTCCCTCTTTGATTTTCACTCTCTCCCTCTCTGTCTCTATCTTGTCCAGGCCAGACCCTCTCCATTTGTATCTCCTATTTATTTAACATCCCCCCCCCATCAGAAAGCCCTAGTGCACCCCAAACCTAACATGTCCCAGACAGAATGCCTGCACACCTTTCTGGAAGGTGAGCCCATCATGGCAGCTGGC
Source organism: Bison bison bison (assembly GCF_000754665.1). Lineage (NCBI taxonomy): Eukaryota > Metazoa > Chordata > Mammalia > Artiodactyla > Bovidae > Bison > Bison bison. The sequence goes on along the minus strand of NW_011494852.1, from coordinate 6,282,180 downwards.
TTTCCCCTGAGCTGACCTCCCAGTCCAGGACCCCACCCAGTCCAGCAACTTTAAATATCATCCACTTGCCAACAACTCCCACATTCTCTTCTCTGGTCCAGGCCTGTCTCTAAATCCTCTGCTCTTGTATCTCCAACTTCAGTCCTCACTTTTTTTTTACAAACAGGTGCCACTCTGGTCTTCCCAATTATTCCGTTAGCAAGTTTATTGCATGTCTCTATTCTCGGCACTGGGGCCTGTTCTCCTGAACTGACACTTGGCTGTCCCTGACTCGCTTAATGGCACTTCCCTCCTTCCAGCTGCTCAGGACAAAAAGGGCAAAAATAATGGCCTCATCCTTAATCCCTATCCCTTTGACCCTGATATCCAATCTGTCAGAAAATCCAGTTGGCTCTGCCCTCAAAATACAACCAGGCTCTTCCGCCTTTCCTCATTCCACAGAAACCCCTGTGTTGTCCACTGTTATCCCCCACCTGCCCCCTCCCGCCCCATCTCCCTCCTCCAGCTCTGCTCACTCCCATA
>NW_011494852.1:6281287-6281558 GCF_000754665.1 Bison bison bison | reverse complement strand
TCCCCTCTCTGCCCTCATCTCTATAATCCACCCCTTGCTCACTCTCCTCCAGCCAAACTAGATCTCCTTTCTGTGACTGCAACAGACCAACTTCATTCCCAACCTCAGGGCCTTTGCACATGCTGTTCCCTCTATCAAAAGTATTAATAGCTTTCCTACTGTTCGGTTGTAAAACTATGTACTTCATTAGAGACAGTTTAGCCAGTGTCTGAGCATGGGGAAGGCAGGGAACAGGTCAATCTAGCTTGCCTATTTTTCCACATATACATCC
>NW_011494852.1:6276067-6281091 GCF_000754665.1 Bison bison bison | reverse complement strand
TGGGCTACTCAATACTTGGTTGAATATTATTCTCAGTTTGTTACTGTCCATCTTTTTCTTTCCATCTCTGTCTTTTCTTATTTCTGTCTATCTTTCTCTATTTTTATGTCTTCATGTCTGTCTATATTTCTCTCTCTCTTCATATATATATATATATATATATATTCTTTTTTAACTGGACATTTACATTGATAAATATACCCAAATCTTTGTACAATCATCCAATTGATTCCCTTACGATAAATGTCTAACATCAGAATTACTTCTGCCAAAGGACATATCTTTTTAGCTTTTAGTATAATTTGACAAAATCCTCCAAAATGTTTCACTTTATTTTCATTCTTTTTTAATTTATTTTTAATTGGAGGATAATTGCTTTACAGTGCTGCATTGATTTCTGCCATACAACAATGAAAATCAGCCATAAGCATACATATTTCCCCTCCCTCTTGAACTTCCCTCCCACTAAATATATAAAATTTCTTTTTTCCTGTGTCTCTCAATCTCAGTTTCTCTCTCAGCCTTTCTTTCTCTCAATCCCATGCTCAAACCCTGAAGGTCCAAGCATGACCACCCCCAGTCCCCTTCCTGCAGCCCATCCCTCCCCATTCCAGGCACCCACCTTTTTCTTGAGCACACCAAGTCGCAGGGCCTTGGGGTCCGGGGCAGCATAGGTGAGCCACAAGCCTGAGGCCACGTGCTGCACAAAGCACAGTGACTCCCCATACTTGATTTCCGGGGGGCCCATGCCCTCCACATCCCGCTTGGGAGCCGTATCCAGTTTCTCCTACAGGGGCAAGGGTCAGAGGTCAGCCTCCTCTGCCTGTGAGTTTAATGGGGAACCCCCGCCTCTGACAAGAGATTGCAAAGTGTGAGGTGGGGCTGGAGTGGAATTTAGAGCTCCAGGTGAGCGCGGGCATCCTGATTGCACCAACCTTGGAGACGCGGAAGCAGAAGGAGGTGGCCTTGGTGTGGGCCTTGCTGGCGTCAACCACCATGAGGCCCTGGTCCTCAACAAGCGCCAGGTACCGCCCAGTGGTGACATGCCGGATGCGGAGCGGCTGGCCCCAGCGCAGGTGGCTCCCGCTCCAACTGCAAAGGGTAAGGACGAGGTGGGGGTCAGAGGGCCCCCCAGTTCTCCCAGTGGACACCACAGTCTTTGTTGAAACCTTCTCAAGCCCTCTACCCTGTTCCAGGGGGCCCCAAGCCTTCCTCCGAGCCCTCAGATCTTTCTTAGGACCCCCAGGTCTCCCTCAGGAACCCCAAACTTCTCTCAAGCCCTCATCGCTTCCTCAGAGCTTCCCCAGATAATTCTGGTGCACCCAAGTTTCCCAGATCTGTCATTTTCTCCCCTCCACTTCCCACAGTTTCAGTCAGGACCCCCGATCTCTCCCTCAGGAACCCTCACCACCCCCAAGACCCCTAAGGACCTTCATTACTCCCTTAGGGACCCCAGATTTTCCCTCAGAACCCTCCAGTCTCTTCCTCAGCTCTTCCTCCAAAACCCTCTTCTCCTCCCAGGCCCCCCAGGAACCCCTCACACCCCCCCTGCAGCCTGCCTCCCCCAACCCGACCTGTACCTGATTCTCAGTGGTTCCAGTCTCCAGAGGGAGCGGGCATGGGTACACACAGATCCCCCCTCATAGTAGACAAGTCTGCGTACATGGAAGATAGCAAGGTCAAGGGTTCAGGGTCCAGTCCCCCAGCCAAACTCTGCCACCCAACCTCCAGCCCCAAGACCCCAGACCCTCTTGTCCCCAAGCCCAGACCTGCGCTGGTCATCACTGTCAGCAGGGGAAATGGTCAGACATTCATCCATGTGTCCATGAAAGAGGCGGAGGACATGGCCACCGGTCACATAGCCTGGACGAGAAGCAAGGGCAGGTGGTCACGGGGAGCTGGAGCCCCCAAAAGGTCTGGAACCAAAACTGGGGGCCTTCCTTCTGCCCTGTGGGAAGCTGGGGGCCGGGTTTGGGGGTCTGCAATCTGAGACCCCCCTTCATCTGAGTTTGAAGGTATAAAGTGGTAGTCTGAGATTTGGGCTCAGTTTGAGGCCTGAGCTGGGGGCATGAGATTTGGGGTCTGAGGTGGGGGATATAATTTTTGGAGTCTGGGTGTGTGGGGCTGAGGTTGGCAGGTTTGCAGGTCTGGGGTTTAAAGGTCTGAGTTTGGATTTTCGAGTGGGTCAGAAAACGTCATCAGAGATTTGGGTCTAATATTCCCTGACATTGGGATCTGAGTTCCAGGGCTTGCTTTGGGGCCTGGGTTTAGAAGTACAATGGCTGGATCTGAAGTTGGGATCTGAATTTTGAGTGTTACTTTGGAGGTCTGAGGCTAGTATCTGAGGTTTGAAAGTTTTAACTTTTGGGTGTGAGTCTGGGGAGATAGGAGCTTTGTAGTTACAAGTTGGTGGATTTGAGGGTCTGAGATTAAGGCCTGAATTTTGTTATCTGTGACTTGAGTCTCAGCTTGGGTCTGGCTTAAGGCCCTGAGGTTTGATGTGTGAGATTTGGGGTCAAAGTTTTAGGGCCAGTTTATTCAGGGTCTTAGCATGGCAGTCTGAACTAGGAGATGGTATTGGAGATTTGAGGTTAAAGTTGGAGGTTTGAGGTTGATTGGCTGAGTTTGAGTCTGAATTAGGGGTCTTAGATTGGAGATCTGAGTTTGAATTTGGGGGGCTGGTTTTGGGGGTTGAGGGATAAGCTTGTGCTTGCCTTTAGAGGCTTTGAGTCTAAGAGATAAGCTCCAAATTTAATGTTTAAAGCTTTGGATCTGAGTTTAGGGGTCTGACCTCTAGGACTTGAGTTTGGCATCTAAGCTTTGCAGTCTGAATTTAGAATCTGACAATCAGTTTGGAGATTTGAGCTCTAGAGTCTCAGACTTGGGGTCAGTTGGAGATCTAAGTGAGGGTTATAATTGGGAGATCTAGAGATGGGGTCTGAGGAGTGAGGTTGGAGGTCTGATTTGGGGGTATCTGCTTAGGGTCTAGAAGCCTGGGGTCCTCACCCTCTTCACAGCCAGAGCAGATGGGGTTCATGTTCCACAGTGTCTGCATGAAAGAGGCGTCAACCTGGAGCTCCCCACTGGCTGTCGACAGGTGCTGGAGGCCACCAGGATGTAGGGGTCAGAGATGATAGGGTGTGAACAATAGTTCCAGAGTCAGTCAGAAACCAAAGTGGAAGCCAAGAAATGGGCAGACAGAAAATTAGAGGTCACAGATCAGGAAACGGGGATCAAGTCAGGAAATGGGGCATCAGAAACCAGAAACCGGATGGAAACCGGAAACTGGGAGTCAGGACACTGGGGCCAGAGACCAAGCAAACCCATGATGAGGAGATGGGGTGGATCCCATGACCCCCAGCCCCGGGGCACAGTAGGTGCTGTGGTGGGGGAGGGACTGCTCACCAGGTAGCGCTCGGAGGAGACACTGACAAGAATGAGGTCATCGCCAACTCGGACCTTCTCTCCTTCTGACCTTTGCTTGGAGGCTGGGTGCGTCGTCCACCAACAGGCCTCTCCTATGGGCGGGGGTGGGAAAGGCTCTCTGAATGTGTGTGCGTGTGTGCTCAGTCACTCAGTCATGTCTGATTCTTTGCGACCCCCTGGACTGTAGCCTACCAGGCTCCTCTGTCCATGGAATTTTCCAGGTAACAGTGCTCTTCCTCAAGGTATTCCCAGCCACGAAGCCTTCCAAACCCTCCTCCCCAAATTCTCCTATTACTTCTGCCTCAGTTTCCCATTCCCACCCTCAGACTCTCTGCCTAGAGTTCCCCCACGTCTACCCAAGTCTCTCTGTCCGGAATATATCTATCCACACCCCAAGACTCTCAGTTCCAAAGGTCTGGGGTGCAGACCTGCACCCCAACTCGTTGCCTGCGGTGTCCCCATCACACCCCCTGCCTCCAGCCCCTATACCTATTGCATCCTCCTGAAGTCCTACGTCAAAGGCCAGCTTGTCAGTCATGGAGCGAGAGGTGGTGAGGCAGCTCAGGTACTAGGGTTGGAGCAGGGAGTCAGCCTCCTGGCGGGCATTGCCCCCTCACCCCCCTGCCCCGCCCCCTCCTGGATGCACTCACCATGCCACTGTGCGCGTGCCGGAGCAGGATGGCATGGCCATACAGGAGTGTCCTGTGTCCCCCACCCTGGGACGACTGTGGGGGCACAGAGGGCACAGAGTGAGAACAGGGCCCCCTGAAACATCTGGCCTACCAGGGGGGAATATGCTCCCCAGAAAACACCATTCTCAGGCCTGGATTCGAAGAAAACTCAGCTTAGACCAGAAACAGATTTTCTGCCTCAGCTTCCCTGCTTCCCCAGGGAAGCAGCATCTGGTCTCTGAGAAGCCTGTGGATGGGGTGTTTTATATTCCCCAAAGCCCACTCTGTCCTCCTCGCCTCCTTCAACTTGTTAGCCAGGCCCCAAAGTCACCCAGGGAGCTGAACCCCTCTTCCAGAGGTTCAGATTCCTAGGGTCACTCAGGGAAGCCCTGTATCTCATGTTCCATGGACCTTGGCCCCTCTGCTGTCACCGTCATAACACGTCTGTGCAGCGGTACTGTCCTGCCAGTTGTTACATTGGAGCATCGTCCATAGAGACCTGCCCTGTGCTTCCACCACCCCCTCACCCCTGGGCACAAGGAGACTCAGCCCCTCTTGGAGGGGTGGGTACACCCAGGTGCTTGAAGGCATCATGCCCCCATCACATGCCCATCACATGCCCATGCTCTGAGGGGGCCATGTGATGGGGCCACGTGATCACATGGCGGACCCACTCCTGGACCAGAGGGGACCCACACTTGGGGCGGCAGGAGGCGATGAGGGGAGAGGTCCCATGCGGAGAAGAGCTGGGAGCGGGGTTGGAGGAAAGGAAAAGAGGAGGAAGGAACAGGTGGGGGAACAGGGGGCTCAAAAGCCTCCACCCCTTCCTTCCTGCCTGGCCTTTTCTGGGCTCCACAACTTGGGGTGGGGGAGACCCCCAACCCCTGTGTGCAGGATGTGAGCCCAAGAGGCAGGCCTGGGGTCAGG
>NW_011494852.1:6269502-6275967 GCF_000754665.1 Bison bison bison | reverse complement strand
TCTGGGCTCCACAGACCTTGACAACTGGGGTGGGGGAGACCCCCAACCCCTGTGTGCAGGATGTGAGCCCAAGAGGCAGGCCTGGGGTCAGGAGAGGTGGCAAGAACAGATGACACCCAAGGCCAGACCTACCCACTTATCCAAATTGAGGGCCTGCGGGGGGCAGGGCAGAGAGAGGAAGAAGAGAGGACGGTAAATGACCCCCAGGTCTTCCCATCTGTCCCCACCACCCATCCCGCCTGGGGGAGCCTCACCTCCACGCCGGCCTCCACGGTGTTGGCCAGCATCTCCTGTAGGGCTCGGACAGACAGGGACTGCTCCAGGACAAAGCAACAGATGGCCAGATCGGGGGGCACATTCTGGGGGGCGGGGCGGGTAGGGAGAGGTGAACGGGGCCCTGAAAGCTCCAAAGTGTTGGTGCACCCCCTGCCCCTAATCGAAATACCTACACCCCTTAGAGACCCAGACCTGACCCCAACCCTCCAAGAAGCCCTGCCCTCTGCCGTCCACTTCAGACACCCCACATCCGCGCCAACATCCCGGGAAATACCTGTTTTCCTCCTCCTGCACACTCTTTTATCCCGCCCGAACCTCACAGAAGTTTCCACACCCCACCTAATCTCATAGGAGGCCTCATCCCCCCGCCCCGCCCCGGCCCCGGCATACACACTGCGCCCATTCCAACCCTGGAGCCTCCTCCTGGCCCTCCCCGCAGAGAACCCCCACCTCCCGCCATCACCAGCAGACAGGCCTAGCTCCTGCCCCTCCCTCAGACAACGGCGGTCACGGATTCACGCCGCCCCCTCGAGCCTCCCACCCCAGGCACCTCAGGCCCCCGGCCGCGTCCTCCGTCAGTCTCCAGATCCCCTCCCTCTCCCAGCCCCAACCCCATCCCCCCAGGTCACCTCCTCCCTTAGATCCTGAGTACACCTCAGGCTCAGACCCCAAACTCCCTCCACTTCTCAACCTCCAGCCCCCTCCCTAGTCAGCCCCCTGCTAGCACCCCCTGACCCTCCCGGCCCTTCTGCCTTGGATTGAAGACCCTCCGCCCCGCTCTTTTCAGACCTCCGCCCACCCCAGACCTCGCCCCTTTCCCTCGTGGGGAGAGCACCCCCTCTCCAGACCCCGCCCCCCCCAGACCCCTTTCTTCAGGTCCCAGCCTCTCTGCTCGTCAGACCCCCTCTCCCTTTGTCCCGCACAGACCTGGGCGTTGCTGGTGGGCTCCAGGAAGCAGAGGCGGTTGCCGAAGCCCTCAGCGGCCAGGCAGAGCTTGAGCTGCTCCTTGAGCACCGTGGCGTTGCACTGCAGGACCACCTCGTCGTCCTGGGGGCGGGCGGAGCGTCAGGGGCGGCGCCGCCCAAGGACACCGCCCCCCGGTCCACCCCTTCCTCTCGTGAAAAAGATACTGCTAGTAACGCCCACCCTCGCCAGCTATCCAGTAGGGGCTCGTGTTGAGGGCGCTGCACGCTTCTAAAATCCCCATGAGATCCGAGCCAGTGTCATTCCAGTGTTAAAACATGGAAACTGAGGCTCAATGAGGGGACGTGGCCTGTCCAAGGCCAGATGGTTGATAAGAGGAGGAACTGGTATTTGAACTGTCTAACGGTCTCCGGACTTCCCAGGTGGCGCCCTGGTAAAGAACCTGCCTGCAAAGGCAGGAGACGTAAGAGACACGGGTTCTATCCCTGGGTCCGGAAGATCACCTAGAGTAGGGCATGACAACCTATTCCAGTATTCTTGCCTGGAATCATGGGCAATCTCATGGGCAGAGGAGCCTGGCAGGCTACAGTCCATGGGGTTGCAAAGATCTGGACACGACTGAAGCGACTTAGCACGCACCCACGCCAAGTGGCTCCAGAGGACTCCCAGGTGGGGGTCCACAAGGATGGGAAATATGGGCGCCTGGAGTTAAATGGCTTTTAAGCTCAGTGTTCTCTAACTTTTCTTTTGTGTGTTGTTTTAATAGTAGTTATCATTTAAGGAGTGCTGCCTAGTGACTCTTGAATGCAGTGCCAGAGCCTGGACTGGATCCTGGATAAAGGGGAGTATAGATGTAAAGATGGTATAGAGACAGCTGGTGACAGGTGAGTACAGCCTGTGAATTAGATGATGGTATCACAGCCATAGTAAATCTCCTGATTTTTATTTATTTTTTGGCCATGCTGCACAGCATGTGGAATCTTAGTTCCCCAACCAGGGATCAAACCCATGTCACCTGCATTGAAATCGTGGAGTTTTAACCACTGGACCACCAGCGAAGTTCCCATGAAATCTGATTTTGATAACTGTGCTGTGGTTTTGTGAGAGACCACCAACAATAACCAAGTGTTAGGTGCTAAGTTCTATCTGATTCTTTGAGGCCCCATGGACTGTAGTCTGTCAGGCTCCTCTGTCCATGAGATTCTCCAGGCAAGAATACTGAAGTGAGTTGTCATTCCCTTCTCCAGGGGATTTTGCCAACCCAAGAATCAAATCCAGTTCTCCAGCATTGCAGGTGGATTCTTTACCATCTGAGCCATCATCTTCCCCTTTGTAAGACAGAGCCCTTGTTTTTTAATAATCAGACACTGAAGGATTTAGGAGTTAAGGTTATCATGTCCACAACCTACTCTCAGACAGTTTAGGAAAAGACATTTGGAGAGAGGGAGAAGGAGAAGGGAAGGGAACGCATCTTAACATCTGGGGAAATGACTGAAGGCTACATGGGAGTCCTTTGAGCTAACCTCACAACTTTTCTCTAAGCTTGAAATAAATTTAAAATGTAGGTAAAATAAACAACCTTCTGAGATAAGTCCTAGTATTTGAACCTGTGGAAACACGGCCCAGAGAGGTGAAGTGACTTGCCTGAGGTCACACAGCCGGAATATGACACAGCTGAGATTTGATCCCAATGCTGCGGCTCTATATGCCACACACTGCTTTTTTTTTTTTTCCCCATTCAAACCCAGGCCCTTGGCAGTGAAAGCCCTGGACCTCTAGGGAATTCCCAATATGCCTCACTCTTAGAACACTAGACTACTTCTTGATATGTTAGTTGAGTAGCCTATATTACATTTATAACTAATATAAATGTACTTAGGGGCATGCTCAACATTTTTACTGACAGAGGTTTCAATCACAACTGATGGGGGGAAAATACTGATGGAGACTTCAGTGTTTAACCACCAAGTAAGGCAGTGATTATTCCATTTTACAGCCAAGGAAATAGGTTCAAGGAGGTTAGGCATCCTGCTGGAAGTCACACAGCCCCTAGTCCTTCCAGCAAATCCTGGGCTTCACTCCGCACAGACAGCCCTCTTTCTTTCTATCCAGCCTGGGAGGAGGAGCCCCAGGCCTACCCTGTTCTATAACCCCCAACCCCGACATCTGGGCGTATGCTATCTATTCAAAAGGATCGTATGGTTTGCATTTATCAAGCACCTGCTGTCTGCTAGACTTCATGCTCAGGGCTTTACATGCATCTAATAAACACTGAGCATCTGCTCTGTGCTAGACACTGACTACGTGTGGATATAAAACAGCAAATAAAGCAGGCAAAATCCCTGGCTGTGGAACTGACATTCTTATGGGAGATGTAATGAACAGGTGAATCAGGGACTTCCTGGTGGTCTAGTGGTTAAGGCTCCATGCTTCCACTGCAGGGGGCATGGGTTCAATCCCTGGTCTGGGAACCTAAGATCCTGCATGCTGCTCAGTGAAGAAAAAAAACAGGTGAATCAATTTATAATTTTAATTTCAGTAATAAGTGCTATGGAAAAAATAACTCAGGGTGATGTAAGTGAGTGGCTCTTGGGGTAGAGATGACATCAATGAGGGGGGTGAAGTGACTGCCTCTGCAAGGAGATGACATTTGAGCTGAACCTTGTCTGAATAACAAGAAAGAATCAGGCCTGATCATCTCTGGAGGAAGAATGTTCCAGGAAGAGGAGGCAGCCTGTGCAAAGGCCTGGGGCTGAGAGTGTTCAGAAAAAGCAAAGGAGGGACTTCCTTGGTGGTCCAGTGGCTAAGACTCTGTGCTTCCAATAACAGGGGGCCCAAGGTTTGATCCCTGGTCCGGGAGCTAGATCCCACATGCTGCAACTAAGACCTGGTGCAGCCAAATAAATGAATAATTTAAAAAATAGAAAAAGCAAGGGAGACAGCCTGGTGGTGCTGTCTTCAAGAGTAAGGGAGAAAGTGGGAGATGAGCTCAGAGGCATATTTGCATGTACCCCTTGAACCCTTAGGGTACATATTTTTGTACTCATTTTCCAGACTGGGAAATTGAGGCTCAGAAAGAAAAATAAAAATCACTTGCCTAAAGTTAGGAAACAGGAAGATGGCAAAATCAAGATGTAAACCAGAGACAGGGAGCCTAATCCCTATGCCAATGATTCTCTAACTTTCTCCTGCATCAGAATGAAGTGGGAGGAGGCTGGTTAAAAAGGCAACTTCCTAGCTGCCCTACTCTCCCCCTCAACACCAAGAGCTTGATTCAGTAGCTCTGGGGTCAGCGGGGAATCTGGACCATTAGCCAGCCCCCAGGAGGTTCTGACCTGGGCCAAGCTTTGATGAATCCCAGCCTGCGCAGGGCTGGATGTTGCCACGCATCAGAAGGAAATGAAAGGAATTTGGGGACCATGGCCATCATGCTTAAAAAGTGAAATAAAAGTAGAGCAAGAACAGAAAATAGCAGCATGCCCCTCGTGTTCTAAGGGCTACCTACATTTTATGAAACTTGTTTCAGTTAAAAATAGGCGTGTGTGAGTGCACCTAATTTGAGCATAATATCATGAACTGGAGGCAACCCAATGTCCATCAGCAGGTGAACTGATAAACAAATTGCAGCATATTCACAAAGGAATACTTAGCAACAAAAAAGGAATGAATTCTTAATACATGCTACATAGATTAATGTCAAAAATATTACAGTGTGCAAAAGAAGCAAGACAAATGAGCATATACTTTACACAAAACACTGGTTAGTGACTAATGGAATCTATGGTGACATAAAGCAGATGGCCAGGATGATTATTGAAAAGAGCCCAACAGAACTTTCTGGGGTAAAGGAAGTATCCTATGTCTTGATTATGATAATGGTTACATGGGCATGTACAGCTTGTCAACTATAACACCTAAAATGGGTACAATTTATTGCCTGTCAATTATAACTCAACAAAGTTGACTTTTTATAATACATGTGTATAGATGCATGTACTGGGTTGCAATATAAAATATATTTCTTACCAGTGGGATGAGAGTTTGAGAAAATCACCTGATAACCTCAAAAAAGTTCAGTAAAATGGACCCAGTCTGGGGCCAAGAGATGCCAAGGCCAAGCCTCTAGAACCCAACGCTGACTACCCAGGCAAGTCAGAGTCCAGTTTTCCTCTTGTGAAAGCAGGAGAGCTGTACCCAGGGGCATCCAGAGATGACACTTCCTGGCCTTGACCTTGGTCAGTGACTCTGCCACTCAGGCCTCGGTTTCCCTCAAAACTCCCAGGGAGATAAAGATAGGGCCCTACCTCAGAAGATAGAGCGGCAAGGATATAATTAGATGCCTCTGGAGGTTGAGGCCCTGGGCATGGCGCCTGACACAGAGTGGCTGCTCAAGGGCTCATAGCCATGGCCATGGTCTTATTAGGGCTGGGGAGCAGGGCAGAGCCCAACCCATGATGTCTGCTAAGGGGCTGGGGCTGGGGCAAGCGTCTAGGGTGAAGCTAGGCCTCCTCCCATGGCCGAATGTCCAGCTGTCCCCATCCCTCACTACCAGCCCCAGCTGTTCCTCCCTCCCAGGAAACCAGAGCTGGCTCACCAGGGCCCTATTCTGGGGCCGGAATGCTGTGTCAGCATTTCCCAGGGCCCGGAGCGGGTGGGGAAGGGCTAGTGCAGGATCAGCAGACCTGGCCCAGGACTGAGAACGTCCCCTCCCCTCCTCACACCCCTACACCAAGCAGAACCACTGGGAGGAAAAATGGGAAGGACTCTGAGATGGGCAGCCCCTCCTCCATCCTCTCTCTCCCTGTCCCCTGCCCAGGCCCCAGAAAAACGGTCTATTCTGGGAGGGACACCTGTTGTTCCAGTACCCTGCCCTGCCCCCCCCCACCCTCTGCCAGCCAAGGATCAGAAATTCGGGGAGAGACACAGTCTTTGACACTGAAGACGCAGTGTGAAACGCAGATGGCCTGAAGCTGAAGAACAAAGCCAGAGACAGGGAGACAGAGATGGAGAGAGACAGAGGTGCAGACAACCCAAAGAGACAGATCCGGAGAGACACCACCCAGAGACCATTAGCATCCATATTTGACCCTCCTCTGAAGACCAAGTGGGGGAAGAAAGAAGACCCAGAACCAGAGGGACCCTCAGGAGACCCTCCAGGGCTGGGAGTTCAAAGGAGTTCAGTCTGTCAACCCACACCAGCCCCCTTCCCAAGAATTTAAATAGGTCAGAGTCTGAAGCAAGAAGAGAATTAGGGCTAGGTGGGGG
>NW_011494852.1:6261158-6269402 GCF_000754665.1 Bison bison bison | reverse complement strand
GGACAGCTAAATTAAGCTCAGGAATTAGAACCACCTTCCCCAAGTGCCTGCTTCCAGAGAGGTGGGAGGGGGGTGCTCTCTCAGCGGCCCCGTTCTCTGGGACAAATTGCTAGTGTCAGAGAAGGTGGCAGAAGACACCCCCACTCCCCATTTTGCAGTCCCAAATTCTGCTGGTTCTCTGGCAAGGAAGGTAGGGGAAGACTGAGAGAGAAAGAGAAAGAGTGACAGTCACCCACAGGGATAGAGGAAGATACCGTGAGTCTCAGTGACCACAAGCAATCAGGGCAGAGAGTTCAGAGACAGAGACACTCAGAGGGACCCGAGAGACAGTCCCAGAGATCCCAACACAGAGATACGCACCGTCCGCAGAAACTGGACCTCATCCTCGCCCTCTCCTCCGTCACCCATGATGTCGAAGCCCGAGGCGTCTGAAGTCGGTCTGAAGTCGGGGACTGAGGAGGGGGCTGAAGGCCGGGCGGGTGGGCTGGGGGCGGGCTGGGGGTCGGAGACCTCTGGGGACACCAGAGGCACCCGCGGGGTAGATGGAACTGCGTGGAGGACTCGTGTGCTGGACAGAGCTGGGAGGAGGTCCCCGCCCCCGGGCTCCCATTGGACCAGGGCGACCAAGGCCCCGCCCCTAGACGGTGCCCGGCCCGCAGACTCCAAACCTCTGCCAAAGGTGTGCTTGGGGTGAGGAAGCTCAGGGGGAGTGTCTATAAGATAGCTACCCTCTGTCCTTCTACGCCATAGTGCCATCATTCTCTTATTTCACAGAAAGCAAACTGAGGCTCTGAGTGGTGAAGGCCCTGCTTGATGTCACACAGCAGAGTCGGAATGAGCACCCGGTTCTCCTGGCTTTAAAAAGCATCATACAGGGCTTCCCTGGTGGCTCTGGTAAAGATTCTGCTTGCCAAGGCAGCAGACACGGGTTCGATTCCTGGTCCAGGAAGATTCCAGCTGCTGCGGAGCAACTAAGTCCATGAGTCACAGCAACTGAGACTGTACTTTAAAGCCCGGGAGCTGCAACTACTGAGCCAATGTGCTGCAACTACTGAAACCCGCTCCTTAGAGCCCATGCTCTGCAACAAGAGAAGCCACTGCAATGAGAAGCCCGCAAATTACAACTAGAGTGTAGCCACCGCTGGCCGCAACTAGAGAAGTCCATGCAGCAACAAAGACCCAGCACAGCCAATAAATAAATAATGAAAATTTAAAAATTTTTAAAAAGAAAGCATCACACACAATGATTAAGAATAAGCCGGGCTGGATCCAAATTCCTGCCTTGCCACTCCTTTGTGTGACCTTGGATAAGTCACTTCACCTCTCTGTGCTTAGTTTCCTCAATTAATAAGGAGGATATTAATAGCACCTACCTTACAGGGCTGCTGCAAGTATTAAATTAGATTATTTCCAGCACTTAAAACTGTACCAATACATGTGAAGCTGCTATGGAAAATAGTATGGAAGTTTCTTAAGAAAACTAAAAATAGAACTACTGTACGAACCAGCAATTCTACTCCTGGGTTTGTATCCGAAAAAAGCAAAAAAACATTAATTCAAAAAAAATACATGCACCCAGTATTCATAGCATTATTTACAATTGCCAAGAGATGGAAGCAACCTAAATATCCATCATCAGATGAATGTACAAAGAAAATGTGGTACATATACACAATGGAATACTATTCAGTCATTAACAAAAGAATGAAATTTTGCCATTTGAAGCAACATGGAGGGATTTGGATGGTATTATGCTAAGCGAATGAAATGGCTACCCACTCCAGTATTCTTGCCTGGAGAATCCCAGGGATGGAGGACCCTGGTGGGCTGCCGTCTATGGGGTCGCACAGAGTCGGACACAACTGAAGCGACTTAGCAGCAGCATGCTAAGCGAAATAAGTCAGACAGAGAAAGACAAATATTGTATGATATCACTTACATGTGGAACCTAAAAAATACGACAAGCTAGTGAATATAACGAAAAAGAAGGTTCACAAATACAGAGAACAAGCTAGTGGCTACTAGTGGTGGGAGGGGCAATGAAGGGGAGGGGAGTAGGAGGTACTAACTGTTGGGTGCAAGACAGGCTCAAGGACATTATACAACATGGGTAATATAGCCAATATTTTGTAATAACTGTAAATGGAAATAATCTTTAAAATTGTATTTAAAAACTCCCTATACAAGGAAAATCATCTTCATTATCACTACTATAAAAACTGATGAGGAAGGAGTACTAGCCAGAGCAGATGTCTTTTGTGTACCTGTTGCATTAATGGCCCTGAGCTAGGACCTGTTCCTGCATGTCATTTTTTAGTTCTCACAACAATCCTGTCATTATTTACATTGTTTAGAGGGGAAATTGAACATGTGTGGTCCTTGCCATGCATGGTTTTAAGGACACGACCTAAATAAATGAAGTACAGCTGCCCCCCATACCTGTGGGTTTCCTATTTGCAGATTCAACCAACTGTATATAAATTATATACATATACTTAAATTATATATATATATATATATATATATTTAAATTCAGGGCTTTCTGGGTGGCTCAGCGGTAAAGAATCCGCCTGTGATGCGGAAGATGCAGGAGACTCAGTGGGTTCAATTCCAGCATCGGGAAGATCCCTTGGAGGAGGGCATGGCAACTCACTCCAGTATTCTTGCCTTGGAGAATCCCATGGACAGAAGAACATGGCAGGCTACAGTCCATAGGGTTGCACAGAGTCGGACATGACTGAAGAGACTGAGCATGCATTTAAATTCAAGAAGTTTCCGAAAAGCAAAACTTGAATTTGGCACAGGCCTGCAACTATTTCCATAGCATTTACATTGTATGTACAACTATTTCCATAGCATTTACACTGTATTAGGTATTATAAATAATCTAAAGATGATTTGGGCTTCTCAGGTGGTGCTAGTGGTAAAGAATCCGCCTGCCACTGCAGGAGACATAAGACACTTGGGTTTGATCCCTGGATCGGGAAGATCCCCTGGAGGAGGGCATGGCAACCCACTCTAGTATTCTTGCCTAGAGAATCCCATGGACGGAGAAGCCTGGCGAGCTACAGGTCATAGGGTTGCAAGGAGTCAGACATGACTGAAGCGACTTAGCACACATGCACAAAGATTATTTAAATGTTGCCAGAGGATGTATGCGAAGAAGGCAATGGCACCCCACTCCAGTACTCTTGCCTGGAAAATCCCATGGATGGAGGAGCCTGGTGGGCTACAGTCCATGGGGTCTCGAAGAGTCGGACACGACCAAGCGACTTCACTTTCCCTTTTCACTTTCATGCATTGGAGAAGGAAATGGCAACCCACTCCATTGTTCTTGCCTGGAAAATCCCAGGGACGGTGGAGCCTGGTGGGCTGCTGTCTATGGGGTCGCAGAGTCAGACACAACTAAACTGACTTAGCAGCAGCAGCAGAGGATGTATGTGAGTTACATGCAAATACTATACCATTTATATAAAACGGGACAGACTTTCCAAGGGGGTCTGGGAACCAAGCCTCTGCAGTTGCTGAGCAATGACTGTATTCCTCACAATAATCTTGGGAAGTCAGTACTTTTATGATGCTCATTTTCCAGATAAGCTGAGCACAGAGAGGTAGAGCAACCTGCCCAAGCTCACACAGAGGTTGAGCCAGGAATTTGAACCCAGAGCCAAGGTTCTTAACCATTTTACTATACTGTCTCTCTATTTGCATAAAATCTCTTAGTTATAGCAAAAAGACACTTTAGCAGAGCCAGGCTACATCCCCCAGAATACTAATCCTCATCTCACCAGGGGCTGCCTGAGCCACCCATGGCCACTAGTTGGGCCACCCTTTATGCAGATGAGTGCCCTGGGCTTTGTAAGTTGGGGAACCCTCAGGGGGGCAACCAGCTCCTTCCTGCTCCTGTGGGGACTTAAGTCCCAAAGTAGGATCCCACACACACCTGGGCCTCCGGCTGGGCAGTTAACTTCTTGCCTCTGGGTCTCAGTTTCTTCATTTGTCCACTAGATTAATTTGGGATAGTTCCCTCCTTTTAGGATTGTGAAGATTCCATGAGGAAACCAATTAGAGCCTACCACATGGTAACTGATTGATTTAAGGATCTATTAAAATTATTATTGGGGGATTTCCCTGATGGTCCAGTAGCTAAGGTTTTGTGCTCCCAATACAGGGTGCCCAGTGTTCAATCCCTGGTTGGGGAACTAGATCCCACATGCCACATCCAGGAGTTGCATGCCACAACTAAAAGGTTCTGGAACTAAGACCCAGTGCAGCCAAATAAATACATATTTTAAAAATATATATTTTGGGGACTTCCCTGGTGGTCCAGTGGTTAGGACTCTGCACCTACACTGCGGGTAGCACAAATTCGATCCCTGGTCAGGGATTTAAAATCCCACACACCATATGGTGAAGCGAAAAAAATATATTATTAACATGAACTGGTATCTATTAAGCTATACAAAACAATATCTTGCAGTTCAATAAAATTATATTGATACCTAGAGAGCTGTGTATAATAGACTGCTACATGTTACATAAATACTGATTTACTGATACAACTGTACTATACGGCACACAAGCTTGTACCACATCGTTGGATGACATAATGCATATTATATAATTAGATATTTAGGCTAATATAATTGTTAACCAATTATATGTTTATCTATTGTACACTATTTAATGCACACTTGTATATTAAGTATCTAAGATTTTCCTTAGAATTGTGTATATAACAGAAAATTATTCTATGTCATTGGGCTTTATATCATAAGATATTAATAGCATTTCTTTCTCCTGTTAGTCATCATTACGTGTCTTAGGATCCACCCATGTTGCTCTGTGGACACCTTGTCTATGCTTGTGGGAGTTTTGCAGGCCCTTCTCGTGACTGTCTGCTTCTGTTTATTCACCCTCTCATCTGGGAAGGTAACACCCAGGTTGCCCCCAGCTCTCCCCAAATAATGTTGTGGTGAACGTCCTAGTATATGTCCCTGAGTGGAACCGAGGGATGCACATCCAGGAGCTAAGTGAGGGGGTCACAGCTCCATGTACACGTTTGATTTGACCATATTGCCAAGTTGGGGCTTCCCTGGTGGCTCAGGTAGTAAAGAAGCTGCCTGCAATGCGGGAGACCCGGGTTCAATCCCTGGGTCGGGAAAGTCCCCTGGAGAAGGGAATGGCAACCCACTCCATTATTCTTGCCTGGAGAATCCCATGGACAGAGAAGCCTGGTGGGCTGCAGTCCATGGGGCTGAAAAGAATTGAACACGACTGAATGACTAACACTTTCACTTTCTGTGCCAAGTGGCCCTCAGGAATGGCTGTCTGCTATCAGTACAAGGAGGGTCCCGAGGTCCCCACAGTCTCAACCTCTACTTGGCATTTTTCCAAGTCCTAATTTTTGCCAGGCCGATAGGATGATTCAATGTTCTTTCAATTTGCCCTTCCCTGATCCCTTACCAATAATTTCTAGCATCTGCTCAGGTGCCTGTCAGAGTTTTGGGTCTCCTCCTCACCTGCTCATCCTCTTTGCCCAGTTTTCTACCAGAGTGGCTATCTTTTTCTCTTGCTGACTTGCAGCTATTCCTTTTTTATATACATTCTGGATATTCTTCTCATTGATTTTACTTTTTTATTTTTGGCTTTGCTGGGTCTTTGTTGCAGCGTGCGGGCTTTTTCTAGCTGTGGCGCATGGGCCCTAGAGCACAGGGGCTCAGTGGTTGTAGTACACAGGTTTAGTTGCTCCGCAGAATGTGGGATCTTAGTTCCCTAACCAGGGATCAAACCGGCGCCCCCTGCATTAGAAGGTGGATTCTGAACTACCGGACCACCAGGGAAGCTCCTTTCATTGATTTTAGACATTTTAAATATAGTTTTTCCTCTCTGTCATTTGATATTTGTTCCACAGTGTCCTCAATTAAAAGAAATCTTTATTTGGATGTTATTAAATGCACCCTTTTCTGCCTCATAAGTTTTTTGTGGTTTGCTTGAGAAGTCTTTTCCTTTGTGGTTGCTGGTGTTATTGCTGTTATTAACCATTCCTGAGGGCCATGGCGGGGTGACACACGTATATACCAGTGCCCAGAGCTTTCCAATCTCACTCCTTGATCCTCCTTTGAGTCCAGGAGGCCTGGAGACACTTTCTCACTATGAGCTCAGTTCAGTCAGGGCCGTTACATCACCTTGTGTGAAGCAGGTGCTGAGGAGATTGGCTGAGAGTCACAAACAGCACATCACGGAGAGCATCCTTGAGATTAGAGGAGAGAGAAGAGAAAATGCTGGAGGAGGAAAACGGAGGAGAGGGTCTGAAACCGTATCACATGGCGTGGAATGGAAAAGTTAAAGAGAATGCACTCTGTACTTGTCTAAATGTTCCAGTCTGGAAAAAAAAAAAAAAAATCCATGGTGACTTCTCTCAGTGGAAAAAAGAAAGGAACAAAAATAGACTTCTAGGACCTTCCTTGGTAGTCCAATAGCTAGAACTCTGCACGCCCTATGCAGGGGCCTGGGTTCAATCCCTGGTCAGGGGACTAGACTCCATATGCCTCAACCTAGGAGCTGGTGCAGCCAAATAAATAAATATTTTTAAAAATAGACTTATATGAGAGCTTTGGTTGAATGGACTCACTTACTAAGTTTGGCAGAATCATACTGCAACTACTACTCTACTCCCGGGTATCTACACTACAGGACTACGCACTGCTTCATTCACCAAAAGACAGGGGATAGAATGATCACAGCAACATTATTCACAGCAGCCCCAAACTGGAAACAACTCAAATGTCCATGACAGAAAAACCAATCGATAGATCATGAACTAATCACACGATGGAAGACTATACAGCAACCAAAATAATGAGCTACAACTAAATACAATACAGAAGAATCACAAAGACACCAGGTGAAATGAAGGAAGCCAGACAAGATAGTTGATTCAGTTTATACATAGCTCAAAACCAGGCAAAACCACTTTGCTAGAAATTAGGCTGCTGGTAACACAAGGGGGCTTATGGGAAACAGAAACATGCTCTCCCTTGATTTGTGTCACATGGACGTGTTCAGTTTGTCACCGTTCAGCAACCTAAACACTTATGATTTGACTCTTTTTTGTACTTTCATTTAAAAATATGTCAACATGACACATTTAGGTAAACGAAAAAAAAGCACACATACTCAAAAGAAAAGTCTGTTTCTATGAGCATGTTTCTATGTATTTAAACAAACTCGTAGCCAACAGGTCAGATGAAAGCCAACCATGTGTCAGCCCTGCCTAAGAGGGGCAGTGGGCTAGGGTGGGGGCTCCCAGGGGGTTAGCTTCCATCTGCAACGTTTTGATAATAACAGTCTTTAAGATTGTGTGAGAATTGAATGAGTTAATATAAGCCCTTACAACAGTGTGAGGCATACAGTAGATGCTACATGAGGTTTTCTTACAATAAAAGGAATAGAGTGAAAATGTTTTCTGGGGGCACAAATGGCATTAAAACTAAGCTAGAAATAAAAGAAACAGAAGAAGAAATATACAAAATACCATGTCTTGTGACTTTCCAGTCAAACTTCTGTGCACTGTTAGACGTTAAGTATGTCCTTACAGAAATACAGACTTTTCTTTTGAGTGTGTGTACATAAATATGTCATATTAGGCACATTTTCTTTAAAAAGGGCTTTTATTGAAGCATGACAGTGACAGAACAGAGAATCACGGGTCTGGAGATCGAAAGATGGGGGAGATAGAGAGAGCCCGCCGGGTGATTGGGGGTGGGGGCCGGCAGCACCGGAAACCTCAGCCTGAAGGGATCCCCAAGTGGGGGGAGGGGGGACCTTTGGTCTCTCCCCAGCCTCTTCCTTCCCCCTGGCCTGGGGCTGGGTGGGGAGGGGCAGTTCCTCTTTCCTTCCCAAGCGCCGAGGAGGCCCCAGCTCCCAAGGGGCTAAGAAGATGGAGCTGTGGTGAGGGGGGAGGAGCTGAGCCTCACTCTTATAAGACCCCCCTTCCCCGCCAGGAAGCATGAACAGGAAAGACAGCAAGAGGTGAGAGGACCCTCCCCAAGGAGACCCGGAGCTCCGTAAGCCCCTGGGTCTCTCTCGGGCTGCAGGGGGAAGGTCGGGGAGGTTCTGACGAGGGGGGGGCACGGTGTCCAGCTACTTTCGCAGCCGCCGCAGAAGCAGGGGGCGCCAGGTAGAAAGATGCTTCGGGGTGTCCAAAGAAAGCTCAGGCTGGGGCTGTTGGCTCGGGCGGCT
>NW_011494852.1:6260903-6261058 GCF_000754665.1 Bison bison bison | reverse complement strand
CTCTAGGCTGGGTGTCTCTGTCCTCCCGGGGGTTTTCTTGGCTGCCCGCTGGACTGGAAACTCCAGACTCCTACAGGGCCCTACCCTAGGGGAGGGGAGTGTACAGTGGTCTTAAGGCTGTTAACAGGTAGCAATGTCTTTCGTTTTCTTCCATT
>NW_011494852.1:6258170-6260803 GCF_000754665.1 Bison bison bison | reverse complement strand
GCGGGGGGCAGACAGTCGGAAGGTAAGGGCCTAGCAGCTGCTTATGCCCGCAGGTTCTAGAGAAGGCTTCCTATAACCTGGAGAAGCTTGCCCTCCTGTCCTCACAGGGGCAATGGTGGCTGCATCCCTACTTGGGCAGCTTCTCCTTCCTCCCCCGGTTTGTCTCTGATGGCAAAAGGTCCCCTCCCCTATAATATCCAGGAGTTTAGTGGTGGAGACCTAGCTGCCTCATTCTCTCGCTGTGTGACCCTAGTCACACAGACTTGCCCACTCTGTGCCTCAGTTGCTTCTTCAGAGTCATAGTCCCTCCTCAGACTGGCTCATAAGTCCTCAGTGGTACAGCCTAGACCTATGGCTCTCAAGCATGCGCACACATCAGAGCCACCGAGGTCTTCTAAAACACAGGCTTCTGGGCTCACCTCCAAGGTGTCTGATGTTGTAGATCTGAGGTGGGGGCTGAGAATTTCTATTTATGTGAAGTTCCCAGGTAATGCTGTTGGGATTGGACCTCCTTTGAAAATTCCTGATCTATAGATAGGTGTTTACCTCTCTGCCCAGTACACAGTGGGTCATAGCAGTGCCCTTGTTATGGGGGTTTCCCAATTTCTGTTCATCCCCATCCCCCTAGCCTGGCTTTCAGTTTGCTCCATCACATTCTCTCTCTGCATCTCAAATCTAACTTTCCCACCCCTGGCCACTTAACAGTCTCAGCAAACTTAATCCCTTATTTAGCACTTTTGAAGAGCAGGACATTGAATGTTCATAATAAATTCCTGGGGAAGGTCCCAAGATGACTCTCATTTTTCACATGAGGAAACTGAGGTCCAGAGAAATGATGTCATTTACATAAAGTTACACAGCCAGCACAAATTTCTCCAACCCAGTTTTTTTGGGTTTTTTTTTTTTTTTTGGCCTCGAGGCAAGCAGGAGGTGAGTTTCCTAACCAGGGATTGAACTTGTGCCCCTGGCAGTGGAAGCATGGAGATAACTGCTGGTCCACCAGGGAAGTCCTTCCAACCCAGTTTTATCTGACTCCTGTGGAAGTCAAGGCTTTCTGCCTGGATTCTGCTCCCTCCTTCCTTCACCACCCCTGTCTCCCCATTACCCTCGTTCCCCAACTAGAACAGGAGCCTCAGAGAGGCGAAGGGCAGAGTGAGGGCTATTTTTAAACTTCTTGAAGCTGCCTCAGCCCGAGGGACCGCACCCAGCTCTGAAGAGCCCTGGTGAGGCCACGTTGCACCCGTATCTTCTCTCCAGGCTCCAAATCTAGAGACCCAGGCTCATAGCTGAGACTCAGTCCTGCTGAAAGGCTGGCTTGGGGGAGGGGTCTGTCATCTTAGTGGGGATCAAGAAGAGGGGGAGAAGAGAGAAATGAAATCTCAGGGGTCTGCTTCCCTCCTGAGGGCTCAGGGAAGGAGGGGTGGGTGTTGGAAGGCAAAGGGGAATTCTTTTTTCTAGTCTTTTTTTTTCCAATTTTTAAAATTCAATAATTTTATTTATTTTTCAGCTGCTCTGGGTCTTCATTGCTTTTTTGCATTGGCTTTCTCTAGTTGCAGTGATCAGGGGGCTATTCTTCATTGGGGTGCTCGGGCTTCTCATTGTAGTGGCTTCTCTTGTTGCAAAGCACGGGCTGTAGGCACACAGGCTTCAGTAGTTGTGCATGGGCTCAGTGCATGCTTAGTTGCTCCATGGCATGTGGAATCTTCCCAGTCTAGGGATCAAACTCAAGTCCCCTGCATTGGCAGGTGGATTCTTATCCATTGAGCCAACAGGGAAGCCCTGCAAAGAGGAACTCTGAGGAGCGGCCCTGAAGGCAGAACCTTCCATGATTCCCCCTAGGGAGGACAAGAATAGTTCTGGGGGTCTTCTCTCCATGATTCTCTGGGAGGTCTGGAGTAACCCGTCTGCCAACAGGAAGTCTCTTCCATGAGGTCTTGGGACCACATAGTCAAGGGGAATTCAGGGGCAGTGGCCGGTGGAGAGTTCTTATGATTCCTGGTGGGTCCTTACTAGTCCTTGGGAGGTCTTCTCCCATGATTCCCTCGGGGGGCAATCAGGGTAGCCTTAGGGGTTTTCCCCCTGGTTCCTTTGGAGTTTACCTGTAGGAGATGGCTCCCATGATCTGGACTACTGGGGTTTTCTCCTATGGATCCAATGTAGGTCAGGACTAATGCCAGCCCCTTTCCTTTAGGAAGCTTCTCCCAGGATGCCTTGGGGCTTTGGGGACAAGAAGAATGCTAGGGGTCTGTCTAAAGGAAGGGGCTCCCATGAATCCCCAGGGGATGTTCCCACAGGAAGTCCCACCAGGAATGCCCAGTCAAGACAGGGGGGCGGGGCCGGCCCCGACAGGCCCGCCGCCACAAGACATGCCCCAGCCCCCGGGAAATCAGCAAGGTCATGGCTTCCATGGCTCTGGGCATGCTGAACGAGGGTGGCTGCAGTGAAGATGAGCTGCTGGAGAAATGCATTCAGTCCTTTGGTGAGTCTTCCCCTTCCCTGGCCAGCCTCCCCCAAGTCTGAGCTTGGGCCAAGCACCCACCTCTCTCCGGGCTCAGTTTGAGGGGTATAGAAACAGAAGCAGGAGTATGTGGAATGAATCTCAATCACTATAGTAGGAACACAAGAGATACCTG
>NW_011494852.1:6257955-6258070 GCF_000754665.1 Bison bison bison | reverse complement strand
GGATGGGGCGGGCAGGGGTGGGGTGGGGTTCTGACTCTTATTTCCATCTTCAGCATGACTTGCCAGGCACAATGTTGGTCCATGCACAGTCCAGATGAGGAAACTGGAGCACAGG
>NW_011494852.1:6254373-6257824 GCF_000754665.1 Bison bison bison | reverse complement strand
GTTGTGTGCCCGAGCTCACACACGAGTCACTGGTAGAACTGGGGTTTGAACCAGGCTGTCCAACAGGGGCCATTCTAACCCAGAGTCCCCTTCTCCTGCCTGCAGACTCAGCTGGCAGCCTGCGCCGCGGGGACCACGTTCTCAACATGGTACTTGCCATGCACAGCTGGGTGCTGCCTTCTGCCCACTTTGCTGCCCGCCTGCTGACCTTATATCCTCCTGGGGCCATAAGCAGTGGGTAGAGGGCGGAGGACAGAGACGTGAGAACCTGTGGGGACGGGGTGAGCAGTCAGGTGTGAGATGCTGGATGACCGAGCCTTGACCGGAACTCAAGTACCAGGAGGCCACAGGGAGCACACAGGAGCTGAGACGGTTGCAGATCTGTCACCTGGTCAGGTAGGCCTGGGCCAAGACTCTACGCCCATGATGACCCAGGATCTTCACCCTGCTGCCACCCCCCCCAAAAAAAACACTTCCCAGAGACTATGCAGTCCTACTCCCCTACATCCCACTTCTGAGAAGCCCATGGCTTCTTTCCTAAAACCTCCCAGTTCTCCTGAGAACCCTCACCTCTTAGAGACCCCTGACCAGATCCTATGGACCCTTTCCCATCTGGTACCCCAAGACCTCCAGCTCAGATTCCTGAAATTCCTAAAACCTCCCATATACTCACCTAGCTTCTAAGACTCTGCTCACCCTGTTACCCCAAAATCTCATCCCATAAGCCCCCAACCTAGTCCCTGAGACCCACCCTGACTATTTTGCTTCCTAACCACTTCCCAGAGATTGCCCAATCTATCCTCCATAGATCCCTCAGCCTGTACTAAGAGGCCCCCAGTCCTACTCCCGGAGCTCCTCCCAGCCTGGTGCCTCTCTGAACCCTGGCCTTCCAGAGACCCCCCTGTACATATTTAGAGTCACCACCCCAAGCCCAGCACCTAGAGATCCCTCAGCCTGAGACCGCTTTCAGAGACCTGCGTCCCTCCCCCCAGCTCCATCCCACCGCCTCTAAACCACCCCACAGGTACTGGCTGACCCAACACCCTGAGACGATGCACCAGGACCCCCAGTTAGAAGAGGTTATAGGCCGCTTCTGGGCCACTGTGGAGCAGGAGGGTAACTCAGTCCAGCAGAGCCTAGGAGACTTCTCCAGTCGGTGAGTCAGCCCCTTTCCCTCCCCACCCACACCCCAACACCTCCCACCCTGAGTCCCTCTAATACGCTGCCTCTCTTTCCCCCCAGGCTTAGCCCGGGTGGCCCAGGCCCCCCACATCCCATGAGCAGCCCAGGCCTGGGCAAGAAGCGCAAAGTGTCCTTGCTTTTCGACCATCTGGAGACTGGGGAGCTGGCAGAGCACCTCACTTACCTGGAGTTCCGGTCCTTCCAGGCTATCACAGTAAGGACCCCTCTTCTCCCAGCTAGGGATGGCTTAGGGTGGAGCAGGGCCTGGCTGGGGCCAGGAAGGACTGAGAGGACCCAAACTGTCAAACTTGGGTGCTAGCAGGTACCGGAAAATGAGTTAAGCTGGCTCAATACGGAGCCCCCAGGGTTCAAATCCCATCAGCCCCTTCCTACTTGTGTGACTTTGAATTAGTTTCTCAACCTCTATGGGACTCAGTTTTCTCATGTGTAAAAAAGGAAGTCATAATATTTCATTGGCTCTTTGGGGAAATTAAATCAATATGTCCATTTAAAAATGCTCATCACAGGGGACTTCTCTGGTGGTCCAGTGGCTAAGACTCTGCTCTCAGTTCAGGGGGCTCAGGTTTGATCCTTGGTCAGGAAACTAGATCTCACATGCTGCAACTAAGAACCAGTGCAGCCAAATAAATGAATATTTTTAAAAGGCTTGTCACAGTGCCTGGCACATAGTAAGTGCTCAAAATATTTTTATTAATTGTTCATTTATTTGAGAAGCATTTAAATACACTGTGCTTTGGCCTGTTTTCTGTAAAAGGGGGGCTTAATTCCTGTCTCATAGGTACCTGGTGGCTCAAATGATAAAGAATCCACCTGCAATGCAGGAGACCTGGGTTCGATCCCTGGGTAGGGAATTTACCCTGGTGAAGGGAACCACAATCCAGTATTCTTGCCTATAGAATCCCATAGGCAGAGGAGCCTGGTGGGCTACAGTCCATGGAGTCGCAAAGAGTCGGACACAACTGAGTGACTAACACTCATTTTCATAGGATCAGTGCCTGAGGCAGAGTAAATGCCATACAGTTGAACCATATGAAATTGGCATAGTTTGACATATTTTACCTACTCAAATGATTATTTAAAATGCTTCAAACTATGAGTTGGACATGACTGAGCGACTTCACTTTCAAACTATATATGTATTTAGTTATTGCCATCTTGACATCATTTTGAGGGTAGGTGGGGATCTGGTTCCTTAATGTGAAAATTTCCTGACCGTACACTGCAGTGGATGTGGGTATGTAATGTTGACCCCTTGTGCAGAACAAATAGCAGTTAGTTCTGTATCCTCTTCTGTACACAAGTCAGGTATACCGTTAAGGGCAATAGACTGAGTTCCCACTGTGACTTGGGCCTGTGTGACCCAGGGCAAATTACTTAGCCTCTCTGTGCCTCAATGACCTCATCTGTAAAATGGGAATCATATAGTATTCTATTCATCAACTTGCTGTAAGGTTGTGACAAAGGGCTCAGAATAGTGCCCAGCTTTCTTTAAACGTTTCTCCTCAGATGAAAGGGGGCCATGGTGACGTCAGGGACATGTGATGGCCTGGCTAGGACATCGGAGGTCGTGACTGCTTGGGGGATGGGAGTGTGAGGGTTAGGGCCTGAGGTTTCCAGGGCCCACCCTGACGCCCACCTCTCCCCCAGCCCCAGGACCTGCGGGACTACGTTTTGCAGGGCTCTGTGCGGGGCTGCCCGACCCTGGAGGGATCTGTAGGTCTCAGCAACAGCGTGTCCCGCTGGGTGCAGGTCATGGTGCTGAGCCGTCCCGGGCCTGCACAGCGAGCACAGGTGCTGGACAAGTTCATCCAAGTGGCACAGGTGAGGCCCGCCTTCTGAACACCTGCCCCGCGGGGCTCTCGGGCTGTGACGTCACCATCTCCTGGCCCCGCCCTGCCGCATCTCGTCCCACCCTGGCCATGCCCCAGAGGCCTCAGTCCCATCGTTCTAACTCAGGACTGTGATGGCACTTCTTCTCTGGCCTTGATTTCACCACGCAAACCCGCCATGGCCCCACTCCTTGGTCCCAGAGGTGGCAGGTGACGACAGCCAAGCCCTATGCCCAAATATTCTGTCGCCAGGGCAACGGAAGAGGAGGCTCTTTCGTGCCTCCACCTTTGCGTCATCCCCTGCCCCGGTCCCTAGGCCCCAGCTGCCCCTTCAGGACAGTGACAGCATCCGGCCCCACCACTTGAGGTCTCCCTAGGCCCCGCCGTTCCCTCCTCCCCCTACCCCCTTTCTCCCCTCC
>NW_011494852.1:6251047-6254226 GCF_000754665.1 Bison bison bison | reverse complement strand
GTGGCCACGCCCCCTTGCGTACTTCCTCGCAGACCACGCCCTTCCTCTGGCGTCTTTCCTCGCCTTGCTTCCCCTCCTTGGCCCACTAGACTTAGAGGTTCTGGCCTCTACGTGGGGTCTCCTCAGTCTGAGCATCTTACTCTTCCCTGGCCCCACCTTCTCCACCCAGCAACCTCCGCTCTTAAACTTGAGAAAGGGGAGGGTGAGGCTATTGTTCCTGGTGACTGGCTGACCCCGCACCTGCCTCTCATATCTACCTGACCCCTCCGTATCAGTCTAGCCCCATTTACTTCTGCCCGGCCCCTAACTCCTGCCCAGAGCACGGGCCTTCTTGCCCCTTCTCACCTGTCTGACTCCCAGGGCAGAGACCGCCTAGTTGCCTGACACCCTAACCTCTCTCTGAATCCTTCACAGCTGACACAGACCTGTTGAGTCCCCAAACTGGTCCAACTCCCCATACTCGCCTGACTCCCCCCACTTTCATCTGACTTCACATTAGTCTATCATCTGCATGACCCCCTGATAATGCCCACATACCTGCTTGCGGCCCACTCCTGCCTGACACATCTCACCTATCTGATGCCTACACGGCAACCCCCCACGCATGCTTAAGACTTCATCTCAGCTGGGGGGATGCTGTCACTTGAACCCCCAATTTACCTGTCCTCCATGTGGTACCCGCCACTTCTGCATCACCTTCCCTCCCTAGAAGCTCCTCCAGTTGCACAATTTCAACACGCTGATGGCAGTCACCGGCGGCCTCTGTCATAGTGCCATCTCCAGACTCAAGGACTCCCACGCCCACCTGAGCCCTGACAGCACCAAGGTGAACTCCTATTGCCCTCCTCAAAGTTCCAGTGATCAATTACCCTGAACCCCCACACTTTTCCCAACCCCCTCCACCCCTTCCCAGGAGCCCTGGAGCCACCTGGAGACCTTGCTCCTCCAAATCCGACAGCCCCCCAGGCTTTGTCCTCCCTGTCACTCTTCCTCCTTCTTCACCCATGGTGCTGACCTCTCTCCTGAGTGTCTGGTCCTGAGCAGCACTGGAGGGAGACAGATGAGAGATGCTAGCAGAGAACTTGCAGTCTAGGTGGGGAGTGAAATGATGTCCCCAAGGATACCAACATTTGGGCTACCCATGGGAGAGCATGGGTTGGGGTGTCCCTTAAGAAAGTGTCTTAAGGAGAGTACGTCATCCATGAGTCAGGTGTGTGGCTGAGGTCAGGACGTGACAGGATATTAGGCTAGAGATGCCCCAGGGTGGGGGGCAGGGAGGATGCTGTTGAGTCTTTTGCAAGCCCAGCTAAGGTGTCTGGTCTTTATCTAGAGGGCACTGGGGAGTTAGGAAAGATGACAGCACCCATGATCAGAGTTGGGTTTCTTAAAAATCACTCTTGGCTGGGGAATGGGAGATAGTGGGGCCTTTCTGAGATGGGGACCCAAGAAAAAGAGCAGTCTGGATAGTGCTGAAGCCAGTGTGGGACAGGAAGGGCTTGGGGAGAGGTCCAAAATTCCACTGGGCCCCTGGGGATCCGAAGCCACACCACAGACTGCTGGGCACCCCCCTTCAGGGAGCTGGGGGAACAATGCCAGCCTCCCCCATTCCATGCCCCTCCCACACAGGCCCTGCTGGAGCTGACAGAGCTCCTGGCAGCCCACAACAACTATGCCCGTTACCGCCGTACCTGGGCTGGCTGCATGGACTTCCGGCTGCCTGTCCTGGGTGTGCACCTCAAGGATCTGGTGGCCCTGAACGAGGCGCAGCCTGACAGGTTGCCTGATGGCCGCCTGCACCTGCCCAAACTCAACAGCCTCTACCTGCGGCTGCAGGAGTTGGCAGCCCTGCAGCAACAGCACCCCCCGGGCAATGCCAGTGAGGACCTTCTGCACCTGCTCACGGTGAGCTGCCTGGAGCTGCCCCAGTTGAGCTCCCAGAGACTGCGCCTGTAGGGCCCTGAGATTTAGGGTCCTGATGGATGAGGATCAGGACAGAATAGTAGAATAGCCCTGGAATGCATGGGTTTTGAAGCCAGAGCTTGTAAGTTTTGTTCTTGTTTTTTCCTGTGATCTCAGGCAAGTCACTTAACTCCTCAGCCTGTTTCCTTAACTGCAAAATGGGAATACTAATAGGATGTACTTCAGAGAGTGGTTGAAAAGAATCAATAATATAATTCATGTAAATATCACTCATACAGTTCACACAGAGTACTTAAAGTAGTATCTGGAACACAATGAGCTCTATATAAAGTAATGCATTTTGAGGGACTTGCCTGATGGTTCAGTGGCTAAGACTCCAAGTTCCCAATGCAGGACGGCTCAGGTTCGATCCCTGGTCAGGGAACTAGATCCCATATGCTGCAACTAAGAGTTTGCACGCCACAACTAAAGATCCCACATGCCACAACTAAGACCTGGCACAGCCAAATAAATAAATTTTTAAAAATATGTTTTTCCCCCAATTCGCCAGGGAACTCAAATATCCATTGATCTTAGCTCCAGAATTGCTTTGGGCTTTCGTTCTCCTAAACTTCAAGGTTCTGAGCTTCTCACACCAACAGATCAAAATTCCAAGCTATAACATATTCAGGAATCTAAGCAAAAAGATAATGTTATTAATCATTTTCTGTGTGCCAGACACCATGTTAAATAGTCTCCATGTTAAACAGAGCACTTCATTCCATCCTCACACGCCTACAAGGAAGGGACCCTTATTTGCCCATTTACAGATTGGGAAACTGAGGCCCACAGAGGTGAGGTCATTTGCCCCCTGTCCCACAGCAGGCCAGCTTCAGAACATGAGTGTTAACATATGTTAACCATCACACTATGTCCCAAGACTGCAAATGTGCAGTCCTGGCTATATTTTATTTTACATAGATAGATAGGAAGATAGAGATTTCTTTCTAAAGAGCAATAAATTGACAGAGACTGGGATTTCGAGGACCATGTAGTCAAAGACTGAAAAGTTGACTTTCAGATCCTAAGTCAGGACCACGAGGAAATTGAAGATGTGGGGCTCCTTGTTTGAAATTATTGAGAATTTCAAGAGGGTGACAGCAGGGCTTTAAATGAACCAAAGGCCCTTCTATGTGTGGGGCCTGCCTCTGAAGCTGGTCCTGCCCTCTGATGATTGGTGCCTAAGCTGCCATGCTTTGCTGCCTCTCAGGCCATCAGAC
>NW_011494852.1:6242696-6250947 GCF_000754665.1 Bison bison bison | reverse complement strand
ATGATTGTGGCCTAACCTGCCATGCTTTGCTGTCTCTGAGGCCATCAGCCCAAATATTTATTGCGCACCGGCTGTGAGCCAGGCATTACTTTAGGCACTTAGGCTCACAGCAGTGTGCACATCAGGAAAAAAAATTGCTGTCTTGTGGGGCTGACTTCCTTGTGGGGGAGAGAGCCAGTGAAAAAAGTAAATAAGTAAATCGTATGGTCTTTTAGAAAATAGGTGCTATAGAGAAAATTACAGCAGAAACAGATAATGGAAAGTGATAGAGGTTTGCACTTCTAAATAGGATCAAAAAAAAAACAACACACAAAAAACACCTCAATGAGAAGATGGTGTTTCTGGACTAGGAGGCCGGCGGTATGGAGAGTGAATGGGGGCTCAGTGGGAGAGAGGACCATGGAGAGAGGGGTTTTGGAAAGAGGAGGAGACTGGGGGTCTGGGCAGTCCTAGCTTGCAGGGGGAGGATGGAGACAAGAATGGTCCTTAACATCCTGCCCATCCCCAGCTTTCCCTGGATCTCTTCTACACGGAGGACGAGATCTATGAGCTTTCCTACGCCCGGGAGCCCCGCTGTCCCAAGAGTCTGGTGAGACCCCAGCCCTGACCTCTGACCTCCAGCCCAAGCCTCTGCCCTGACTAACTGTGCCCCTCTGTCCCTGCCCCAGCCACCCTCGCCCTTCAAGGCGCCCCTGGTGGTGGAGTGGGCCCCTGGTGTGACACCTAAGCCTGACACGGTCACTCTGGGTCGGCACGTGGAGCAGCTGGTGGAGGTGAGGAGGTGCCCTGAGCCGGAGGAGGGATCTAAGACTGTGGGGACCCCGGGCACTTTCCTGGTGGTCCAGAGGTCACAACTCCACACTGCCAATGCAGAGGGCGTGGGTTCAACCCCTGGTCAAGGAACTAAGATTGACATGCCATGGGGTGTGGACAGAAGATTAAAAAAATAAGATAATGGTGGGGACCCTAATCTGACCTTACTCTCCCCTTCCCATGCTCCTCCCAAGTCTGTGTTCAAGAACTATGACCCTGACGGCCGCGGCACTATCTCTCAGGAAGACTTTGAGCGACTCTCAGGCAACTTCCCCTTCGCCTGCCATGGGCTTCACCCACCCCCCTGCCAGGGGTAGGTTCTCCCGACTCCTGGGTTCCCTTAAGATGAGGACATGGGGTAGCCAGGGCTCCTGGGTCTGGGAGAACAGGGCCAGGCCTGCTAAAGTGCAGTCTCTCCCCCAGGAGTGGCTCCTTCAGCCGTGAGGAGCTGACAGGATACCTGCTCCGGGCCAGTGCCATTTGCTCCAAGCTGGGCCTGGCCTTCCTGCACACCTTCCAGGAGGTCACCTTCCGCAAGCCCACCTTCTGTAACAGCTGCAGTGGCTTCGTGAGCATTCTGCCCACCATCACCCTGAGGGACCCCTCCTGGAGCACCCTAACTCTTCACAGCCTGGGCTGGGAAAGCCAACCCTTCCCTGTGGCGCTCACAATCCCCAAGCCCCAGATAATGCCCATATTCAGGAAAATCCTCCAGCCTCAAATAGTCCCCATACTTCACAGGGAAGCCTGGCGTGGTTCAGCTCATGGGGTCACAAAGTCAGAAACAACTGAGCGACTCAACAACAAACACTTCACAGAAACCCTAAATAATGGCTGTTCCCTACACCCTGGATAATGCTGAAGTCTCGACAATGCCCAAATCCCAGTCTCCATCCTGGATAATTGCCAAACCCTGGATAATAAGGGCTTTCCAGGTGGCACAGTGGTAAAGAATCCGCCTGCCAATGCAGGAGTCACCAGAGACACAAGGTCGATCCCTGGGTTGGGAAGATCCCCTGGAGGAGGAAATGGCAACCCACTCCAGTATTCTTGCCTGGGAAATCCCACAGACAGAGAAGTCTGGCGGGCTACCGTCCATGGGGTCGAAAAGAGTCAGATACAACTGAGCATCCACGCACTGGACTGAATGGGTAGGTTATCTGCAAACTGAATCAGGCTCCCAAGTCTCTAGGCCCTGAATGATTCAAACTCTGTACAATTTCCAAAACCAGTTGGATTTGGAAGTCTGTCCTCCAATCTGTGGAACGGACAGATCTCTCACTCCCAAACCCAGACCGATTTGCAAACCTTGGATTGCTTTCCAAATTCACTTTTTTAATTCACTGAATAGACACTGAGCACCTCCAGGGCACTAGGCGCAGTTATAGGCTGTGGGCGGGGGTGGAGGGGGACAGGCGGAAACAGAACAGACGCAACCCTTGCCCATAGAATGTATGTTTTATTAACTCTGGATTTTGTCCGATTCTCATATCATAGGTGACTCTCCAAACTTGAGACAAATCTCCAAATTCCTTGAGTCTCCCAGACTCCACATAGGCCTCTAGCCTTGGGCACTTCCAAAACCTGGATGGTTTCCTGCAGACAGCCCCTGTCCCTACCCCAATCACAGCTCTCCCTCTCCTAGCCTAGGTAACCTGTTCTGCTCTCTCTTCCCAGCTTTGGGGTGTCACCAAGCAAGGCTACCGCTGTCGGGGTGAGTGGAGCATCAGTAGAGAAAGGGGATCTAGGACCTCCAAGCTGGAAGAATGGGGGACATGGACTGGGCCTCTGGCACTAACCTCTGAATTTCCCCCAGACTGTGGGCTGTGTTGCCACAGACACTGCAGAGACCAAGTGAAGGTGGAGTGTAAGAAGAGGCCAGGGGCCAAGGGCGATGCGAGTCCCCCAGAAGCCCCTGTCCCACCCACTCCAGTTCCCCAGGCCAGCTGTGGTAAGACCCAGGGTGTGGCAGTCCTGGGAAGGGGGGCCTGGTGGACGGATGGGGATTCATTCCAAGGTCATGAGGCCTTTCCCATCATACCTACGTCCCTCCCACCTGCGCCCCTGCACACAGGCTCCGAGGACAATCTCTCCTACACGCTATCCCTGGAACCTGAGACTGGGTGCCACGTTCGCCATGCTTGGACCCAGACAGAGTCCCCACACCCCTCCTGGGAACCAGAGACGGTGAGGAGGAACTGCCCCCTACCCCCAACTGGATACGGGGAGACCAGCCTGGTTGCCTGGAGGAACCCAGATAGACATGGGGAAGCAAAGGAAAAGTGAAACGAGGCAAAACTCCTCAAGTGCTTGGGCAGGAGGGTGTAGATATGGGTTAATATTTAATGTTGACAGCAATTTCAGTATGTTGGCAGGGAGGGGAAGGGGTGACCCCTAGTACAAAAGAAAAAGTGAGTTTAGGAATAAAAACAGAAAGAAAACTATAAGATGTCAAGAATAAGGCCAAATAGATCAGATACTATTAATAAATATTGGAGTAAATTCCACTCATCAAAAGGGCGACCTCTCAGAATGAGCTAAGGAAACTTTGCTTTGACACATTGGGGAGAGGCTCTCCCCGCAGTGAACCTGAACACTGTACACTCCCCACGTCACCCCATGTCTTCCTCCTTCCAGGTCCCTCTGCCAGCGAAGGCCTCACCACCCACCGAATCCTCCAAGCTGAACTCTTAGATGTTGCCTTGGTCTCGTCTCGTCCCTACTTCATCCTCCAGAGTCAGTCTCAAGTCCTCTTCTTCCGTTTCCTTCCCATCCACACTGCCTTTGTTGAAGCTTCTGTCATCTCTTACCCCAAAAGAAAGTTATTTTCTTCTTTTGCATCAGAGTGGCTGTTAATCGTATTCCCTTCTCTTGCATGTGATATCCGTGCAGCTCTGTGTTGGATACGTTTAGACCTAGCCCAGGTGGCTCAGTGGTCAAGAATCTACCTGCCAATGCAGGAGACTCAGGTTGGATCCCTGGGTTGGGAAGATCCCCTGGATGAAGGGAATGGCAACCCACTCCAGTATTCTTGCCTGGAGAATTCCACAGACAGGAAAGCTTGGCAGGTTATAGTCCATGGGGTCACAAAGAGTTGGACATGACTGAGTGACTAAACCACATCATCATCTTGCCAAGTCCTTAAGTTCCCATTTTACAGATGAAGAAACAGGCTCAGTGAGGTCAAACTGCTCACCAAAGGGGGCAGAACTCCTGAGTGTTAAGAGTCAGGACTCATACCCAGTTTGTCTGCCTCTCACATGGAAGCTACTGACCAATATACTGCACTGATGTCAGTATGGGTCAGGAGCCAGAGGGGACAGGGGGTAGAGCTCCAAACTCAGATGGGAGAGAAGGCCAGAGAAAGGGTGGAACAGGGAGGGAACCTCTGAAACCCAAGTCAGATCAAACCCCTCCTCTGCTCAGAGCCCTCCTGTGGCTCCATCTCACTCAGGGAAACCAGAATCCTCACTGCGCCCCACCCCACATGGTCTGCCCGTCACCTCTCCAGCCTCCCCTCCCGGCACTCACCCCGTCATTCATCCTGCTTCAGCTACACTGGCCCCAGTGGTCCCTGATCATGCCCCCAAACACTCCTAGCTCAGGACCTTTGCACAGGACACTCTGCCGGGAAGGGGGTCCACGTGGCTCCCTTTCTGGGGTTTAGCTCAAGTATCACCTTAGTGAGGCCTCCCCGGATCACACAAAGCTGCAATCCCCCCATAGTCCCCCGATCCTGGCTTCCTGCCTGCTTTATTTCTCTCCAAAGCCCTTTTCTCATCTGACAAACTAAACTTTCTTGTCTGCCCTCCCTCACCTGAAAGGTAGCTCCAGGAGACCAGGGAGTTTTATTATCTGTATCCCCAATGCCTAGAACAGGGCTGGCACACAGTGCTTACTGACGGATGTTTGTCCAATGCCTGCCTGTCTCCTGCCCCATGCCCACAGGAGCAAAGGTTGTTGCTGAAGAGAACGGGACTTGAAGGGTCAGAGCAGCAGGGGCCTGCCTGTTCAGACCCAGGGGACAGAGACCTCCAATCTCACCTCAAACCTGAGCACCCCTGCCCTGGCCCCCACAGAGACAGGTCCTAGGGCTGTAATAAATCACATTTATTTTCCAGAGAATACGGTCCTTGGTGTTGAATGGCAGATGCGGGGAGGACTTTGGGGCCTCAGGAACGGGATATGGGGCTGGGATGCCAGGTGCCAAGAGAAACCCTCAGGGTGACTCCTCAGAGATTAGCATCGCATGAAGGAACCCTCCCCGAAATCATCAGTCCCCTTTACTTCTTCTTCTTCTTCCGGCCCCAGCACTGGCGGCCTGCCTTCCGCCCACCTCCGTCCTCTCTTCTGCTCTGCCAGCTGGGCATGGGAGCCTCCAGCTCATTTGGGCGGCCCCCCCGGTCTG
This sequence comes from Bison bison bison, assembly GCF_000754665.1. Lineage (NCBI taxonomy): Eukaryota > Metazoa > Chordata > Mammalia > Artiodactyla > Bovidae > Bison > Bison bison. The sequence continues at coordinate 6,245,726 of NW_011494852.1, read as the reverse complement.
GAACGCTGCCCATAAGCACCTGAGAGATGATTAGACTTGAGTTTGAGAGAAGAAAAATATCTTGGACAAGGGGACCAGAGACCCAAGAGAACAGGAAGGGAAGGGCAGATTTTGGGACTTCCCTGGTAGTCCAGTAGTTAAGACTCCACACTCCCAATGAAGGGGGCACAAGTTCAACCCCTGGTCGGAGAACCAAGATCCTGCATGCTGCGTGGTACAGTGGTGGGGACTGCATGGTGGGAGAAACAGTCCTGGAGCTTTCAGTCAAGGGGCTTCAGCAGAAGAGGAATACAGGGGAGGGTGATGATAGAGGTCCACATCCCCAGCAATATGAATGAGGGCACTCCACCTTTTGTCTGTTTCATAGTTGGGCTTTGTATAACATTTCCAGCAAATCAGTGTTTTGGTTTTTTTCCCTCACTTAAAATTTTGCTTCACTTTTTGCTGTGCTAGATTTTATGCCCTAAGAATCATACGTGTGCTCAGTCGTTTCAGTCAGGTCCGATTCTGTGACCCTGTGGACTGTAGCCCGCCAAGGTCCTCTGCCCATGGAATTCTCCAGGCAAGAATACTGGAGTGGGTTGCCATGCACTCCTCCAGGAGATCTTCCTGACCCAGGAACTGAACCTGTGTCTCTTATGTCTCCTGCATTGGCAGGCAGGTTCTTTACCACTAGCGCCAGCTAGGACGCCCAGGTCATATAAGACTGTTTAAACAGAGATCTATGAGGCTAAATTTGAGACTAATCATTTGAACAGAGGGTAGTTTTGCTTTTAAAAATGGTTAAAACCCAAAACAACAGACTGCAGTGATAGGGGAGGATTTTAAGCCAAAGCAGGAGAGGTGGGCAAGGACTCAGTAAACAGATGGACTTTGTTTTGAAGGCACTGGGGAGCCATAGAAGGGTTTTGAGCTGGGGAAGGACATGGTCAGATTTTTGAGTTGGAAATTTCCTTCTAAATGCCATGTGGAGAGGGAAGGATAGAGGTGGTGAGTCCAGAGGCCAGGAACCTAAGGAGAAGGCCAGAGCAGCAGCCCAGGCTGGAGAGGACAAGCTCGTCCAGGGCAGAGGCGGCTGAAAGGCCAGTTTGAAGGCCAAGGGTGTTTAGCGCCCTTCCCCATCCCCAGGTGCTCACCTTGTTGATAGCACAGCAAGTCCCTTGGCGGGCAGTCTTGCTAGTGGCTGGGACAAGGCGAGACAGATCGGCTCGGGCAGCCAGGACGTGTGCGATGGAGATGTCTGATTCTGAGGTCAGAGCCTCTCGAATTGGGATCAGCACTGCCTTCATGGCCTCTCCTTGGGCCTACGAGGTAGTGGGAAAACATGCCCATGAGCCCTCATCAGATGGGACCTGTAATCTTGAAAGCATCTCTCTTCCCTACTCAGGCCCGCATCTTTTTTTCTTTAATATTTCATTACGATTTTTGTTTATCAAAGTATAGTTGACTTACAATGTTGTGTGCTTCCCACATCTTTTATGTATGTTTTTTTTGGAAGGAGGCATGCCACGCAGCATGCAGCACGAGGGATTCTAGCTCCCCAACCAGGGATTAAACCCCTGCCCTCTGCAAGGGAAGCGTAGAGTCTTAACCACTGGGCTGCCAGGGAGGGCCCTCACATCTTTTAATAAGGAGTATTGCTCTAAATACTCTTCCTGCTCAGACCAGGAAATCCTAGAATGCCCTGGGGGCCCAGAGATTCCACATCCCCAACCTCACAGGATTCTAAAATGACCTAGGTCTCAGAATCAGCAAGAGGGTCGTATTCCTGGCCCTCCCTTCCTCCCCGCTGCAGCCGCAGCTCCCACAACTGCTCCCGCCTAGGTCTTCTGCCCACACCTCAGCCCGATCACTCCAGTGGAAAGCAGATGTGGTGAGGTCAAGGCGCTTAAGGAGGAGGGAGCGGCGCCAGCCGTACTGATCCCGCAGGCTTTGGGACAGAGACGCCAACGCTTCCTGGGGGAAAAGGTCTCAGTCACGCCAGGGGTCGCCCTCATTCCCATCTCTGGATGAGAACCCTGTTCACTTACAGCCATACACAACCTTACCCATCTGGGTGCGTCCAGTGGGTGGTTGAGGAGGGGCTGCAGGGACTCTGGGGGCAGGGAAGGCAGCAGCGCGGAGATCTGATGGGAGAAGGAGGAAGCTAGAGTTAACTTCGCTGAAATCGGATAGACTCCTCCGTGAACCCCAGTTCCCTATGACCCTGAGGACCCCGGCCATAGAACCAAGAATGGCAGTCACAATTCTGCTGATGAAGACATCGGAGGCGGTGGCACTCCTCCTGGAGCCTCTTGGAGAGGGGGCTCTCCCCCTACGAGGAAGGTGGGGTGGCCCTGGTGTGGAGGGGATTCTGGCTACCTTGGCATGCAAGTCCTGAAGCAGCTGACAGGCTGGGGTCCCCCGCGTGGGTCTGGGCAGCCCCAGGGCTTGGAGAGTAAGGATCAGTTCCTGGACCATGCCAGATCCCTCCTCTGCCTCCTCCCCACAGGATGGCTCGGGGTTGGGATCCAGACGGGAGCGCAGGCGGAGGAGGCGGGCGGCCTGGACCTCGGAGCAGAGAAAGCCTAAAAGTAGGGAAAAGGAGCAGTACAATCAAGGAGGGCCGCCACCCCCGCTACCGGGGTCGAAAAGTTCAAGCGGCTTCGAAACTTACGCCTCCTAGTTCCACCCACCTAGAGCCCTGACTCCACCACCAGGATAAGCTCCACCCACTTCGAGACCTAGCTCTTTCTGCAGAATTCAATGGAGTCGCACAGAGTCGGACACGACTGAAGCGACTTAGCAGCAGCAGCAGCTGCAGAATTCAAACCCTGCTCACTTCGGAACCACCCTGACTCCGTGTTACTCGATCTACCTGAGCTTCAAGAACCTCCATCAGAATCCTAACCCCGCCCACCTCAGAGCCCTTAGCCCGCCCCAGAGTTCTACTCCACCCGCCTCCCGCCCGGCTCGAACGCCTCAAAGTTATGACCACGCCCCCCGGAGGCGGGGGGAATCCTGGCTCCACCTCAACGTACGGAGCCCGCC
>NW_011494852.1:6242403-6242596 GCF_000754665.1 Bison bison bison | reverse complement strand
GGCGCAGGCGCGCGTCGGGCTCCCGCAGTGAGGCCGCGCAGTCCCCGCCGCAGAGCTCGCGGTCCGGACAGTGCAACTCCCGCAACAGGCCGGCCAACTGCCGCAGGAATTCCTCCTCAGCGCCGGGACCTATTGGAGGCGGGAGATGGTCAGGGCGTGGCGGCGGCACCCAAGGCTCCAAACCTCCCGACCT
>NW_011494852.1:6241674-6242303 GCF_000754665.1 Bison bison bison | reverse complement strand
CCCTCCATGCGTACCGTCGCCGGCGCTCAACGCCTCCGTGCCCTCCTCTCGCTCCCGCTCCAGAGCACCCAGAGTCGCCAGCTCCGCCGCCAGCCGCGCGCACAGCGCCCTGAAGTCTGGGCACGAGGTGCCCGGCGACGCTGCCCCCGGGCAACCCTCATACCTGCGGCGCGGTCGAGAGAGCGGGAGCGGGTGGGAGAGGTTAATAGGAATTTCTGAGGGAAGACCTGCCCCTTCCTGCACCCCCAGCCACACCCGGCTCCTCTTACCCCAGGGCCAGCAGGTCCTGGGCCACTGCGGCCCACTCCTGCTCCTCGGCCTCCGCCCCCTCCATGAGTGTCGCCTCTTCTTCAGGCGCGCGCCCCCTGCCGGTCGGTGGGAGGCTCCGCCCCAGGAGCGGCGTGCGCGCGGCCCCTTTAACTGACCAATCAGCCTCTTCTCGCTAAGGGCCTTCGTCATTCCAATTGGTGTAGAAGGAGGTAGAATCCTCCCTCAAGTTCGCCGCCTTAGCCGAATACTAGAGCGCGTCCTTTCGGGTAACCAGTCAGGGTGCTGGAAAACCCACCTGGCTTTGTAAAAATCCAGAGCAGGCGTTTTGGATCCCGGCTGTCGCGACAGACCAGCGGTGT
>NW_011494852.1:6236143-6240613 GCF_000754665.1 Bison bison bison | reverse complement strand
CAGTATTCTTGCCTGGGAAATCCCATGGACAGAGGAGCCTGGTGGGCTACAGTCCATTGGGTCACAAAGAGTTAGACACAACTCAGTGACTAAACCACCACCACCTCTTAGGATAAAGAAGGTGGGATAATGACTTTACAACTAAGCAGCTGAGACTTTCACTTTCATACCTAAATTGAACTCGACCATTATCTTGCCCACTTCTCCTGGCCTCTGCTCCTCTCACCCTGGTCCTGTGCACCACTGTCTCCCCTGGACCATTCTAGCAGCCTCCTCCCTGTCTCCAAGCCTCCCCCCTGCCGCCTCCACCAGCCCACCAGGATCTGTCCCCACAGGCAGCCAAAGGGAACCTGTGAATAACTGAGTCAGGTCACATCTGCTGTGACATAGAAGCTCCAAGCTGCCATGTTGGAGACTTCCTGTAGCTTCATGTCACTCAGGGTGAACAGCAAAGTCCATGCAATGGCTTGCAAGGTCCCAGAGATCTTCCCTGTCACCTTTACCCCTTCTTTCACCTTTCTGTCTCCTAAGCACCCTCCTGCTCTTGCTCCTCCCCCTCTCCAGCTCCCTTGACATCCCTCAGATTTACCAGACATGCTCCTCCCTCAGGGCCTTGCACGACTGTCCTTTTTACCTGGAATGCTCTTCCTACAGACATCCCCAGGACTCCCTCACCTTCAGGGCTATTTAAATGCCAGCCTCCTCCATGGGGCCTCCCTGACCACCAAGGCAATAACTGTCTGTATCCCCCATCTTCACTTTATTTTTTCTTTATAGGATATATCATTTCTTAGTGGTAAAGAACCCACCTGCCTATGCAGGAGACATAAGAAACACGGGTTCGATCCCTGGGTTGGGAAGAGCCCCTGGAAAAGATCATGGCAACCCACCCCAGTATTCTTGCCTGGAGAATTCCATGGACAGAGGAGCCTGATGGTCTATAGTCCATAGGGTTGCAGAGAGTCAAAGAGTTGGACACGACTGAAGTAACTCAGCATGTATGCATATATCATTTCTAATATGTTATCTCCTTCATTATATCTTATCTCCTTCACTAACATGCTATCTCCTTCACATGTTGTCTCCTTCACTATAAAGTTCACAAGTTCCTTGTGGGAAAGAAATTTTCTGTTCACTGTTTTATCCCCAGCACCTAGAACAGGGCTTGGTGTACAACAAGTGTTCAGTAAATGTACTTGTGGAGTGATTGGATGTATAAAATTCAGCCAGAGGGTCTGCTTGGGACTAAAGGATGAGAAGGGGAAAGGAGGATTTGTCTGGTCTGGTGACTCAGGAAGGTGAGCGGATGGGGTGCATCAATGCAAATAAAGAACAGAGGCTGAGACTTTGTCACAGACATTTCTTGGAGCCGATATCTCATGCCCCCTCCCCCAATGACAAGGCTGGTCTTCGGCCCCCATCCTCCCCCACTACTTCAGCCTGCACTGATAACAATATTGAGGTCACAGACTGGCTTAGAATCAAGATCAGGAAGATAAATGTCGAGGTGCCTCCCCCAAGCCTGGGGGCCAAGCATCCAATCTGAGGGGCAAGCAGCTGGGAAATTGGGCCTGGGGGCTCCAGGGTTTGAGGTCTTCCTGGCTCCCAGGGTCATCCCTCCATGCACCCCTGATTTAGGGGTGATGAAGAGTAATCATGGATCAGAGGTGGGTATTAGCAGGGAGCAGGACTGGGAGACCTGGGAGAGGCGGTGCTGGGAGGTGGGAGCCAGGGAACCTTCCCCCAGCCCCCACCACTTCATCCACAGATCCCACAGCACCTTACAGCACTCTGGTCCCCTGTCCCACCCCTCCCCAAAACGAGGTAGGTTAAGAATGGAGCTTCCCCCCGCCCACCACGGAAGGGAGGAGACCGAGGCACAGAGAGGGGGATGGGGACCCAGGCTGCCCCAGCCCCTCGTCCCTCCGCCCTCAGCTCTGGTGGGTCTGACACTGATGAGAGCTGGGCAGAGTGGGGATGGGAGGGACACCCCTCATTTCTCTCACCCATCCCAGGGTCTGGTTGAGAGAGCTGAATCTCACAGGTTCCGGATGTAATAAATAGTTAATAATTTAAAGGAAGTGACAGGAGGATCCATCCCTCTGGCCCCCTTGACCTATCCCTTGAACCCCCACAAGGCCATCCAGGTCTGGGTAATGAGGAAAGGTAAGGGCACACTTCAAGATGCCTAGGACCAGATTTAGGTCCCAAGCCCAAACAACATTGAGATTGTGTTGCTCCAAGACCGTGATCTCCCCCATGCAGGCTGTCAGATCCGTGGTACACTAGAAGTCCCATTCCATTGAAGAGAAAGTGATCTTGGAATCCCCTTTTCCCAGAAGAGGAGTCTCAGAAGGCCATGAACCAGGCTTTCAAACTTTCTGAAACAACCCCCAACTCTGAGATGGACGTGAAGGGGTTAACAGAGGGGCAGAACATGAAAGGCTTGGACTAAGGCTAGGACTCAACGTTGGGCTTGGGAGAGAGTCTGCAAGGCTGGGAATTGTGTGGGTGTGGGTGTGTATAGGTGTGAGTGTGCAACCACGGGCATTTGTGCCAATAGAGCCATATCTAGTTGCCTTTGTGCAACTTACACAAATGCACACCTTCCTCTGAAGGCACAGCATGGCCAGCCCCACTCACAGCCTTGGCTGTGAGCCTTTGTTTAGTGAACAGCCTGCACACTCATCTATGGCAATGCTAGTTCCTAGATATGGGAGCAGGGAAGCTCTTGGGTGGTCCTGGAATCCAGTAACATTAGCTCAAAATGTTTTTTTTTTTTTCCCTTTAGGGTAAAGGGTAGTTCTGTATGATACTGAGAGCTTGGGCCGGGGCTCTTAGGACTAGAATTCTGAGAGTGTGGGACCTTGGGGTTTCAGGGGCCTGTGGACAGCAGGATTCAACGGGCAGCAGGTCTCAGGAGATGCACAAGCTGGGCCTGGAAATTATCAGGCTAGAGAGCTTGGAATCCAAAAAAAATCTGGGATCTGAAGGTGTGAAAGTCCCAGGGCACCTCAGATTTGTTTCTGGCATGGAGGGGCCAAGGTCTTGGGTCAGGGACAATCCCAATACTGTGTAGGCTTGAGTTCTGAATTTGGAGGGTCAATGGCACCTTAGGGTCTTGATGGAGTGCTCTTAAAGCACTCTGGGGCCGCTCAGGGGCAAGGGGTCAGAGGTCTGAGTTGCCATGAATGTCCCATCTTCTGGGAACTGGGCTCCTAGCCTTTTGGGGACTGGGAATATGTGGGTACAAAGAAGCTGAAGATTCCAGGATGATCTGGGGCTTGAAATCCAAGTCCAAGGAGGTTTGGAAGAAGAGTATCTGAAGGGCTGGGACCCATGTCTTAGACCCTGAGGTACTGGTGGCCTTCAGTCCTAGATCAGTCCTATATATATAGGACTTCAGAGTTCTATATATGGAATTGAAAATTCCTGGGAACACCAGCTTGGGATGGGTGGGTCTACAGAGGTCTTTGATCCTTGGCTCACAGAGCATCTCGGAGTCTGACTTCTGGATCTTGGGCCATGTGCATGTGGGAAGGAGGGCTCTGAGGTGGATCTCCCAAGTCATTTGGGTGAGAGAAGAGCCGTTTGAGCACATCCAAGGACTCAGGGCATCTTAAGAGGATTTGGTGTCTAAGAAGTCCTGGGGCTACAAGAACATCTTAGATACAGGTACCCCAGGTTTTAGGTGCATTCAAGAATCATTGGGGGGTGATTCCAGGTACTATGATTTAAGATCTGGGAGTAACTGTATACAGGTAGGGTCAGGTTCTGGCCACTCTTAATTATTGGGCTGTAATCTGACGGGGTTCATGGTGCCAGGCATGACGGGGGTCTAGGTTGGTAATTTGAACAGGGAGTCAGGATGAGCCCGGCTCTCAGGGATCTGTGTGCTCCCTGCCTGCCTAGGGTGAAGAGTCTGGGGATCCCTGGAATCTCCTTAGTCTAGGTCGGGGTGGGGGTTGAGAACAGGAAGCCAGAACTCAGGGTGCCTGGAACCTCTTGGACAGACATCCCAATGAAGCTGGTTCTGGGGTCTCTCAGTCCTACATTTGGGGTCCAGGTTTCAGGTCTGGGGTCTCTCAATCCAAACTCAAGCTCCAAGTTCCGGGTGTGCCTAGGTTTGGGTTTGGGGTCCGAACGGAGTCCGGGGTCCTGGACCCTCAATTTGGGGTCCTCGGTCCGGCTACCGGACCCATCAGGCCGTTCTCACCGCGCAGCCTCTTCGTGGCGACCTCCACAGCCGGCGCAGCCGCATCGCGCCGCGACCCAGTGGCATGCACGCAGGGGCGCGTAGCAGCAGAGGCAGGGCACCGCGAGCGAGAGGGCAGCCAGCGCGGCCCAGCGCGCGGCGGGGCGCGGGTGGCCCGGCTCGCAGGCGCATGGGTCCGAGAAGTCGCCCTCGGCATCCGACAGGCAGTGGTAGAGCAAACTCTCAGCGCACCACAGGCAGCTGAGACGGCGCAC
>NW_011494852.1:6230932-6236030 GCF_000754665.1 Bison bison bison | reverse complement strand
GGGGGTGGGCGAGCCGGGGGTGCTGGAGGAGCAGCCTCGGTGAGAGGGGCGGGTAGGACTGCGGGGGGCCCCAGGGCTGCGCCCCTCAAAGCGCCGGTCTTGGCGAAGCGCACGACGCAGGTGGACAGGGCGAGGGGCGCGGGCGGCCCCGCACGCCGGTAATCCTCATAGCCGCGGCCGCCCCAGCCCGGGCCCCCTGCCCCAGCCAGGGGCTCTGAAGGCTCCGGAATCCCCATGAATGGTAGGAGCGGAGGGTAGCTCTGTGGGACCAAGATACAGGAGAACAGGTTAACGGGCTCTGTGATCCCCCACATGCCACCACAATCCATCCCGGCCTTAGAAGACACGAGAATCCAAAGACCCAGCCACAGGCCTCATTTATCTTAGCATCCTGTACTGGAATCCTGATTGCCTGGGGTCCCGAACTTCTAAGTCCTCAGCCCATTCCACTCCCAGGGACAGACAGAAGACTCCAGGCACAAGCCCAGACTTTAAGGACTCATTGGGCCAGGCTCTCAGTCCTGTCCTCTCTCAAGATCCAGGATTCCTGTACCCAGCCCTTCTCAGATTCCTGGACTCCAGCCATCTTCTCCTTCTCCTGCAGGAGTCTGGTCACCAGGTCCCTTTTACTCCCTTGGATATTGAGTCTCACTCCTTGTGAGTTAAGTACTAAAGAACTCCTTCCATGAGTACCACCAACTCCCTAATATATATTCATTGTCCAAGTCGTCCCCTAAACCCCTCTGGAATTCAGAGCGTTCCAGTCTCCAAGAGCGCAGGAGACGCGCGGGAAGCCCTCACCCAATCTTCCCAGGAACTAAGCTTCCCAGGCCTAAGCTCCCTCGCCACAAGACATGTCAGCCATCCCTTAGAATCTGTGATTTCTTGCCCCTCTGCGGCCTCAGCTCCCGCCCACTTCGGGACCCCGGCGCCCTGCCCCCTTTTCCCGGGAGCCCCACCTGAGCTGATGAGCGGCGGCGCTGGGGGGGCGTGGCCGGCCCGAAGCCGGAAGCTGACTCCACCGTGACGATGGGGGCCGCCGCTGCGCTGGGAGGCGTCTCCTGGTGGCTGTGACTGGAGGAGGAGTCGCTGTCCACGTGGGACTGGGGGAGATTGGCGGCCTCAGAGCCGGGACCTCTGGCACAGCCGATGCCCTTATATAGACCCCCTCCCATTGCGAGCGAGGGCTCTGCGGCCAGACAGGCCTGGGTTCAAGCCCCGGCAATGCCACTGACTGCTTGTGTGACCTCCGGCAAGTGAGCTCAGCTCTTTGAGCCTCAGTTTCCTCCTCTGTAAAATGGGGATCATAATATTGTCTATTCATAAGGCTGTGGTTAGGACCCACTGTAAAGGGCATAAACATGCCTGAAGTACAGGAAGAGCAGGAAATGGTTATGATTATTGGATTCCCTCTTCTTATCTGCTCAGCTCACCAACCTACAGAACATCAAATCATCCTCCCTTCCCAGAACCCCTGTCCCTTGGCCATCAGCTGCCTTCCTGCCTCCTGCCTACCACCACACCTTTAGTGGGGTAGTTCCACCCACCTAGAATGTGTTCCTTCCCGTCCAAACCAAGCTCTGTCCTTTACAAGCTGAAACATCACTTCTCAGACCCTCCATTCCTTTCTGTGACTTGGGAATCATTCCTACCTCAACAGATTACTATCCTCAATAAACATTCATTGAGCACCCGTGACTTGCCAGGCTCGCAAAGGCCATTGGGAGGATATGAGATGGAGCACAGAAAGCACAGCATCTTTCCTGAGGAAGCACTCAATAAATGGGATCTGTCTGTGTGACTTTTGTAGACCCCTCTACATCTCCTATTATACTGGGAAGCCCCCCCTTTCTGCCCAGGGAACCAGGTTTGTTCCTCCATGTGTTCTTGAGACATTCCCATTGTTCCCAGCAAGGGCCAAATCGAATCCGACATTATGTGCATTTATTCATTCAATCAATTTATTCAACACATATTTACTGAACACTTACTGTCTACCAGGCACTGTTTTAAGCATTGAAGATGCAGCAAGAAAGCAACAAAAGATCCTTGCCCTCCTGGAGCAGACATTCTAGCATGGGAGATGGATAGTAAAGTCATAGATAAGAAAATTGTCTATTGGGAGAGGAAATAAAACTATCTTAGAAGATGGGGGAAAGAACAAGATAAGGAGAATTAGGAGACTGCAGTTTTACACAGGTTACTCAGGGAGGGCCTCAGGGCTTCCCTGATGGCTCAGTGGTAAAGAATGCACCTGCCAATGCAGGAGCCTGGGTTTGATCCCTGGGTTGGGAAGATCCTCTGGAGTAGGAAATGGCAACCCACTCCATTATTCTTGCCTGGAAATCCCATGGACAGAAGAATTTGGTAGGCTACAGTCCACAGGTTCGCAAAGAGTCAGATGCAACTTAGCAACTGAATAACAACAGGGAGGGCCCTCACTGAGGAGGAGACTACATGTGTAAAGCCCTGAAGGAAATAAGAGAATAAGCCATGTGGAAATTTGGGAATGTTCCAAGACAAGAGGACCAGCCAGTGCAAAAGCCCTGAGACAGGAGTCTGTCTTCCCTTTTGACTTAACAGTGAGGAGGCCAATGTGGCTGGAGCCTAGTGAGCATGAGGGAGAGTAATAGGGGGCCAGTTGGTGTGGGGTCTTATGTGCCTCTGTGAGGACTTTGTCCTTTACCAGGAGTGAGATGGAGCCCTGGTAGGATTCTAAGTGGAGGATATCCGTGATCAGACTTAGATGTCAGTAGGGTCCCTCTGGCTGTGTGGGAGGAAAGGAGATGGAGGAGGGGGGCAGTTGATGATGAGCAGCTGATGAGACAGTCCAGTTGGGAGATGAGCTTGAATAGTCACCAGGCTGGAGGCACAGTCTGATCATTTTGAAAGTAGAGCCAAGGAATTCCCTGGAGGTCCCAGTAGTTAGGACTTGGTGCTTTCACTGACCGGCCCAAGTTCCATCCCTGGTTGGGGAACTAAGATCCTGTGTGCTGTGAGGTGATGCCAACTTTTTAAAAAAAGAAAGTGGAGCCAATATGTGCTGAGAGACTAGATGAGGGGGCATTAAAAAAGGAAAGGAGTCAAGGATGGCTCCAAGGTTTGTACCTTGAGCAACTAGAAGGTTGGATTTCCCATTGATTTGTTCATCTATTTACTTTTAATATTTATTCATTTTAATAGTGTACCTTAAAAAAAATTTTCTGCCTTTCCACACTAGAATAGAAGCTCCACGAGCAAAGAGACTTTATTCTATTCACTGATGTATCCCCAGTGCTTAAAACACTTCTTATGGAAGGTGTTCAATAAATACCCTTGGATGAATGGGTATATCATAATAGAACAGAAAAACTAAAATCACTGGGATTGAAATTGACACTAATCGTTTTTGGCCCAAATTTGTGTCCCCAGCACGTGATACAAAGTAGATACACAGTAGGTGCTCAAGAATGTTTGCAGAATAGAAATAGCCCCCTGCCCTCCCGGCAGCGTTGCACCCAGGAGACTCACCGTCAGAGGGCAGGGGGTCTCTGCAGTGTCCTGGGAAGGGGAGGAGGAAGAGGAGGAGGAGGAGGGGGTGAGCGAGCCTGGGGTAGGGAGAGAGGCAGAGCAGTGAGTTCTCGGGGCCAAGCTTCTCCCACTCCCCACCCAAACCAGCCCAGGCTCCAGCCCCCACCACCTGCACCACTCACCTCGACCCAGAGCAGCCAGCGCTGCCAGCAGGCTCTTCTGAAACTCATCTGCCTCGGCCGGGCTCTGAAACGTCAGCCCGAACTTGCAGTCACCCAGGCTCCAGTGATGGAAGATGGGGTTCACCTTGTTGTAAACCAAGCCTGGCCTCAGGGTACACTCCAAGGTGATCTTAAGTGGGGGCAGGCAGGAAGGGTCCAGGTCAGACATTCCCTTCCTGCCAGAGCACCTCACACATCTCATTCCCCATCCCAGGTGCACCCTTGAACCCCGATCACACCCCGATATTGAGCACACCTCCGATACTCCAATATTTCCCCCCAAACCCTTGATCTCTACATTTTCCTAACACCTCCCTCCCTCTGATATCTCAGTAGGCACCCCAAATTTTATTGGATGCCTCAAAAAATGTTAACCTCCTTCTGATAGCCAGTATCGCCCATCTGACTCACTTGTACTCCCCAAGCTTTACTGAACATCTCAAAATGTTAATCCCCTTCTGATGCCCCAGTAATCTCCCCAAATACTACCCCCCAAATTGTTTTTAATCAAAATCCCACAGATTTCCCCTCAGATGCTGGTCAACACCCTAGATGTTCTCCCATCTTCTTGCCCAACATCACCATATTTTTTTCCACACCATTTCAAATCCCCCTACACTATTCCTTCCAACCCCTGCTCTGAAATGCAAGCCTTACCCCAAGCCTTTTCGAACAATCCAAACCTTTCTACTACATCCCCAGCTGAAACGTCAACAGTCTCTTTCCATTTCATGCCAGACAGCCCAGAATATTCCTGCTGAACCCACAACAGGATGGTAAACCCTATGTGACACTTCCAGATGGTCCCCCCACCAAAGGCTTCCATATACTTAGGCCAGAGGGGCAGGTGGTGTAAAATTCCTGGGGTGAGGATCTCTGAGCAAGATGGAGCCACGGGGAGGGTTTTGAGCCAGCAGAGGAGGGATGTGATCTGAGTCAGGTGTTAGCCCAGCCCCAGTGGAACAGGCTGAGGTTGGGGGAGGGAGCAGGACGACAAGGAGACCAGTGAGCAGGCTGCTGTGGCCGTCCAGTGGGCAGTGGCAGGGGACAGGACCTGTTTGACACCCTCAATAGTCCCCAAACTCCCCACTCTCATCCAGAGGACAGAGTCACTTCCAGCTCCATCCCACACCCGGGTTTGATTTCGGCTGGGAGATGACCTGACCTCACCTCTGCATTTCCAGCCCCATCCCCCTACTTCCCCACACCCCCACCCCACCCCCACGCCCCAGGGTGGCTCACTTTCTGGTCCCGGAGGCGCTCCCCGTGGATGACGTAGTGCCCCTGGCGGGCCCCCCCCTCGGGCCTGGCCCCTCGGACCCGACATACGCTCACCTGGCTGAGGCCCCCGCCCCCCCCAGGCCGCC
>NW_011494852.1:6226864-6230832 GCF_000754665.1 Bison bison bison | reverse complement strand
CCCCACTGGAGTCATCTCGGGCCATCACCACGGCTCGGACCCGAACCATGTACCTGGAGGAGGTGGGGGGACAGGGACAATATGGTCAGTGAGCGTCATTCCTGCTCTCCTAGTCAGTGTTTCCCCAACCCTCACCTCCCCTCTTCATCCCTCACAGCCCGATCTACTGTTTCCTTAGTCACCCATACTCCCCTTACCTTCTACACCCACCTCCTTCCCCATGCCCACCTTCTGCCCATACCCGTCACCTCTCTTATGCCCACCTTCTTCCAGCATGGCTTCTTTCTTCCTCTTGCCATCTCTTTTCTCCCATGCCTACCTCCTTCTCCATATCTACCTTTTTTTTCCATACTCACCTTGCCTCCCTTTCCCCATCTTCCCCATCCTCACCCCCAGAGCTTCGCTCTTCCACTTCCCTTCCTCCTCCTGCTCATCCCCTATCAACCCTGTCTCCTTCTCCTCCCTCAGCACGTACCCACAGCCCCACCCATCGTCCCCCTCACAGCTGGGTGCCTGCGCATATGTATTTTCTTAGAGCCCATCAACTCAGCTCCAGTCCCCCCTACACTGCCTCCGCACCCTGCCACCCAGGCCACTGGCTGGGTGAGAAACCCAGGCTGTCTTCCTCCCAACCCCCCCCCCACCCCTTCCCGGATTTATGAATGAGACCGGATGCAAAGCTCACTGAGTCACCCAGCAACGGGAGATGGGCAGGGAGCAGGGAGAGAACCAGAAATGGCCAGAGACAGGCCGAAAGGGAGATGGAGGCAGAGGAAGCCAGAAACGGGCGATCGAGAGACATCCAGAGAGCATTTCATTCACAAAAATCAAGCCTGCTCCCTCAGGCCCCTGCCGAGGAAAGGCAAGGGGGAGAGATTGCAGGGTGAGGGGTTGGGGGAGGAACTGATCCCTCCTCCTTTCCCTCCCCGCCCCAGCATCCTTCAGAACCATCTTACCCCGCCCCCCAGCTCAGGGGACGTAGCCCTCCGCCCATAATAGGGATCAGCGTCCAACCCCTCACTACCACCTAGCGCTGGGACATTGGAGCCCCGGCCTTAGGGACCCCAGCAACGAGCTCTAGCCCCTTCCCCTACCAGTAGGCTGCCGGGTTTCCCCAGTCCTTCGGGAGGGGAGGGGGAGGCTGCAGCGCCCCCAGCCCCCTTTTCTCAATGGGATGGGATTTTGTGAATGAGCAGTCACGTGACGCTGCTTCCTTTGTCCGCCCGCCTCCCCCGACAACAGGTGAAACAGAGAGAGGGCAGGGGTCCTCTCCAGGGCCTACTGGGATGGGACGCCGGGATTTCTGGATGCCCTACGCTCTTCACACAGCTGTTCCCCGGGGGGGAGTGGTCCCCTGAGTTCCTCAATGGTGAGGGTCCAGTACGGAATTTTATGAATGGGGAGTCCTCGGAGGAAGTCCAGGCCCCCTAAATGGTGACCGATACCCCAAATGGCTGCCGCGCAGTTCAGGGGCCCCCACCTCCTTTTCCTTCCAGCCAGGGTCTGGGGGGCGCCCGGGTGGGCAGGAGACGCAGCGCGGTCCTGGCCGCCCCCTCATCGTGACAGGCGGTCCGTCAGCCCCCGCCCCCTCGCCCCCCTCGGCACCTGCCTGGGAGGCTCCGGCCGGGCTCCGAGCGGTGGCGACGTGGCCGCCTCCTCCTCCTCTTCCTCCTGTTCGCTCCGGCTCCCTCGCTGGCTCCGGCGGCGCTAGAGACGGGCACCGGGAGCCGGGGCGCAGGGGGAGGGAGGGGGAACCTGGAAGATGGGTGGGGGGGGAGGGGCGGCTTGGGGGAGGGGTAAACGCGAGGCAGGCGCACTTGCCCGCTGGGTCCTAGAGCCCGGCAGTGGCTCTAGCGAACAGCCCCCCAGCCCGCATTTTCTCAGGATCCAGAAAGGATCCCCTACTTTCCCACCCATCCGCGCCATTGGCCCCTGAGGATATGGAGAAGGGGTCCAGGACGGAGCCTGCTCTCAAGATTCTATAGAGGCGAGGGTCTACGTTTGCGGTTCTAAATGGGAGGGGCTGGGTGCCTGACTGGGTTCGAAATGAGGTGGGGCGTGAAGGGAGCCTTCGCAAGGGGGCGGGGTCGGAGGGCCTAGAGGTGGAGAGGGTGCGGACGCCGAAGGCGCGGACGAGCGCGTGCGTCAGGGAAGGGGCGGGCCCACGGAGGAAGGGCCTTCTAGGCCGGCCCGAGGAAGGACAGGGTCTTGGGAAGAGAGGTTGCTAGGTCTTAGAAGGGCGGAGCTTATAAGTAAATTGTCTTTAGGGGCAGGACGACGGAGAGTTCCAAAAGGGAGGAGCTACGTAGCAGAGTTCGTAATGGGCGGGGCTTCGGGAGAGGTAATAACGGAGGGGCGGGGCATTGTAAATGGGCGGGGCTAAAAGAAGGTTCTAAAGGGATGAGGCCTAGGACTACGAGGTCTGGGGGGCGGGGAAGAAGACACCGGAGTATTTCAAAGGGAGATCCAGGTTCGTAAGGGGCTGTGCTTAGGATGGCTCACAGGAGGGCGGAGCCTCGAGCTCGGGGGCGGGGCCTAGATCTCGGGGTCCGCCCTCGCTGTCTCGCCCACTTGCCTTCACCGCGCACCCCCGTTCTTTTCGGTTATTTTCTGCTACGGCCGTTCCCTGCCCTGCCCTGGGCCCAGGGGGCCGCGGTCTGAACTTTGGTCAGCTGGAGGAGTTGGTGAGTGGCATCCTCCGAGCGAAGGAGGAGCCAAGGAGGAGCTTGGGGAAAGGGGTGGGGCCTGAGTGTGAGGCCTGCCTCTAGACCAGCAGCGGGAAAAGAAATTTAGGATTAAAGCCGGGAAGAGGACAGGACCAAATGATCAACACAGAGAGAGGGATCTGAGGGTTAGAGGTGATGACTGAGGGGTTAGACTGACAAGAATACCAGGAATTGTTAAGCGGAGGCGGGGCCAAACCTGGGGCAGGGGTGGGAGGGGACTTGAGAAGGCCCGATTCTTTGACAATCGGGGGCGGGACAAGAGGGCGGGGCGGGGCTTGGGCCTCTGGAGCCCAGTTAAAGTCCTGGGAAAGTAGCTTGCTTGACCTCTTTGTAGGCCTTATAGGCTACAGAAGCCGACATCATGAGTGTCGCGGCCTGCGTGATTGCCAGGGGAGCGGGCAAGACCAATGTCTCGGAGCTTAAAGACTTGAAACGTGGCCACAGTGTAGGGATGTGATATGAGGGACCAGCCAGAGACACAGGGACTGGACCTTAGTACACTAAGAGGATGGGAAACTAAGTACCTGAGCACCAGCTAGCTGTATGGGGCCATGAGGAAGAAGGCGTGAACGTCAAGAGTCAGGGAACAGGAATGCGGGGAGAAACCAGTGCCTGAGTAGGTCTTGAGGAACAAGGGTAGGCGGTGCTGGCGGACAGGACCAAGTTCAGCCAGCTTCGGGGGGTTCCCCACAGCCCTGGCAGATTGACTGGCTAAAGTTTTTCTGACCACAGTCCCCGACCTCCGTCAGAAATGGGGAACGTGCAGTCGGAGCCGTCCGCGGGCGGGGGCTCCCGAAAAGAGCAGGCCTCGGACCGGTCCTCCGACTCCCGCCGGACATCCCTGGTGGAGCCCGAGGTGACCCCCTCCTCCCCGGCCATGCGCCTGGCTCGCGGGCTGGGCGTCTGGTTCCCTGGCAGCTCCGCGCCCCCGGGACTCCTGGTACCCCCGGAGCCCCAGGCCTCACCCTCACCCCTGCCCCTGACCTTAGAACTGCCCTCGCCAGTGACGCCCCCTTCAGAGGAGGCGGCTGCGGCCGCGGTCTCCACACCACCCCCGCCCCCCGTGGGGACCCTGCTGCCCGCGCCGTCTAAGTGGCGAAAACCCATGGGCACTCCAGTGCCCCGGATCCGCGGTCTGCTGGAGGCGAGTCATCGAGGCCAGGGTGACCCTCCGAGCCTGCACCCGCTGCCGCCGCCATCCCTGCAACTAGCCGAAGAGGACTCCGACCCTGTCCCGAGGGC
>NW_011494852.1:6216282-6226507 GCF_000754665.1 Bison bison bison | reverse complement strand
CGCCGCCTCGGGCGCCATCTCCTACGCTGAGGTCCTGAAGCAGGGGCCCCTGGCTCCAGGGGCCTCTCGCCCCTCGGGAGAGGTGCCTCGGGCAACTCAGGAAGCAGAGGGCGGTGATGGAGACGGCGAGGGGTGTTCTGGACCCCCCTCGGCTTCTGCGTCCCACGCCCGGACTCTTCCGCCGCCACCTTACACCACCTTCCCAGGCTCGAAGCCCAAATTTGACTGGGTAAGCCCTCCTGATGGCCCTGAACGCCACTTTCGCTTCAATGGAGCTGGCGGAGGCGTCGGGGCGCCCAGACGACGCGCAGCCGCTTTCTCAGGGCCCTGGGGCTCCGCACCGCCTGCTTCAGGGCAGATGCATCCTGTTCCCGGGTCCCGGAGGCCCGCACCCGCCTTGCTGGCGCCGCCTATGTTCATCTTCCCGGCGCCCACCAATGGCGAGCCCTGTGCGCCCCCGGCCTCCCGGCCCGCCCGGAGCTGATGCCGCCGCCGCCGCCCACGCCACCACCCACGCCGCCTCCAGCGCCGCCTCCCACACCGCAGCCGCCCGTGATCCAGACAACGCCGCTGCCCGTGACGCTCCCGCCCGCCCCGGGCCCGGGCCACTTGGAGTCGGCCATGACTCCCGCCCCGGCTCCCTCTCTGTCCTCCGCCTTGGCTGCTGACCAGGCCCAGGTCCCGGCCCCGGCCCCGGCCCCGGCCCCGGCCCTGGCCCTGGCCCCGGCCCCATCCCCGGCTCCAGCTCCCACTATGGCCGAGCCATTGCCACCTGCGCCCGCGCCCGCGCCCGCCAAGACCCGCACGCGCAGGAACAAGGGTCCCCGTGCAGCCCGCGCGGTTCCGCGTGAGGATGGCGCCCCCGGAGATGGTCCCCGCGAACGTACAGCCACTACTGTGACTGACAGCGGTGGTGCAGGGGGTGGTGGCAGCGGAGCTCTTCCGGCGGGGACAGCTAACTCGGGCGCCGCGCGCCACTGGCCACCCTTCCAGGTGCTTAACTCCTGTCCCTGCAAGTGTTACTGCCGCCACCAGCCACGCCACCGCCGCCTGCCAAGAAACGTGTCTGCCTGGTGAGGGGAGGTCAGGGAGGAGGGAGGGGAGGGGATACCCCTCCA
The DNA here is from genome assembly GCF_000754665.1 of Bison bison bison. Classification (NCBI taxonomy): domain Eukaryota; kingdom Metazoa; phylum Chordata; class Mammalia; order Artiodactyla; family Bovidae; genus Bison; species Bison bison. The sequence continues at coordinate 6,225,389 of NW_011494852.1, read as the reverse complement.
AGTCTTGAACTTCACTTTCCTGGAGGGGCCCCATTCAACCTTTTGGCCTCCTGACCCCCGCTGTCCCTAGACCCTCCCCTTGGCTGCATCTTAAACCCAACTGAACTCCAACCTTTCAGAACCAATAGGAGCCTTAATAGCACACTGCTCCCTGACAGAGAACACCTTGGCCCAGCCCCTTAGTATCCAGACCTCTGATGGATAACCTCCCTTGCTACTCTCTGGAGCCATCAGGGGTACTGGTCCCAGCTGGCCTGATCCTATTCACTTCCTTGACCCCGTCCCCGATGACATTAAGAAGGACCATGTCCCAAGCTCTTCAGGGACAGAGAAGATGATGGTCTTCTGGAACCAAATGGTTATAAATGCAGGCTTCCAAAGGAAGCCCCAGGCCTAGTCCCTGACTCCTGACCGCTCCAGTCTTTGACCACCAGAGGGCCCTGATGTCCCAGTCCTTGTCCTGCAGAGATTACCCTTGATTCTGCAGATTCAGGGGAGACACTGCATCCTCCGGTTACCTCTCCTTCACCCCTTAATCTCAGAATCTGGTCATCATCCGGGTCTGTTGGACCCTGGGTCCTGAGTCACAGGGAGACCCTCTGCCCTGGAACCTCTGGGGCTCAGCTGGGGCCTGGAGGGGGAGTTGGGGGAACCATTATCACCAGCCCTCAGCTCTCTTTCCTACTAAGTTTATTACTCAGATACAGCCCTGATCTAAACTCCCTTTGGGATATTCAGTCATGGTCTCTTATACAGATGGAGAGAGGAGCCTAGAATGGGTAAAGGCCTGGCCACACAGGTTCTGATGATTCTACCCTCCCTGTAGGCTGAGCACACCCACCAACCACCTGAGTGAGCCACCCTGGGTCGCCACCATCAAGTTGGCCGGCTCCCTGGTAGCCGGGCTGGAGCACTATGACTTGCAGGCTACCCATTCCAACTGAGTAGTCTGCCCAATGCCCTCTGCCTCCCCCTCCTTGACAATAAAATAACTATCCAGATGCCGAGATGCCTGCCAGCTAAGGGTTGGAGGGCTGAGGTGGGGCAGAGGTCTCCCTGAAAGCACCATATCCTGCGAACAGGAAGCTGGACCAGGACCAGCAATAAGGGAGGTTCTGTTCATCCAGCATGTGGACTGATGAGGCCACAGGTGAGACGTTCTCATTCCCCTTAATATCAGCTGCATTTCCAACCAATCAATCTGGTGCCAAGCTCAGGGTTTAGCACAAATCACTCTGGAAAGCAGGAATGATTCATTCCCATTATGCAGCTGGGGAAACTGACTCAAAGAAAATCTTGAAAATCACACAAATGGCCCAAATTTGGACTCTGCCTTCAACACCTTGAGAACTTCAAAGGCAGGAAACATAGGCTGGGAGGTACAGAGGTCCTACATCAGAGCACTGGCTCAGAAGAGTGGGAGTAAGGCCCACCCTGGCCAGGGCCTTGTGCCTTTTGTTCCACAGAGGTCGATTTAGCCTGTCATTTTTAAAAACTGGTTTAATTCACTGCAAGTATTTTTCAATATCAGGACATTTCACCCCCTTCACTGAACACTGGTACCTTGGCCTGGCCTTTGAGTGTCCACAGCTAGCCGCAATAGTTCCTCTATTGGGGCCTGTCCCTCCCCCAGGCCACAGCGCCACTGGGCCCTGCAGTGGGCACCTGTGTTGGAGACTCTGAGCAATGGCCACTGGAAAGAGGCTGATCCAGGGTTATCTCAGACTTCCTCGTGCCCTCAAACTTCCAAGTTCTTCAGAGATAAGAACTTATGTCCCTACCAGTCCACTTGGGGCGACAAGGGCCTAAAAGAAAATGTCAATCCATCTTTATTGTGGGTGGGGGGAACTCTGCACTGCAACTGCCTTAAATAATGCAAGCCCTGCCCCACCCCAGTGCCTGGTGAGCTCAGACGATCATCTCCAGCTGCCGGGCATACTCGATGACCTGTTTGGCCAGCTCCGTGGAAGGGATGGTGGTATCTTCCGGCTTCTGCTGCTGGCTGGCAAAGCTGTAGTAGTTGTTGAGGCCCAGGACCCACCCTCGCTGCAAGAAAGGAGAGATGGGAGATGGGTGGGGTGATCACACACACCCTCCCCAGCCCCCCGAGCCAGCACTTAACCCATGTAGGCCCTGGCTCACTTTCCTCACCAACCCTGGGCAAGTAATTTCACTTTTCTGTGCCCCCGTTTCTCCATGTTTGAGATGGGACCCTAATCACACACCTCTCTGGGTCTGTTGTGGGGAATCATATGAATCAAAAGTACTGAGAACAATGGCCCAGAGTAAACGATCATTAGATATCAGCTGTCCCCATCACCCGAGTTGAGCTTCACCTATTCCAGTCTGACCGTGACCCTCGTCAGTCATCAGGGCTACTCCACCACAAGCATCAGCACCTCCAGGGACCCTGATCCCACACAAACACCCCAGAGCCAATGAACCAAAGTCTTGTGGGGAAAAGCTGCACTCTCCAAGGAATTCTGAGGACAGACACCATCAAGCGCTAAGCCTCCCGCTCTGGCTGGTGCCAGGTGCTGGGCTCAGCTTATCCCACACATGAAACCCTAGCCCCTTTCTACAGATAGGAAAACTGAAGTTCAGAGCAGTTTGGCCACTTGCCTGAGGTCACACAACTGGAGTCTTGCTCCAGTGTCCCTCCAGGCCATCCCTCCCTGCTGTTAGTGAGTGCACCTATGGTCCCTTGACCTCCACCCCAGCCACCTTCTTGGCGTAGTCTGTCATCTTTTTGGGTGTGTTGAAGAAGAGGATCCGGGTGGCCTCTGTGAAGAGGATTTTCTCATAGGCCTTCTCGATACAACCAGCAATTTCATCCCTGGGGGAAGATGAGTCTCATTATTGTGCACAGACAAGGCCTGGTCCTTCAATTCAGCACTTACAACTGAAGTATGTTACCTGCCCCATTTATCCCATCGAGGCTCAGGGGAGAGTAGCTTGACTAGAGCTGCAAAGCTAGGGCCACAGCAGGGCACACACTCAGGTCTCTGGGACTCCTGGGCCCAGGCTCAGATTCTCACTCCTAGCCACTTCAGGACTTCAGGCTTGACTGAAACTGAGCCTCAGATTCACATAAGGGGATCTCTTCACCTAACACCCTCCCCACAGGATCCAATCCCAAGGGGGATCTTTGTACCCACTTTAAGAGGTCAACACTGAAGTTAAAAAACAGCAAGACATCAAGGCACTGAAATGGGACAAGGGAGTAGCTCTGGGCAAAAACTAGTGAAAAGGAGGAGCTTGCCTGTTTGTGAGGTATTTATTAATATCTCTTAGGCTAGGTGGTAGGTATGTGGGCACTCATTATATTATTCCCTGTGCATTGCAGAGAGTAGAAATATTTCAGAGTTAAAAATAACCTAAACCTACTCAACTGCCCCTCCTCACTCCCCGCACCTCTCTGGGCCCAGCTTTGTCACTGGAGGAATGAAAACGCCACTCAGTCTGGCGCTTTGCCCGGGTGAACCAACTCTGATACTACCTGAACACATGGACTTGTACACGTCACGCCCATCCACCCATGCAGTGCCACCTGTGTACACAGCAACCCCCAAGGAGCTAGCGGGATTTGGTGGCCCGCTTCTAAAGAACAGAAAACTGAGGTTCCACAGTTTAGGTGACCTGAGGTGAAGCCAGATGACTCAAGGAGTACTTCCATGAGAAAGGCAGCCAGGTCTCTGTCTGAGCACTGAGCTGAGCAGTTTGGGCACCAAGCCCATGCTCAGGGTCGAATTCCATGGGCCCATACACACACACGGCCCAGAGTGAGATGAGGGCTCTTACCACCATCTCATGACCAGTTCCAGTTCACAGAAAAGGAAACTCATGTGCCCAGCCTCCCCAGATCACAAGTGGCCCGAATGGGATTCAAACACAGAGCTATCTGACTCTGGAGTCCAAGCTCTTTCTACACTCCGCAGGGCCCTAGCCCCCACACACCTGATAGTGTCAAGCAGGATGTCGATGAAGAAAGTGTAGCTCTCGGCAGGAATGTTGCCTTTGGCCAGGAATACCTTGTTGTAGCTGCCCTCCATCAGGTACTGTAGAGGACAGGTGGGGAAGAAGAGAGGGTGAGGAAGAGGCAGCAGAGAGGCATCCCCACTGGGGCCTCACTGTAATCCCAGTGCCTCCATAATCTACACTCTGCCAGACCACTCTGCCATAGTCACCATTCCCCATGCAGATGGGGTCCTCCTCTTCTAGGAAGCCCTCCCTGGTATGTACATACACACACACACACAGACACACACAATCATTTTATTTACTATCTGCTTCCTCATATGAATGTCAACCTCATAAGATCTGAGATTTGATCTGTTTTGTTCACTGTACAGTCAGAAAACCAACCAAAGTGCCTGCGTACATGGCTAGGGCTCGATATTTGTTAGACAAATAAGCAAATGAGTCCTCAGGCTGAGCCCTGCCTAGTCTTCCAGGAAGCCCTCCCGAGTGTCTCTCCCTGCACCCCTCCCTTTAGCCAGGCCCTCCCCCAGCCGCTTCCTCAGCCTCACTTGCTCGAGGGACACCGGATGCTTGATGTATACGTTGGTCTGGATGTCCTTGGCAGGCAGCCGCTCCAGCTCTGTGTGGAACTCAGCCACCCGGTTCTGGGACAGCAGGAAGAGGAGGTTGAGGCCCAGGAGCTGGTGCATGTAGGCTGACTCTGGGAGCTGCTCCCTATGGACCAGAGTGGGAATCCAAGGTAAGGAGGGCTTAGGTGCCAACCAGGCTCCCCACACCACAGGCTCCAGGGATCCACCCTGATGACTGCCCGATGCTCTCTCCTTGGAGGACCACTAGTTCCTGGATTTTCAGATATAACTGAGGCTCAAAGAGACATAAAGAAGTCACAATCATATGGGCCCTAGAAAGTGACCTCTCCAGTAAAGTGACTAAGCCTCCGTTCCCCTAACTGTAAAACAGGTTTCATCACAGTACCCATCTCATAGAGGTGGGTTAAATGAATAAGGTTAACTGATTAAGTTATTTAATCCAGGTACAGTGATTAGAATGGTATCTGGCCCCAACAAATACCACAGAAGTGCTAATTATATTAATAAGCATTACCTTCACTTATAGGGGGAAACAGAATTAGAGAGGTGAAGCCACTTGCCCAAGATCATATAATCAGGAAAGGGGAAAAATAGCTTCAAATTCGGTTTTCCAAGCTTCTCCTGTCAAATTCTTACCCATCAGTCTCCATGGAAACCCCATTCGGTTATGAAACCATTCAGTTTCATATTCAACGTGCAGTCAGTGAGTCTCTGCTCTGGGCCAGGCTCCATACTAGGCTGTGCTGGGACCCAACAGTGACCAAGACCCTTCTGTTTCTAGAAGACTCACAGTCCAGTAGGAGAGACAAGGCCGGGACAGGAGACACACAGACAGAGGAGTCAGGGCTGATACCCCATTGGAGACCACAGGAAAGAGCTTGGTCTGAAACCTGAGTGCTACGGAGAGTCATGACAGGTTCTAAGCAGACAATCAACATGGTCAAATTTTAGCGTCACAAAGATCCTACCAGCTGCCATGGAGGGATGAATGGAAGAGAGCAAGGCTGGGATCAAGGCAGGTAAAACAGGACTGTGGCTACCTTGGGGAGTGGAAATTTAGAATGGGAATGTGAAGAAGGAGACAGACCAGAGGGTAACTGAGACTGGACGGCATAATCCCAGACTCAGGCCCTCCAGGCCAACCATGAACCCTGAGGCTTCTGGGCACACAGCTATGCAGAGGGGGAATTCCCAGGTGAAGGAAGATGTCCCAAGTGGCTAGAGCAACAAGGATATAAAGCTGCCATGTAAACCACCCACCCCCTCCAACACACACACTACTGTGTGCTCAGCTGCATGCAACTCTTTGTGATCCCGTGGACTGTAGCCCGCCAGGCTCCTCTGTCCATGGGATTTTCCAAGCAAGAATACTGGAGTGAGTTGTCATTCCCTTCTCCAGGGGATCTTCCCAACCCAGGGATTTGCCCATCTCCTGTACTGGCAGGCAGATTCTTTACCACTGAGCCACCAAGGAAGCTGCTACACACACACACCCCAAATTAGGGGCCAGGTCCATCCTCACTTGTAATCGAAGTAGTAGCACTTGAGCTGGGCCATGTACCGCTCGAAGGAGGGGATGTCCTTGCGTAGGATACTCCATTGAGCCCCGATCTCCAGTATGTCACCTGTAGGCAACAGAGGAAGTTCTCAGGAGGTGACCAGAGTCCCGACCTTGACCACCACTGCTACCATTCTTGCCACAACCTAAGTCCATAAACCGCCCCCCCCCAATCAACTCCAGTGACACTCACGGGCCAGAATGAGCTGCTGCTTGGTCAATTTGGTCCCTGTGGTTGGCAGGAAGTTGAGCTCCAACAAAACCAGCTGAAGAGGAGGGCAGGGGAAGGAAGGAAAGAAGATGGGACTTTAAGTATGAGTTATTTACTTTTATCTAGGCCTTCATTTTCCCACCTAGAAAATGGAGCTAGCCATCATCCCTGACTCATAAGGTTGTTATGAGTATTAAAGGAGTCAGTCAGACCAGGGCCTGGACACATGATGTGGGTTCATTTAGGATGACTTCATGTTACAAGTATTAATAGACCCACTGGAGAGACCCACTCCATGCCTGACCCAGTGTAATCAAGGGGGAGGGGAGACACTAGCTTCTTCGGTTCTTTGGCAACACTTTCCCACACCTTGCTGGGTTGGGACCAGCTACCCACCTCAACCTACACCAAGGAGGAAAGGGGGCTAATCTCTTCCTATGGTCCAGCTCACACATCATCCCTTAACAGACACCACCCCACACACCTCAGTAACGTGGTCCAGCCCACTGTATTTGTACCCCTTCCACCTGGCCTGAAGCAACCCGAGCCCCATTAAGGTCCTCTGCTCTAAGAGTATTTTTCCCAGCTTCAATCCTGCCCTCACAACTTAGCTGGGCCCCTCTCTCCACAGATCTATCCCTAAGCCCCAGATTTTTAGGACCCCAGCTTAGTCTGGTCTTAACCACGAACCCCATCATCCCAGCCTCCTTCTTCCATCTCCCTGTCCAGTCCTCATTTCCCACTTGGTGGCGGCCAGAACCCTACATCACAAAAGCTGACAGCCCCATCCTACCACTCCAACCAGCTAGGCCTCCAAGCACCAAAATTTTAACCTCTCACTCGGTGTGCCAGAAACACCCTCTCCATCACCCCCAACCGTGGGGCCGCATTTAGTCCGTTCGAGGTCCCTCTCACATCTACATGCCTCCAAACCGCATTTCGGGTCCTCTGAATCCTTCACCCTATTAGATAGCCCAGTCCGCCTTAGTCCCGTCGGCGCCGCGGTTTCCCCCTGAGCCCGAAGCTCGGTTGGGTCTGGACCCTTCGAAGCACCCCCGGCCGATCCTTACCTTGAGACGGCCCAGCTCTTCCCCGCACTTGCTAAGATTAGGGCTTTTCCGGTTCCACTCGCCCTTGAGCTGCTCGTACATGCCGGCCGCGGCCTGCAGGATCGCGCCCGAAGCCGCCGCAGACCCCGAGCTCGAGGTGCCGGCCACCCCGTTCACCGCCGTGGCCGCCATCTTCCGTGATGCGGCAAACCGACAGCCCGATTTACGGCAGCGACGCCTATCGACGCACCCCCGGCGGAAGTGGGGCCGGGAGGTGGAGCCCCAAATCGGGGGCGAGGCTACGATGGTTTGCCTCCGCCCGCCGGGCTTAGCCTTCAGTCGCTCTCAGGGAGGTGCCCTCGAAGCCCGGCCCTGAATGAACATGTCAGCCGGAGCTCCGCCTCTACTGTCACTCAAAATGGTAACCGGAAGTCGCCCCATGCCCTAACTGAAAATGGCAGCGGTCGCAACGCCTCCGCACTTCCCGTAGCCAATATGGCCGCACCGGCTTCACCCTGGGCTCTGTGTCTTGGAGATTTCACCTGCGCGGCACCTCTTTCTACACCAAGAGGTGGCGGTGGTGGAGCCACTTGATTAACTATTATTCTTCCCATGTTACAGACAGGCTTTGAGAGACTGGGTAAACTTCCAAGAGACTAACGGCTGAGATTTGACTCTAGATCTTTCTCACTAGTTTCTCAGTGCATCTTTCCACATTTTCTCCAAGCTTGTACGAATACGCATAAACTTTACAAAAATCATCCAGTATTAATGGCTTAAATTCCACCATATATGCAGGGAATTCCCAATTCTTTTTTTTTTATCCTACCCCTGATTCCTCCATCTATATCACACCTGCCTATTTAACATCTACTTTTTCTCAATTCTCTTGTCTTCCATCATTTAAAATGTCATAAGAGGTAAGGATATTTATCAGTTCTCTTTACTGCTGTATTCCCAGCGCGAGGAAGACAATATTTGTTGAATGAATGAACGAATGTGTAAATAAATTGTGTCTTTCATCCACGCTCCGCTGGGCTCGTACCGCCCCCGCCCCCGCCCCCGCGGTTCCGCCCCGCCCAGCCCATTTGCCAAGGATCTAAGCTTCCGATCTGGAGAAGGCAATGGCACCCGACTCCGGTACTCTTGCCTTGAAACTCCCATGGACTGAGGAGCCTGGTGGGCTGCAATCCATGGGGTCGCTAAGAGTCGGACACGACTGAGCGACTTCACTTTCACTTTTCATTTTCGTGCATTGGAGAAGGAAATGGCAACCCACTCCAGAGTTCTTGCCTGGAGAATCCCAGGGACGGGGGTGCCTGGACGGGGGTGCCTGGTGGGCTGCCATCTCTGGGGTCGCACAGAGTCGGACACGACTGAAGCGACTTAGCAGCAGACTTAGCAGCAAGCTCCCCAATCAGGGATTGAACCTGGGACATCCAAGTGAAAGCACCCACTTCTAAATGCACAGGCTTGTCATTGCAATGATTGATTCCCTGGTGGCTCAGACAGTAAAGCATCTACCCCCAACGCAGGAGACCCTGGTTCAATCCCTGCGTCCGGAAAATCCCCTGGAGAAGGAAATGGCACCCCACTCCAGTACTCTTACCTAGAAAATTCCATGGATGGAGGAGCCTGGTGGGCTACAGTCCATGGGGTCGCAAAGAGTCGGACATGACTGAGCAACTTCACTTTACTTTACTTTACTCATTGCAATG
>NW_011494852.1:6210796-6216181 GCF_000754665.1 Bison bison bison | reverse complement strand
GGGCTTAGTTCCTCTGTGGCATGTGGGGGTATTTCTGGATCCCCTGCTTTGGCAGGTGTCCCCTGCATTGTTAGGTGGATTCTTAACCACAAGACCACCAGGGAAGCCCCATACTGCTTTTTAAATATTTATTCTTGGTAAATATGATTCTGTTTTTTGTATATATTTTATATATGTATACATATATATTTCATGTTGAGGTGAAACTGACATAAAATTAATCATCTTAAAGTGAACAATTCAGTGTCCCTTAATTATATCCACAATGTTGTGCAAATACCACCTCTAAAAAAAAAATACCTCTATCTACCTCCAAAACATTTTCATCATCACAGAAAGAAACCCCATGCCCCTTAAGCTGTTGTTTTCCATTCCCTACTGTTTCCTCACCCCTGGTAATGATCAGTCTGCATTCTGTCTCTGTGTATTTGCCTATTCTCGGTATTTCATATAAACGGTATCTTAAAATACATGACCTTAGGTGTCTGGCTTCTTTCACAAAAACCATTATGTTTTTGACCTTAATAGATGTTGCAGAATACATCAATACTTCATTCCTTTTTATGGTTGAATAATAAATACTCCATTGTATGGATATACATTTGCTTATCAGTTCATCTGTTGATGAACATTTGGGCTGTTTTCAGCTTTTGACTTTGTGAATAGTGCTGATATGAACATGTATGTACATGTACTTGTTTGAGAACATATTTTCAATTCTTTTGGGTTGTATATCCAGAAATGGATCTGCTGACTCAGTAAGTCTAGGGTAATCATTTTGATGAACCCCAAACTCTTTTCCACAGCATCTAAACGATTTTACATTTCCACCAGCAATATACGAGGGTTCCAGTTTCTCAATATCCTTGCAATAGCTGTATCTGTTGTCATTTTTTAATTATTATAACCATCCTAATAGGTGTGAAGGGATATCTCACTGTGGTTTTGACTTGACTTTCCTTGATAATTAATGATGTAGAATGTGCTTTTAATGATCTTTTCATTAAAAAATTAATGATCTTTTCATTAAAAAATTAATGATCTTTTCATGTGTTTATTGGTTATTTTACATATCTTTTTTGGAAAAATCTCTATTCAAGTCTTTTGCCATTTTTAATTGAATTGCTTATGGTTACAGAAGTTTTTCATTTTCTATATTGTAGTCTTGATCAGATACATGATTTACAAATATTTTCTCCTATGGGTTGGGTTTTTTGGTCTTGATCGTATCCTTTGATTCACAAAAGTTTTAAATTTTGATGAGGTTCAATTTATGTTGCTTGTACTTTTGGCATCATACTTAAGAAACCATTGACATATCAAAGATTTCCCCCTATTTTTTTTTTTTTATAGTTTTAACTTTTTTTCCCACCCTGCATTCCTTGTGGGATCTGTTTCTTGATCAGGGATTGAACCCAGGCTGATGGCAGTGAAAGTGCTGAGTCTTAACCACTGGATCACCAGGGAATTCCCAGTAGTTTTTTTTTTTTCCCCCAGTAGTTTTAATTCTTAAATTTAGAAATCCTCTGTTTTAAAATCATTGCTTTTTCATTTTTAAAAAAAAAATTGTTTATCTATTTGGCTCTACCAGGTCTTAGTTGCATCATGTGGGATCTAGTTCCCTGACCAGGGATCAAACCTAGGCTCCCTTCATTAGGAGTGGGGAGTCTAACCACTGGACCACCAGAGAGTCCCTTAAATTTAGAAATCTGGTCTGATTTTGGTTAATTTTTGTACCTGGCATAAGATAACGGCCTACTTTTTCCCTTTGCATGTGGACATCCAGTTTTCCAAGTACCATTTTGTTGTTAAGAGTGTCCTTTCTCCTTGGATGGGTCTTGGCACCTGATCAAATATCAGTTGACTATATGTGAGAGTTTATTTTGAGCTCTGTGTTCCATTACACTGGTCTGTATGTCTGTCTTTATGCCAGTTAGACACTGTTTTGATTACTGTAGCTTTGCAATTTTGAAACAGAAAGTATGAGTCCTACAACTTTGTTCTTCTGTTTCAAGGTAGTGTTGGCTATTTGGAGTCCCTTGCAATTCCATATGAGTTTTAAGATGTTCAAAATTGCCACTGGGATTTTGATAGAGATTGCACTGAATCTGTATAGCACTATGGGTCATGTTATAGACTGAATGGTATTCCCCTAAAATGTGTATGTTGAAGCCCTAACCCCAGGACCTCAGAACAGGTCTGTATTTGGAGATGAGTTCAGTTCAGTTGCTCAGTCATGTCCAACTCTTTGCGACCCCATGAATCACAGCACGCTAGGCCTCCCTGTCCATCACCAACTCCCAGAGTTCACTCAAACTCATGTCCATCGAGTCAGTGATGACATCCAGCCACCTCATCCTCTGTCGTTCCCTTTTCCTCCTGCCCCCAATCCCTCCCAGCATCAGAGTCTTTTCCAATGAGTCAACTCTTCACATGAGGTGGCCAAAGTATTGGAGTTTCAGCTTTAGCATCAGTCCTTCCAATGAACACCCAGGACTGATCTCCTTTAGGATGGACTGGTTGGGATCTCCTTGCAGTCCAAGGGACTCTCAAGAGTCTTCTCCAACACCACAGTTCAAAGCATCAATTCTTCGGTGCTCAGCTTTCTTCACAGTCCAACTCTCACATCCATACGTGACCACTGGAAAAACCATAGCCTTGACTAGACGGATCTTTGTTGGCAAAGTAATATCTCTGCTTTTTAATATGCTATCTAGGTAGGAAACCTTTTAAAAGGGGATTATTTTCAGGACTTCCCTGGTGGTCCAGTGGTCAAGAATCTGCCTTGCAATGCATGGGGACATGGGTTTGATCCCTGGTCAGGGGCTTTCCTGGTGGCTCAGATGGTGAAGAATCTACCTGAGACGTGGGTAAACCCAGGTTTGATCCCTGGATCAGGAAGATCCCCTGGAGGAAGAAATAGAAACACACTCCAGTATTCTTGACTGGGAAATTCCATGGACAGAGGAACCGGGTGGGCTACAGCCATGTGGTTGCAAAGAGTTGGATACAACTGAACGACCAACCCAGGGAACTAAGATTCCACATGCTGGGTGGCAACTCAGCCTGGGTGCCACAACTAGAGAGTCCCCATGCTGCAACTAAGACCTGAAATACATTTTTTAAAAGGTGATTATTTTAAAACAAGGCCCAGTGGACCCTAATCCAATCTGAAAGGTGTCTTTATAAGAGGGGTACTTTTGGACACTCAAAGAGATACCAGTGACATGACCATACCGAGGAAAGACTGTGAGGACACCACCAGAGGGCAGTCATTAGCAAGCCAAGAAGAGAGGCCTCAGAAACCAATCATAAAAGGTCTTGAAAGGTGTTTTGTTACGGCAGCCCTAGCAAACTAATACAGATGGTATTGCCAACAATGTTAATGGGATGTCTCTCCATTTATTTAAGTCTTTAATTCCTTTCAGCAATATTTTGTCGTTTTCAGTACACAAGTCTTTTTCCTTCTTGTATAAATTTATTCTTAAATATTTTATTCTTTTTGTTGTAAGTAGGATTGTTTTTTAAAAATTTTTTTCTGATTATTCATTGCTTGTGTACAGAAATGCAACCGATTTTTGGGTTGATTTTGTCTACTTCAACTTAACTGAACATGTTTATTAGCTGTTTTCCATGTATGTGGACTCTACCTATAAAATTTTATTGAAAATGGCTTTGGCATTTAATTGCCATCTGCCATATGCCACCTGTCTTTAGTAATCAGGTAATTTGATAATCTTGCTCAGCTTCCTTCTATTTTTATCTGATTTAGGGTTAATACAAGAAATGGATGTTGAATTTTAGAAAAAGCTTTTGCAGATACCTGGCAACCCACTCCAGTGTTCTTGCCTGGAGAATCCCGGGGACGGGGGAGCCTGGTGGGCTGCCGTCTATGGGGTCGCACAGAGTCGGACACGACTGAGCGACTTAGCAGCAGCAGCAGTCATGTAACAGGTGGCACACCTGAGCCTCTGTCTCTTCATCTATGAAATGGGGATAATGATAGAATATTCCTTATAGAACATCGTGAAGATTTTCTTAGATTGCTCATCTAAGAAAAGGGATCTGCTATAGACTGAAAGTTTGAGTTCCACACAAATTCCTATGTTGAAACCTAACCCCCAACGTCACTGTATCAGGAGGGGATTAGACTGTGAGGGCAGGACCCTCGTAACTGAGATTAATGCCCTTATAAAAGAGGCCCCAGTGAACTTCCTCATCCTTTCTGCCATGTGTCGTCGCTGTGGTTTAGTCGCTCAGTCATGTTTGATTCTTTGCAACCCCACGGACTGTAGCCCTCCAGGCTCCTCTGTCCATGGGGATTCTGCAAGCCAGAATACTGGAGTGGGTTGCCATTTCCTTCTCTAGGGGATCTTCCCGACCCAGGGACTGAACCCACCTCTCCTGCATTGGCAGGCATGTTCTTTACCACTGAGCACCAGGGAAGCCCTGGTGGCTACCACAAGGACACAGTAAAAAGATGGTCACCCATGAACCAGGAAGCAGGTTCTCACCAGACGCCTCATCTCCAGGCACCTTGATCTAGGACTTCCCAGCCTCCAGCAGTATGATAAATAATTTTCCATTACTTGTAAGCCACCTAGTCTATGGTCTTCTGTTACAGCAGTTCAAATGGACTTAGGTCAAAATAGGATGTTGTCTCGTCACATTCTCCTTAATTTGCATTAGTGCAATAAATTTTGTTGATAAATCTGTACCTTTGATTATTGAGCATATTGCCTGGCCATCGCTGACCTCCCTGCTGAACCCCAGACCTGAGGTTCCCGCAGCCTCCTGAATAGACTTCTTTAGAAGTCTCGGGGACCTCCCACACCTACTGTGACCGCAAATGGTCTTAGTGTCTCCCCCTAACCTGTTCCTTTTCCTCAGTTTTCATCTCAGGAATAGCTTCTTTGTCCCCCAGTCCCCAGGGTAGAGGCCTGGACCTTTTCCTAAAAGCACCCACTCCCCTTCCATGGCCTGCCAGCCTCACAGCCTGTTCACTAGACCTCCTGAGCATCCCTCCTGCCTGCCCCTTCTCCTCCTTCCTACACCAGGCTTTGGTCCAGCACCGTCCCCTTCTGCACCAGTTCCTGGCCTGCTGCCTTGAGAGCTGAGCTGTCCTCCACAGGGCAGCCAGAGCATCCTTCTACATCTGACCATGTCCTTCAGTTTCTCCACTCTGATGCTCCTCTGATGATTCCCAAACCCTATAATGTAACTTCAATGGCCATGCCTGCTCTGGAGCTATGCTGCCTCAACATGGACAAGCTGGTTCAGCTGTTTGCCCTGGTGACCCCTCAGAGGGTGTGTCCCCTGGGGCTCTGCTTCTATAGTGAAGGAGTGGAGGGGCTGGTCAGAGGACTTGCACAGTCACTCCATCCA
>NW_011494852.1:6195190-6210696 GCF_000754665.1 Bison bison bison | reverse complement strand
GGTGGACAGGAAGTGGAGGACATGGGCACATTTGCTTTTTGACTTTTGGTCTCTGTTTTCCCTTCTTTTTTATTTTTAAATTTTTATTTATTGGCTGTGCTGGGGTTTTGTTGCTGGGTGTGGGTTTTCTCTAGTTGTGGCAAGTGGAGGATACGCTCTCTTTGTGGCATGCAGGCTTTTCTTGCAGAGGCTTCTCCTGCTGCAGAGCACGGGCTCTAGGGCGTGCGGGCTTCAGTAGTTGTGGTGCATGGGCTGGGAAGTTGCGGCTCACAGGTTCTAGAGTGCGGGGGCTCAATAGTTGGAGTGCATGGGCTTAGATGCCCCAAGGTATGTGGGATCTTCCTGGACCAGGGATGGAACCCATGTCCCCTGCATTGGCAGATGGATTCTTAACCACTGGACCACCAGGGAAGTCCTCCTTTTTCCCTTCTTGACACACATGTTCCTTACAAAAATGTCCCTTCCCCACACATAAGCAAGAGATTAGGATGGGATTGACAACCCTCAGCTCCAGGGGTGGATTCTGAAGGGCTTAAGCCAAGCAAGGGCTCATCTGTCTGGCAGAGTGAGTGGCAAAGTATTGAGTTTATGATTCAACCCCATCCAATCAGAGTGACCAATAGGACTTTTGCCTGGGAATGTTGGACTCCAGACCCTTTTCTTCTCTAGATAATAAACCATATGGATGTGCTGCCTCAGACTGTGAGATGCACTGGCCTGAGGTCAGAGAGCACCCTCAGATGAGGGCAGGGCAGGGAAGGCTAGAGAAATGGAGCCAGAATTCTACGGACATTGAAGCTTCTGGATCAAGCTGTACCTGAAACCCATCTTAACAAAGTCCATAAATTACCATTTCCATGTGGACCACAGAAACTTTTGCTGCTGCTGCTGCTAAGTCGCTTCAGTCGTGTCCGACTCTGTGCAACCCCACTGACAGAAGCCCACCAGGCTCCCCCGTCCCTGGGATTCTCCAGGCAAGAACACTAGAGTGGGTTGCCATTTCCTTCTCCAACACATGAAAGTGAAAAGTGAAAGGCAAGTCACTCAATTGTGTCTGACTCTTACGACCCCATGGACTACAGCCTACCAGGCTCCTCCATCCATGGGATTTTCCAGGCAAGAGTACTGGAGTGGGGTGCCATTGCCTTCTCCGAAATTTTTTGCTACTTGCAACTAAAACAAAAATCTAAACCTCCCCAGAGACCCTTCCTTAAACTAGACGGTAGATAGGTGTTGCCTTTCAAAATCTTACACAATTAGTTTTAAACCTAGGCACTGACTGATCAGAACAGACTGCAGGCCATGGCAATGGGCCTGGGTCATGGAGGACCCTGCTGGACTGTAGGGAGGTCTGGGGCACTCTGGGGAGGGGTTGAGCCAGAAGGCATACAGAGAAGCCACTATATACCAGCTTGGCACAGGAGGACTTTGATATTTTAATAACCTATGCAGCTGGGTGGTACAAACTAACTGAACACGAGTCCTTACAAGGTTCCGTAGCTGATGCTGAAATGCGAAGTGAAAATTCAAGCAAAACAAGGAGAAAGGCCTAGGATGAGTAAGCGATGGGTTGCACGTCCAAGGCAACCCAGGAAATAAGAGACAAGGGTGGGTGGTACTGAGGCAGGCCAGAGGCTTAGGTGGTAGACTTCCTCTTCAAGGCGTCCTTAAGTTTCAGCCTTGTTCTCCTCTGCCCCCTTGTAGACAACCCTGGAGTTTAACCTGGAGCTCCTCCAAGACACGGTCCCGGAGTGGCTGAAGGCCCTGCTGTCGGAGGGGGTGCTGTAGGTGTAGTTAGATTCTAAGCCAATGATGCTGTTGATCTTCCAGCGGAGGATATTGCAAAGCTTCACCATGTAGGGCGACAGAAGGCAGCAGACGATGTAGAGAATCACCAGGCCGACAAACAGGCTGGCTGACACCTGTAGGAAATGGGCCAACAGGTGACGGTAGGCGGTCTGGGTTGGGTGGGGGGGCCCTCCACTGGGCAGGGCAGCTCCAAGGCAGCTACTTACCAGGAGGATGAGGAACGCCCGCCTGGCACTGAGCGGGAGCCCATGGATGTGCAGCAGAAAGGTGAGCTGGTAGTCGCAGTAGGTGCTCTCGTCCACACCTCTGGTGGGGATGGGGGTCAGGATGGGGTGGGGAGGAGGTGGGCACCTCCCCCAGGAAGCCCCCAATCCCACCTCAGCTGTGTGTGTGCCTCACCTATTGCTCACCAACACCTTGAAGAAGAATTCAGGGGCAAAGATGTTGTGGGGAATGGTGTCATGGCACGGTGAGTTCTCCAGACATAGCCACCTGGGGGAGCAAGTTCAGGCACTTGTGGTACAAATCATGCCTAGCGCATGACAGCCCGATCTTCCCCTCTACCCCACAAATTCTGGATGAGCGCTAACTCGGTGCAACCTCCTCCCTCCCTCCCTGATTCACGCCTTCATTCAGCTGGTAAGGCTGACTGATCCCCTACCAGGAGACAGGCTGTTCGTTTATCCATTCTTTTCCTCCCTTCTTTAGGGGAGTTGTCAATTCCTCCGTTACTATGTATTCATCTAGATTATGGATTATATACCTATGATGTGCCAATTCCTCATTTATTCTTTGCTGCCTTTATTCCTTCACGGCACAAATGGAGCTGGAGCAGCTGCTAGGTACAAAGTCGCATCTTCATTCCTTTTTTCATATAGTCAATAAATGCAGGTTGAATACTGACTAGGTGCAAGTCGGCTACTTTGTTCACTCATTCGTTTCCTTTATTTGCTTATGGCATCATTTTCTTTCATTCATTGAATCAAAAATAGTTATTTATGCTTGGGAAATTCCATGGACAGAGGAGCCTGGCAGGCTACAGTCCACGGGGTGGCAAAGAGTCAGATACAACTTATAGACTGCTGCTGCTGCTGCTAAGTCACTTCAGTTGTGTCCGACTCTGTGTGACCCCATAGACTAAGCTTATATTCTGTCACTGTTCTGTTCATAATAAAAATTTTGAGAACTTAAAAAAAAATAGCTACTGAGGCCCTATATGCTAATTTTTTTTTCTCTCCTGGCCATGCCACACAGCTTGCAGGATCTTAGTTCCACAACCAGGGATCAAGTCCAGGCCTCCAGCAGTGGAAGCATAAAGTCCTAACCACTGGACCGCCAGGGAATTCCTGCTATATGCTAACTTATTACCTCATTGTTTTATTCATTCATTGATACCTCCATTCAAAGGTCAATAAATGCCTGCCAAGAATGAATGAATTTTTCATTGTCTCATTCAACAAATACTATGTTATCTATTCTGGACCTGGGTTTATAAGAGAGACAGACTCCACGGGAGACAGTGACAGCTCAGAGGGTCAGGGTGAGAATTGGGAAGGTGCAAGAGGATGCGAGAGCCAACTGTCCCACCTAGAACAGTCAGAAAAGTCCTCCTGGAGGAAGTGGCATCTGAACCAAGGCCTGAAGAAAGATTAAGAGGGACCAGTCCTGCAGACAAAGGGTCCAGTTTGCATAAAGGTCAAAGTCAGTCTCATTCGAGGAACTCAAAGACAGTGTAGCTTGGGACCAAGGAGTCTCCGGAGGCAGAACGGATGGAAAGGCCCAACAGAATGTGGGCAGGTGGGGGAGAAGGGGGCCTGCAGTCGGCCCAGGCACTCACTCGATGCCTAAACTGTTGTGGGACATGATGTTGAAGGCCAAGTCCTCGGTGGTCGTTGTGTTCTCCGTGGTCCAGATGAGGCTGCCAGTCCTGCGCAGGCAGGGGTAACCTCAGTTGGGGTCGGGGCCTCAGCAGACCGAGGCCCCAAAAGGAGGCGGGGAAGGGGGCGGGGATTGGGTGGGTGGAGCCTCATGCCACAGGAGGGCTAGAGTTTGCAGGAGCCTGGGAGCCTGCGCTGTGGGCGGGGCCTTGTGGGTATGGCTTGCATCCCAGGTTTGGTCTGTGGCTGGGCAGCTGGAGGGGGCCTGCAGGGGAAGAAGGGCCGATTATGGGCCCGGTCCCACAGGGATTACTTGTCCAGGGGGCTGTTGAAGCGGTAGATTTCCTCCTCGCTGTATTCCTTGATGGTGTCAAGGGTGGGCCCGCCGCCCACCACCTTCAGCACGTAGCTATGGGGAGCAGAGGTTCGAAGGGGCTGTCTGGAGTCCTGCCTCACCTCTACCACCCCCTTTTCTCCGCGCCGCCCCCCCCCCCAGTCCCTTGCCCCCAGCCTACTCCCGTCAGCCGCTGGCTTGGCCCCCACTTTACCTGCCCTGAAAACTGCCAGAATCGCCCGTCACCAAATCTTGGATCAAGAAGAATGGGTAGAAGACTGTGGGGTCGGAGGGGTGGAGGCCGGGAGGAGAAATGAGAGAGGGGAAGGAGGAGAGATGAAAGGACCCAAAGGAAGAGCAGAGGATGGGTGGGGGCAGTGAGCGGGCAGGCAGGGAGGGCCGGGGAGAGTAAAGGAGAGGGTGCTGGACACCCACTGTCCCGGAAGAGAAAGCAGGGCATCTCCGGGTCCACTTTGACGCAGTCGAAGTAGTGTTTGTTCTGCACGCGGTTGTACTGCAGCGTGTAGGTGATATCGAAGGCCAGGCGCTTGCCTGGCGGGCAGCCAATAAGCACTGGCACCATCAGGTTGCTCTGAGAGGGAGGAGAAAAGCCTGGTTCTGGGGGTCCGGCAGGAGGGACACCCCTCCTCCTCCACACACCACCACTGCTTGCCAGGCTCACCCTCTCTAGGGCCAAACTGGTTATTATTATTACCGTTAAAACAATAAAAACAGCAAGCGCTTGTATAGCTCTTACTGTGCACAAGGCATGGAGGGATTCTGCGCAGAGCTTTACATATTCAAATTCGTTTAATCCTCAAAACAACCTTGGGTAATATAGACCATGAACAGCTCCATTTAACGAGATGGCAAAAGTGAGGCACAGAGAAGTCAAGTCACTTATTAATTATCTGCAGTCACACACATGGCTGGGAATGTGGTAGAGCTGGGATTCAAACTGAGTCAGGTGGCTACCAACTGCCTTCTTCAGAGTAAGACATACAAAACCCCTAACACCTACACCTATGGAGCAGCCAGCTCCTCTGTGTGCTGGTCATTCAGTCATGTCAAACTCTAGCCAGCCAGGCTCTTCTGTCTATGGGATTTCCCAGGCAAGAATACTGGAGTGGGTTGCCATTTCCCCCTCCAGGGGATCTTCCCAACTCAGGGATCAAACCTAGGTCTCCTGCATTGCAGGTAGATTCTTTACAGTCTGAGCCACGAGGAAAGTCCCAGCTCCTTGTTGGACTTTAATTGGCTGAAGCTGAGGGAATTCCCTGGTGGTCCAGTGGTTAGGACCCTGATTTCACTGCCAAGGGTCTGGGTTCAATTCCTGGTTGGGGAACTAAGGTCCCACAAGCCTGCATAGCCAAAAAATAAGATGAAGAGCTGAGGTGGAGCCTGATTTCCTAAACAGTAGACTTGGGGGAAGCATGGGATATGTGAGGGAAGTAGGGCCCAGGATGGGAGTTCAGTATCTTGGGAATGAAAGGCTCCTGGCCCATTCTGGGGTTAGGGCTCAAGGATTTCATTGTCAGAAGGACATGAGCATCTAGAGACTGAAATCTGGGCTTGCTGGCTTCTGTGGAGAGGGGTTTTGGCCACAGATTGAGCCTGAGCCAAAGACTTAACACCTATCAGCCACTGAATCACTGGGAAGATTTCTCAAATTCAATCTATCCACAATCCACCTCTGTTCATGCCACTCCATCTCTCCGTGTTCAAGCTAAAAAGCCTTGGTTTCTTCCTGGAAACCTCTCTTTCTCTCAACCCCACATTCAGTCCATTCAGAAATCCTGTTGTCTCTGGAGTTCAAGATAGAGCCACTCTTCCCCAACTCTTCTGCCCTACTTGGGCTGGCCCAACCTTCTTTTCCCCGTGGTCTCCCTGCTCCCATCTCTCCTCTCCAGGCTGTCCCACACTTGCAGCCAGAGGGACTCTGTGAAACTTAAGTCACTCCTCTGCTCAGATGCCTCCCATGTGACCTGCCCCAAACTTCTTCAACCTCATGTCTCTACACCGTCCTCCGTGTACACCCTGTTCCAGCCATGCTTGCTCCTTGCTATTCCTTTAGTCTAAGACAGGAAACATACTCCCATCTCCAGGCCTCTGCTATCTGCCCCCTCTCACTGGCATGCCTTCTGATACATAACCGCATGCTCACTTCTTCTCCTCCTTCAAGTCTTTGCTCAAATGTTTCCTCCTCAGCCGGGTCTTCCCCAAGCCATCTTATGGAAAAGGCTTCCCTACCTATGCCTCTTGCCTCCTTTTTCTCCTAGTGCACATCACCTCTTAACATACAGTATCTTGGCTCAGTGGTGAAGAATCCACCTGCCAATGCAGGATACATGGTTTCGATCCCTGATTCAGGAAGATCCCACAAGCCTCGGAGCAACTAAGCCTAAGTGCCACAACTATTGAACCTGTGCTCTGGAGCCCAGGAGTCACAACTACTGAGCCCAAGTGCTGCAACTACTGAAGCCCACATGCCTAGAGCCTGTGTCTTGCAACGAGAAGCCACCCCAATGAGAAGCCCATTCACCACAGTGAAGAGTAGCCCCCACTTGCTGCAACTAGAGAAAGCCTGCACATAGCAAGGAGCACCCAGTGCAACCAAAGATTAAAAAAAAATTATTTTTGTAAAAAGCTACAATAAAAAAAGAGTAGATGATTTTTAAAAAATCATTGACTTTTTAAAAACAATCTTTAGGCGGGTATCATGGTCAGATAGATACGTAGATATATATTGGGATACACACACAGACACACATATATACATGGTGAAAATTTCACTTCCATTCCTATCCTCCAACTGTCCTGACTCTTCCCTATTCAACCAGTAAAGAAAGAAAGAAAGAAAGTGAAGTTGCTCAGTTGTGTCCAACTCTTTGCAACACTATGGACTGTAGCCCGCCAGGCTTCTTTGTCCATGGGATTTTCCAGGCAAGAATACTGGAGTGGGTTGCCATTTCCTTCTTCAGGCGATCTTCCTGACCCAGGTATTAAACCCAGGTCTCCCGCAATGCAGGCAGACTCTTTACCATCTGAGCCACCAGGGAAGGGCTCATTCAACCAGTAGGGAACCATTATGAATACTTTCTTGCTCTTTTCCCCATAATTTCTTCATGAAAATAAAAGCAAACATGAATATATGTTATCAAGTATACACTGTTGCAGTATGTGGAAATCTCTGCCCCCTTGCTCTTGTTTTTTTTTTTTTTTTGCCACACCACAAGGCTTGTGTGATCTTAGTTCCCCAACCAGGGATTGAACCTAGGCCACAAGAGTGAAAGCACTGACTCCTAACCACTGGACCACCAGGGAGTTCACCCGCCCGCACCACCCGCCCCCACACACACACCCTGTTCTTTTTAAATAGCTGCATAGTTTTCCACTGAATGGATGTACCACCTTTTATTTAACCACTCCCCTAGTAATGAACATTTAGAATGTCTCCAAGTCTTTTGCAGTGTGCTGTGGATCAGATTCCTGGAAGGGATCTGCTGGGCCCAAATAGAGATACTAACTGACATTCTGGGGTTATGATGAAGAGGAAAATAGTGTGCACTACTAAGTTTAGCAGGAAACAGTTATTGGGCTGTGGTCACTCTTCCTTGCATTTGACCCTGAATATCCCATGTAATCCAAGGAGTTGGGAGCTGTTACAAGTCCCTTTTTTAAACTGCCCTGGGTCATAGCAACTCGGGCTTCCCAAGTGGCCCTAGTGGTAAAGAACCCACCTACCAATGCAGGTGACATAAGAGACAAGGGTTCTATCCCTGGGCTGGCTGGGAAGATCCCCTGGAGGAGGGCATGGCAACCCACTCTAGTATTCTTGCCTGGAGAATCTCAAGAACAGAGGAGCCTGGCAGGCTACAGTCCATGGGGTTGCAAAGTATCGGACATGACTGAAGTGATTTAGCATGCACGCATATTAACCCAGCAAAGAGTCTGTCTCCTGGAGAGTGGGCAGGGAAGTGGGTGAGAACAAGCCCTCCTCTACCACTTGTTAGCTCCGAGGGTTACTTGGAGCAGATGTCTGCATCTCTCAGAGCCTCACTGCCTGCCTCCATAGCAGGTGAAGAACCAAGGACCCAAAGGCTTTAACAAAGCACGTGTGAGAGGGCAAAGGAAGAGCAAGGCATGAAGGGAGAGCCAAGCTTGTTCACATGCGACCTTTGGACCAGTGGGAAAAACAAGCCCTGTGTCACAGATACTTAACTTCCCCTAGAAGAACAGTATCAGAAGGAACACACAAATTTGTGTACAATCTATGCAATGCAGCCCTTCCTGAAAACATGGGATTAAAGGAGGGAGGGGGCGTCTGGGTGGGGTAAATGATAAAAATGTATGAGAAAGAAAAAATTAGGAAAGCATTCATGGGATTCTCAGCTAGACCCCTCAGATCCCACCCTGCTGAGACTGACCCACACCCTTCCCTCCCAGCACAGGGCCCAGGACCCCAAGTCCAATACTTGCATACGGGGGCCCCGGTTCGTGTTCTGGAAGCAGTGCCCAGATGAGCCCAACACCTGCGGAGTAGGAGCAGGAGATGAGACGGGACCCCATGACTTAGTCCTTCCCCTCATCTGCTTCCCTGCCCTCCAGGCTTGGACCACACACCTTGACGAGCATGGAGGTCTTCATGAGGTGATGTCCACTAATTCCCTGGTCAAAGCAAGACCTTTTATCACTGAGCGTAACCTGGGCGTGGGGGCAGAAATGAAGGGGTCAGTAGGCCAGCAGGAGGACCCAGGCACCGTTCAAATAACTGCGGGCTTCTAACAGGTCCACTGCCCCAGTAGCTCCGCCATCACCTTAGCGCCTCTTCTCCACCTGGTCTCACCCAGAAAAGCACAGAGTTGCGATTAACAAGGACCTTCTCCTTCACCATTGCCTCAATGCAGTCGGGGTCCGCCAGCACCACAGCCAGATCCACCGGGCTCAGCACCTGGAAGGAGGGGCCTGCTTGGAGCAGAGGGCGGGGTTAAGGCTGGGGGCGTGATCCAGCCGAAGCCCGCCCCTCGGCACCACTCAGGCCCCGCCCACAGACCGTGCTGGACTTCCGGCTTCCGGGTGGTCAGGAAGACTGAGAAGCTGTAGCTGGTACCCTTGTCCAGGAAGATGCGCTCGGGCAGCTCGTTCTCGGCCTTAAGGTCGTAGATCTTTTCGTAGCTGGTCATGTCAACGTGCACACCGCCCGCGCTCCGCCAGTTGTTGGCCAGGTAGAAGTAGTAATCCTAGGCGACAGGGTCCGGGGCAAAGTCAGTGCCCAGACAGGGGGACGGTGAGGGGGAGATCCGTGCTCGGCCCCTTCCCCCGACTCGCCATCCTCTCCACGCACCTGGTCCTGCTTCTTGTTCTTCCACCAGCGCCAGGTGGGGTCGTGCACTGGGTCCGCGTATGGCTGCAGGAATTGCAGGCACCGAGGGGAGGGGGTGGGTATGTCAAGGGGCGTGCCCAGGCAGGCAGTGTCCCTAGCCTCAGTCCCAGCCCCTGACCCAAACTGAAAGATATACACCCAAGCCCGGCTTTCGGCCCGACTGCCCACCCCCGCCCCCAGCCCAAAGCCATCTCTTCTGAGCCGAGGTCGATCCCCTCCTCGGCCCCCCTTCAGCCTCGGAAGCACCGAGCCGGCTCTGCTCTGCTCCGCCCTCCGCCGCGGTTCTCCGGCTTAGAAGCCCCTGCGATACCGCCTCAGGCAGGATGGCGCCCACCCGGACAGCGCTCACCTTGTCGTACTTCGAGTGCAGCGAGAGCAGGTAGTAGACGAGGCCCTGATAGACAGCCAGTGAGTTCTCGCTGTGGAAGCCCCAGGGCTCCAAGACATGCGGCGGCTGCGCGCGGTAGCGCTCCTGGCGCGTGTAGATCTGCGGATTGGGCAGCTCCTGCAGACGCATCACCGTGAAGGGGCAGAAGTTGGAGAAGGACAGCGTCAGGTGGCTCCTGAGTGGTGGTAGTGGAGGACGGAAGCTGACTTTTCCGGGATCCGCTCACCAGGTACCTCCGCGGGCCTGCTTCTCACCCCTGCGCGGCTGACTACGCAAGGCTGATCCTGACCTACGCAATCCCTGACCTTCCTCCTCAGGTTCAGCCCCTGGACATATTCATCTGCTTGTCCCTCAGCCCCTCAGAACAGAGTTCTGGACCGCATCCTAGACTCTCCCCGGCCCCTCCACAGTACTCAACCTTCTAAGGGTTCTTCCACCTCACTCCTCCACCACTCCCAGCTGCCTCCCTGGGCGAGGATCCTCTGCAGGTGAGCAGAAGGATGTAAAAATCTGATCATGAAGTTCAAGTTCCTCCCTACGACCACCAGGGTCACCTTTTCCGCCTGGTCTCCAGGGCACTTCAATGGCAATGCATTCTATCCATACTACGCTCCCTCTCAGTTCTTGATCACCCAATCTCCTTTCCGCTTGGCACAAGTGGTTCCCCCTGTCTGGAACACCCTTCTCCATCTACCACCTCGTCAGTTCTCCTCACCCTTCATGCACATCTTCTCGTTGAAGCCCTCCGTGATGCACCTTGCCCTCAGGCTGGGTTAGACCCCTCCTCCTTTGAGCCCAAAGGCTGTCACTGGGGATGGCTTGGTCTCCCCTCCCCATTCCCCCACCCCATAATGGGAGCTTCAGACAGCAGTGCCTAAGGCTTTCTGACTATCTCTGTGGTTCAGTATCTTCTCACCCTTGCCGCTCCAAGACATATTCTTTACTGATCTGCTGGTACATCAGTAGCTGCTCCACGGGCATGAGCCTCTTGATGAGCCTGCCGTGCGGGTGGTCTATCAGGTACACCAGCTGCAGTGGGAAGGCACGGGCCACATGAGCCGGTGTCAACCACCCTGCAGCTCCCCCATAACTCGCCCACACCATCCCCCCGCCCTGGCACCTGGTACAGTTTGTTGTCTTCGTAGAAGAGGGTGACCATGGTCTCATTGGGGGCGTAGCGAGAGGACTGCTGAAGAACCTGGAGGCTGATGTACACCTCCCAGGCCTTGGACGGGAACAGCTGGTACACCTGGTAGCTGCCCTCCAGCAGGTACCAGATCTGGGGGTGTGACAGCCGGGTGTGTGCGTGAGGCCCGGGGGTGCTGTGACCACCCCCCCCCCGAGGGGTGAGGACCCCACTCCCTGAGGGGTGAGTCTTGGGTGCTCACCTCCGGCTGGGACCAGGTGAGCCATCTTTCTGCTTCTCAGACCCAGCCACCTCTGCTTCCAGCCCTCACTCCCCATGATACATTTCTTCAGTGTTTCAGTCTGCTTGGGTTTTTATTACTTGCAATGTAACCATTCCTTATATACACAATGCCAGAAGGCTGGGGATCTGAGGGCTAAGCCCTCTTTTTCCCTTCTCACCCTTCTTAAGATTCTTTTTTAATGTGGACCTTTTTTAAAATTGTTATTGAATTTGTTACAATACTGCTTCTGTTTTCTGTTTTGGTTTTTTGGCCCTGAGACATGTGCGATCTCAGCTGCCCGACCAGGGATCGAATCCACACCTGCTGCAATGGAAGGTGAAGTCCTAACCACTGGATGGCCAGGGAAGTCTCCCTTCTCGCTCTTTGACCCCTTCAGGGTCTTAGTATCCCCTTGGCCCCAGTTTCCCTCCTCTGCACTGATGCCCACCCTCTTATCCTCTAACACATTTGGCTGTAGACCAAATCTCCTCCTTAGCTTCAGCTTGGAGGATCCTCTCCAGCCTCCAGTACATCCCCCCTCCATGTGGCCTTCTCTATGAAGCCCTCCCTGACGTGTATACCCCCAGACAGCGTCTGAACTTCCATGGGTGCTGTTTTCCTCACTGCAGCCTTGGCTGCTCTGAACTGTCACTGTCTGGGAATGAATCCATCCTCCCAACTGGACTGGGACCCTGTGAGGGCAGGGCCCACAGCTGACTCATTGGCCACTATGTCTCTAGCACTGGATCAAGTGTGCTGAGCTGCATGGCAGAATGAAAGAGGGCTCCCTCTGGACATCCGCTTGTGACTCTGAGCACAGGCCCTTTACCCTACTGAGTAACTTTGGAAAAGACACCTCCTTTTTGAGTTCAAGGATTCTCAGCTATAAATGGAGCTTCTGCTGCCCTTCCATTCCCCAGGGTCCCTGAGAATGTTCCCTCTCCTGGGCCCTTTTACCCTGATGGGGGTGGGGGAGAAGAGAGACCCCTGGGCTTTGTGGCTGGGCAGAAAGGAAGTGGGGAGAGGGGCAGGGCAGTCCACCTCCTCATTCTCGGTGACAATGGCCATGTCCCCTCGGAATGAGTTCACCAGGTACTTGATGGACAGCTCCTTGGGGAAGTCCGCCAGGTAAATGAAGTTTTCACTGTTAAAACTGAAACGGCAGAGGTGGGAGGTCAGGACACCCAGGTGAGGCCTGGAGAATATCTGCTTCCCTGACTAGTCGTGACATGCCGCTGCGGGAACCATCTACTCGCTTCTCCGCCAGCCTGATGAGAACGCACAAAGGAAGCCTGGGACTCTGGTTTCTGCCCCCCACCTCCAAACCCTCTGGCTGACCTGCCCATCCATAAACAGGAGCGTTCAACCAAAAACTGCCAGCCCCCCACAGAGTTGGCTCTGGGTCCTCCAGCTTCCTGAATGGTGAAAAGCATCCTACCCTCTGCCTGGGCCATGTCCCTCTATTGCTCACACAGGTTGGGTCCTCATAGCAGGTTTCATTTAAGAAAGGATTCCCACCACTGGGACTTCCCTGGTGATCCAGTGGTTAAGAATCTGCCTGCCAATACAGAGGATGTGAGTTCAGTCTCCCATGCCGCAGAGCAACTAAGCCCGTGCACCACAACTAATTAAGGCCAAGTGCCTCAGCTATGGAAACCCTCATGCCTAGAGCCTGAGCTCTGCAACAGGAGAAGCCACTGCAATGAGAAGCCCGTGCGTCATGACGAAGAATAGCCCCTGCTCGCTGTGACTAGAGAAAAGTCCGTGCACAGCAACCAAGACCCAGTGGAGCCAAAAATAAATAAGGATAAAACGTTGTTTGTTTTTTAAAGGACTCCCAGCTTTAAAATATCAGCTTCCCCTATTCTATCTGTGCCCACCCCAGTCCATGTTTTCTCCCATGATGGTTCTGATCTCTTCTGGCCTTGGGCATTCACACCCTGAAAACTTGGTGACTTCAGAAAGGAGCCCCACCCTATGTGGGGCTGGGGAGGCCGGCTCCATACCTCTGGAGGAGGAAGTTGCCCCAGATGAGCAGCAGGTTGTTATATGGGTTGTAGGACATGCCCTTGGGGACCATAGGAAAGTTGGTATAGGACTCTGTCCCTAGAATCATCAGGAACTCCAGGCCTCGAGCTGGCAGGGTACACAGCAAAGTGGACACAGCAGTGAGGTGGGGTCGCTTGGGCTTCTCCTGGCACCCACCCACTTTTCCAGCCCCCTCTGCCTTCCCCTCCTACCGTCAGGGATGAATTCTGGGATGGTGTAGAGCACAACCAGGTAATCACTGACTGCAGGTGGGGAAGACAGCAAAATCTCCTGAGACCCTGAGCTTTCAAGACCTGCAACTGAGCAAGTCCCCAGCTCCCCAACGCCTCCAACCCCATCCCAACAGCTTCCCATTTGGGCCCACTGTTGTTGCTGTTGTTTAGTTGCTAAGTTGTGTCCAATTCTTTGTGACCCCATGGGCTATAGCCCACTAGGCTCTTTAGACCTTAGAATTTCTTCATGTGAATTATAAAAAGGCACTTCCTCTAAGAGGATACAGTCCTGTGAGGGCAGAGGACTTGATTCCTTGGCTGGGGAGCTCCAGACACAGCCTAAACAACTGTACATGCACACCTGCTAAGTTGCTTCAGTAGTATCCAAACCTAAGGACTGTAGCCCTAGAGGCTTCTCTGTCCGTGGGATTCTCCAGGCAAGAGTACTGGAGTGGGTTGCCATGCCCTCCTCCAGGGGATCTTTCCAAACCCATGTCTCTTATTGTCTCCTGCATTGGCAGGCGGGTTCTTTATCACCAGTACCACCTCGGAAGCCCTATTCTCACTCCGTCAGCTCACATCAAATCTTATTGGGAGCCACAAGGCCCTCCCAGGTCTCACATCTGCTCATGCTTTCAATCTCCCTCCCTCCCCTTCCCCCTCTGCTCCAGTCTCATTGACTTCCTCTCAGTTTCCCCAGGCCACTCAGCCTGTTCTCCACCACTGCCCCCTGACCTAGCAGTGGCAGGAGCCACATTTCCTTTCTGCTATCTGTTGAGCACAGATGCCACAGGATGGAGCAGCAGTTCATAACCCCAGCTCCTGCCCCTTCCTGCTTAGCAGCCCCCAATGATGCCCCAATTACCCAGGTCATAGCTGACCACCTGGAAATACTTCGAGGAGGTAGGGCCTACAATCTCCACCAGCATCAGTAGATTGTAGTCACCGGCAATGAATACAGCCCAGGTGATGGAGCAGTTGTCAACTGGGGAGGGAAGATAGAGGTCCAGAGAAGCCCCTCCAGCCCCGTCCCCCTCCATGGTCTCTGTGACTGCCATGTCTATCCTGGTGACTCTCCACCCGTCCCCAAGAAACTGCCTGTCTTTTCCCGTGGCCTCTCCCACCCTTCCCTGCTCTCCCACATCCCCGATTGCCCCCCAACCTTCCCAAACCCGCCCTATTCCCCACCCCCGCAGACCCATGTAGGAGCGGGGTACCTAGAATTGCATTGCACACAGACCGATCCCTGGGCAGCAACTTGAAGGACACAAGGCCATCTGAGGAACAGAGCAGATCAATGCTCAGGCCCTTCCCAGCCCATCTGGCACCCCACCACATCAGCTCTTCAGTTATCCAGGGTTGAATACCTGTGCCTCCTTCTTAGCCCTGGGCAGCTCTCCCCCAACTGGCCTTTCTGTCCATTCACAACTGGCCTATCAGAATATGTCTGCCTGCTGGTCACAGTAATTGGCTCAGGTCTGAGCACATGACCAAGAAATGGGCCAGAGTGAACCCTGGGATCTGTGCTAAGGCCAGTGGGGAAAGACTCGCTAGGGGTGACTCAAACCAGTGGGAGATGTGAGCCCCGAGTTCCTGGATGCCATCTCTAACCCCTGTGAAAATGAGGCCAAATTACAGGGCTAATAATGACAAACCCTTGAGTAGGACTCACCATGTCCCTAGTGCTCTAAGATCTTCATATATGTCAACTTACTTAACCTTGATAGCAACACGATGATGTGGGTATTAGTATTCTCAGCACCATTTTGCAAATGAGGGTAAGCACCCGAAAAGAGAGGTTGAGTTACCTGTCCAAAGCCACAGGTGACTTGAGTTGGGTGTGTTAGAGCAGTCTCTCTCCTGAACCCATGCTATAATCCCTAGGCTATTCTCCCTTGCCAAGGGATAGTCCTGACGATTCACTCTGCAAGCCCTGGATCCAGCTATGCCTGATGCTGCATCTGGGTCTTTTCATCTATATAAGTTTATACACTTTCTACACTTAAATGATTTTTGAATTGGGCTTCTGCTCTTTGAAACCAAAC
>NW_011494852.1:6186367-6195014 GCF_000754665.1 Bison bison bison | reverse complement strand
ACCCATCTTGACTCACAGCCTGGGACCCCTCCTGAAGGAAGGGGTGAGAGGTGAGGGCCTGGGGTCAGAACTCTTAGGAGTGAGAGGATCCAGAGGGGTCTCTTGGGCTGCTGGAGACCCCAGACCTTACCTGTGATGGTCCCAAAGTGGACGTAACCTTCGTTCTTGCCAGCGGTGAGGGCCATCACATACTCGGAGCCATTGCTGTGGAAATGCACAGGGCACAACCTCTTGATGCACTCGTTAGCCAGGACTCGAACCCATCTCTCTGTGGGGGCCAGCATAGACATTTGAGCCTGGGACCTTGAGCCCCCAGATCCAGCTATGCCTGAAACCAACATGCTCCTGAGTTTTCTAGCTAAGCCAGTAAACACCCCTTTCTTTGACTTATACCTATTCTAACCTGGTTCTTCCCATTGTCAAAGTTCCTAAAGAAAGAAAGTGAGAAAAATAAAGCCTTTGGGAACACTCACTAACTAATGAAATAGGGGTTACAGTGTAAGTTTCTGTGGTCCTGTAAGTTCACATCGCCCATTTACATGGGGCAGGGGCAGGAGGCAGGGGTCAGAAGAACTAGGGCTTTGATATCATTTAAAAGACGAGGCCGAATCCAAAGTCTCTCTCAGGATTTCCCTGGTGGTCCAGTGGCTAAGGCTCTGCATTCCCAAAGCAGAGGGGCTGGGTTCAAGCCCTGGAACTAAACTCCACATGCCACAGCTAAGAGTTCACACGCTGCAACTAGGACCTGATGCAGCCAAATAAGTAAATTTTTAAAAATTAAGTCTCTCTTTCCCTCCCTAATCAGTCTCCTTCATGGCTCTGCCTTTCCAACAGCCCATCTCTGATTCTCTCTCTGTCTGACTTTCTGCCCCTCCCCAGCGCCCCACACTTCTCACTTGGTGTGCATCTCTCTCTCGTATGTCTTTCTGACACTCTCTGCGCCTTTGCATATGAGTGAGCATGCACGTGTGTCTTTCTCTCTTTGCTCCCTCCCTTCACTCTCAGGCCTCTCTCTGCCCTTAGTCGGTTCAAGACTCCTGGGAAGGTCTGGATGAAAGCTTTGCCCCAACATACAGAGGGCAGGAGGAGGCGCCTGCAGGGTGGGAAGTGATGCTTCAGGAGCTTGGGAAGTCCCTCCTACATCCCCCTCTCCCACCCATGGTAATTCCATTCCCAGGTGCCTCCAGTGATGGAGTCCCTGAAGTGCCCTCCCTGGGGCTCCAACAGGCAGGTCCCACGGCCTAAGATGCCCAGGACGCCCGGGTATGTGACCCGGCCAGTGACCCCTCACCGCTGCCATGACTGTTCTCGTAGAGTGTGGTGTAGGTGCCTGTGAAATAGTAGATGAGCTGGTTCTGCCGGATGAAGAGGGTGCTCTCAGTGGCAATGGCATCGTAGATGGTGGCGGTGAAGCTGGCTT
The DNA here is from genome assembly GCF_000754665.1 of Bison bison bison. NCBI lineage: Eukaryota > Metazoa > Chordata > Mammalia > Artiodactyla > Bovidae > Bison > Bison bison. The sequence continues at coordinate 6,193,594 of NW_011494852.1, read as the reverse complement.
GGGGGCAGTAGAAGGAGCCTACCCAGCAACTGTCAATGCTCAACTGCGGGGGAGTGGAGCCAGTGGTGAGCAGGTGGCCTTGATCTCCACTCCCGTGTCCCGCCTTATGGGGAGGCACCTGCTCTGACCACTGCTTGGGATGGACACATGTGGCTGCCCCCAGGGCTCCCTTTCTGCTCACCCTCCAGCAGCATCTTGGTGGCCAAACTTCCCCCAACAAACTTCCCCTGGAAGCAGGTGACCCAGGCCAGAGCCAGTGGGGGCTTTCTATGCTCCCTGGAGTTGGGCAGTGCTCCATGTACTCAACAGGGCTCAGCACAGCTAGTTCCCCAGGCTACAGTCAGGATTGTCCTCAAGTGGATCCAAAAGATTCCATGCTTGGCCTAAGGCACATTTGAATAATACTATTCTGTGTTTTTTATATTCATTTACTTTTGACTACACTGGGTCTTTGCTGCTGCATGTGGGCTTTCTCTAGTTGTGGTACAAGGGCTTCTCATTGCAGTGGCTTCTCCTGTTGCAGAGTATGGGCTCTAGAGCACGGGCTTCAGTAGTTTTGGCTCATGGGTTTAGTTGCCCCGCAACATGTGGGATCTTCCAAGACCAGGGATCAAACCCATGTCCCCTGCACTGGCAGTTGGATTCTTAGTCACTAGACCACCAGGCAAGTCCCTATCCTATTCTATTTGAACAACTGGCTATCTGAACTCACTGACTGATCACTAACACTGGCAATATCATTAACAGTGGGAAAGCACCAGCAATGAAGGGCTCTTGCCTAAAAGACTGAGTATAACTTTAACCAAGCTTCTAGAACTCACTACCAGTTTATAGGCAATATAGGGTGTTGCGGATAGAATTTACATGTTGAAGCTCTATCCCCCAACATGACTGTGTTGGGGCCTTAAAGGAGATAATTAAGGAACAGGGAGGTTATAATGATGGGGCCCTAATCCTATTGGACTGGTGTCCTTATCAGAAGAGGAAGAGACACCAGAGCTATCTCTCTCTCCACATATGCACAGAGAAAAGGCCACATGAGGACAGTGAGAAGGTAGCCATCTGCAAGCCATGGAAAGAGGCCTCACTAGAAACCAACCCTGCTGACACCTTGATCTTGGACTTCCAGACTCCAGAACTACAAGAACATAAATTTCTGTGTTTAAGCCACCCAGTCTGTCATATTTTCTTATGGCACCCTGAGACTAATATTCAATACATAAGGTCAGAGGAATAAGTTAACTGATTCTATGAAGAGGAAAACAGCCAGGGCTTCCCTGGTGGCTCAGTGGTAAAGAATCCACCTGCCAATGCAGGAGACATGGGTTCAATCCTGGTCCAGGAAGATCCCACATGTTATGGAGCAACTAAGCCCTTGAGCTGCAACCAGTAACCCTCACGTGCCTCAAGCCAGTGCTCTGCAATAAGAGAAGCCACTGCAATGAGAAGCCCATGCACTGCAGAGTAGTATGCATTCACCAGAGTAGCCCCGTTCACAACTAGAGAAAGCCCACGTGCAGCAATGAAGACCCAGAGCAGCCAAAAAAAAAAAAGCAGCAAACAGTCAAATTCTATAGGACGAAAGGCCTGGCTTCTTAAATTACCTGAAAAAAAAAAAAGGTGATTGATGGTTGTGGGTTGGGGGAGAGCAGACTTATAGGTAAGAAGAGAATTAAGAGAGTTTACAACCAAATGCAACGTGCACATCCTGATTCAAGCAAACCAACTATAAAACACATTTTTAGATAATGGGGGAAATTTAACTATGACCAGGTCAGATGATATTGGATTGGCCAAAAAAATCATTTGGATTTTTCTGTAACAGCTTACCAAAAAATTCAAATGGTTTTTTTGGCCCATCCAATATTAGGGGCTTATTGTTAATTTTGCTGGGCATCATAATGGCATTGTGATTTTATTTCTTAAAAGTCCTAATGTGTTAGAGATATTTCCTCAAGTATTCCCAGAATTTACGAGTGAAATGGTATGATGGCTAGAATTTTCTTTCAAACATTCTAGGGGAAAAAAAAGTAGGGCAAAAAAAAGCAAAATGTTAATTATTGAAGCTGGGTTCATCATACAATTCTCTCTACTTATGTGTTTGACTGAAAATTTCCACTAGAAAGTGGAATTTTCTACTAACTTTTCCAACAAAAAGTATAAATCAGAGATTTCCCAGTGGTCCAGTCGTTAAGACTCAGAGCTTTCAATGTCCAGGGCATGGGTTCGATTCCTGGTTGGGGAACTAAGATCCCACATGCTGTGCAATGAAGACAAGAAAAATTTATTTTTTACTTTTAAAAAGTATAAATCAAAATAAAACTCTAGGCTCTGACGCTAAGGGAAATTTTACCAAGTTAAGAGGAACATAAACATTCTCACTTCCGTGTCTATTCAGTACATGAGATTTCTGCAGACTACAGACTTTGTTGCTATGCCTGGGCAAACTAATGTGCACCCTCACAATCTGTCATTTTGATTGGATATCACAATGTATTGCCCTGTTAATATTTAAAGTGCTGCCTCTGTTTTCTGGAAGAAATACTTGGAACATTTCTTTGTTAAACTAGAAGATCATCACATCCCCCCTCTTCCTCCACATGCCTGAGAAAAAGAAAAGCTGTGAGTCAGCTGGATTTCTTTTCTTTTCTTTTTTTGCATTTCTTATTTGAGCAGTGTTTGAGAGTTCTGACTCATTTCCCCCAACAAGCAGCCTGTTGGGGTTCTCTGACCACAATGACTGAGTCAAGGTGAGCCACACCAAGTGGAAGGAATCTTGTGATTTGAGGGTTAGAAGATAATGGGAAAGATATTTCCCACTGGATGCGGGCCTGAGAATATGCAACCTCTGCAGTTCCAAGTCCAGAGATGTTTGAGCATAAAGTCAATCATTTGAGCAACCTCTGGGAGTTGGTGGTGGACATGGAAGCCTGGCGTGCTGCAGTCCATGGGGTTGCAAAGAGTTGGACATGACTGAGTGACTGAACTGAATTGAACTGAACTGAAAGTCAATACAGAGGAACCAGGTTTGAGAACTGGAGAGAGAGAGAGAGACTCAGATTTGGTGACACTGTTTGAAATCCTGGATCAAACTGGACCTGAAGTCCTGAATTTTTTTGGTTACATGAACCAACAAATTCCCTCTTCCATCTTTGGCAGGTAGCTAGTTGGGCTCAACTCCATTTCTCCCATTTTCTTTGGTAATGGAGTTTTAGCAGAGTATGTGCCAGCCAGGTGGAAATTAGACTTCCCAGGCTCCCTTGAAGTACATGTTGCCAACTGACTAATTCCTCAGCAGTGGAATGTGACTGCAAGTGAAACTTGCTTAAGAGAAAATAGCTTGCCCTTCACTTCTGCTCTTTCTCCTTCCAAGCTGGCTTCAATATGGACATGGGCATGATGCAGCTCCAATCACACGGGTAAGATCAACACCTGGGGCCTAGAGGATGGTGAAGCAGGAAAGTAAAAGAGATTGGGGTTTCTCACATCTGGACTGTTTGGCAAATGAGCAATACCATCCATTTAAGCTGTTCTCTCTCAGGGGTCTCTTTGATACAGCATCTATTAATTTTTTTTTTTTTTTGGATGCACCATTCAGCTTCTGGAATGTTCTCTGACCAGGGATTGAACTTGGGCCACAGCTGTGAAAGCCTGGAATCCTAATCACTAGACTTCTGGGGAATTCCTGTTACAGCATCTAAACGTGACCAACACAGGGCTGAAGATAGCTGCATAGTGTGTGTGTGGGGGACGGGGCGGGCAGGGGTTGTTCTTATGAGATCCTAGGGGCAGTTGACAGGAGTGCTGAGGTGTGAAACAGGAAGAAAGAGGGAAAACAGCAGAGACAGCAATGTGGGAAAAGTCCTTCTGGTTAAAAAATGACAATAAATAGACTTCGATTTTGGAGTGACGGAAATCCTTTGGAAATAGAGTTGGTGATTGCACAATACCAACATATTCAATGGTACTACACTGTTCACTTTAAAATGGTGAATTTTATGAATTTTATGATTTTCATCTTGATAAATTAAAAAAAAAAAAAAAGGATGCCTGAAGTTCAAATTGCCCCTTTAATTCTCATGACATAACTCCCCTCCTTTGCCCTCCAAATCTCTTCAGCAGAATTCATTGGCTACATCTCTCCTGTGGGTGTGTTTGCGTCAGGAGCGTGAAAACTGAACAAGGTCTGCAAAGACCTGAGTGAGAAGCAGAGAGCGAACTGACAGGACAGCTCTATAGACCAGAGATGTTCTATAAACAGGAGGAGTTCAACAGAAGCAGGAATTCAGAGCCAGAGGGAACTGAGAGAACATTAACCCACGTGGCGCTGTCAGAAATCCATGTGTGGGAGGACTTCGCTGGTGGTCCAGTGGCTAAAAATCTGCCATTCAATGCAGGGGACGTGGCTTCTATCCCTAGTGGAGGAACTAAGATCCTACATGCCTTGGAGCAACTAATCCCATGGGCCACGGTGATGGCCACATGATGCCACGTGATGCAATGAAGATCCCGTGTGCTGCAACTAAGACCTGATGCAGCCAAACAAATAAATAAGTAAACAAATATTAAAAAAAAAAGAAATCATGGATGGCACTTTCAACTTTGATGGGAGGAGGTTCAAGCAGTCTTTCGGGGTTGCTGTAGTGCACATTGTTATCTTAGACAAAATTAACCAGCATCTTGTCCCCCCAGCATGTGGCAAAGCTACCCTGATTTCACTCCGGGGGAGTCATCCTTTCACTGTCTCTTGTCTTCTCATGACCCGTGCTAAGCCAGCTGGCACGCTCCATTCTTTTGGGACACATGACCCAAGCTGGGGCCATCAGGACCAAGCAAATAAATTTCAGGAATTTTTTTTAAGAGGTGCTTCCTTTCTCTGCCTATGAGCTGGGATGATATGAATCACTTTGAGGATGGAGTTAATCCAGAAGAAGTGAAGCTGAAAGTTGGAGTCCTCATTCGAGCCCTGAATCAAGCCAGGCCTGCAGGCTGCTCTGTATCCAGGCTTTGCAGTTGGGTGCACCTATTCAATCCCATTTCTCTGCTGAAACCAAACTGGTTTGGAGTTCTGTCTACAACTGCAATTAACCCAAACATGTTTGTCTTTCACACTGAAAGGACCCTGCTTCAGATACTACTTCCATGTTTTGGAAGTAATATAGGCTCACAAAGCCAAATTTGAAACCCTAGATGCCAGGTGTATATTGAAATTCAGAATTTTCCAGTGTTTGGAAGGTAAGATGACACATATATGAGGCTTCCTCAGTGGCTCAGGAGTAGAGAATCCACCTGTAATGCAGGAGATGCTGGAGCCCCCTGGATCGGGAAGATCCCCTGGATTAGGAAATGGCAAACCATTCTACTATTCTTGCCTGGAAAATCCCATGGACAGAGGAGCCTGGTGGGCTACAAAAGTATTGGATATGACTGAGTGACTGAGCACACATCATGGCACATATATACCACCCAAACACCCAATGAGGCCTGGGGCAGCACCCCATAATCAAATTCCTTAATATTTCTGCAGGGCAGCATCAGAATATTATTAAATAGAATGCATAAAGATTAAAAAAAAAAAAGTCTTTGTTAGCTCAAGTCAGAGTTTCTTGACAAATGTGTTTTAGCCTTGAATTGTGAAAATGCCATTTCAAAGATTTGGGATTTCAGAACTACAAATGGTGACCTATAAATAATAATAGCTTCAACTCCCATATTACTCATTCTGGGTCTGACTGCTATGCATTTGTATCATTCTCAGAATCATTCTGTAAGGTAAATATAAGTATCGTTCCCATTTTACAAATGGGGAATCTGAGGCCAGGGTAGGTGAAGCGACTTGCCCAACATCACACAGCCAGGAGGTGGCAGAAGGAGGATTTGAACCCAGCCTGCAGAGTCTGTCTTTTGTTGATGTTATCTGCCTCTTCTGGGCTTTGGTGTACCTTTGGGGACCCCTTCCGTGGCTCTGGGCCCCTTTCCACTTTAGGAGCTGGAACCCAGCCCACCATCTGCCCTGCAGTGACTCACCTCCACAAGAAAGAAGTCCTTGAAGTTTGTGTCGGTCAGTAGGATGGCCTTCTCCTCAGGGATGCCGCCCAGGATGAGCACGGGTGTCTGGTCCACAGTGTACCACAGCGGCCTCGACGGGACATTCACAAAGTGCCGGGGTATCAGATGGAAGAGCTGTGGGGCAGGGGCCAGAGGGCTGCTCAACAAGCCCCTCTCTTCCCACGGTTCTGTCTCATTTAAGATAAAACCTAAAGAACTTACCCTGACTCACAAGGCCATGTGCAATTTGCCTCCATCACCTCTCTGACCTCATCCTCCACCACTCTCCCCCTTGCTCACTTTCTCCCAGCCACATGGGCTTCCTCACTGGTTCTCAGAGCCTTTATACCAACTGTTCCCTCTACCCGAAATGCTCTTCTAGTAACCATGTAATTCCTGCCTCTGTTCCACCAAGACTGTACTCAAATGTCGACCTCAATTACACCTTTCTTGAGCATCCATATAAACACTGCTGTCCCCTCCTGTGTGTGTGCTCAGCTGTGTCTGACTCTCTGTGACCCTATGGACTGTAGCCCACAAGTCTCCTCTGTCCATGGGATTTCCCAGGCAAGAATACCGCAGTGGGTTGCCATTTCTTACTCCAGGGAATCTTCCTGACCCAGGAATCAAACCCATGTCTCCTGTGTCTTCTGCATTGGCAGATGGATTCTTTAGCCCTAAGCCACCTGGGAAGCCCCCACCACCCCCTCTTACAGAGATCTAATTCCCCTCAGTCTGAATTCTCTCCAGCACACTGACCGCATTTTAACCTGCTGTGGGATTGACCTGATCTCATGTGTGCTGGTCTGGTGTCTGTCTCTCCCACTAGACTGTCAGCTCAAAGAGAAGGCACGGATTTGGGTCTGTGTGTTCACTGTTATGTTCCCGTGGTGCCACACTCTGTGCTCAGGAAGTGCCTACTGAATGAATGAATACACTGTGATTAAGAATATGGGTGCAGGAGTCAGGTGGACACAGTTTCAAGTCTGTGGGCAAATGGCTCCATCCTTTTGGGGCCTCAGTTTGCTACTCTTTAAAATGGGTATGTTAGAGGACCTTCTCTCACAGGTCACTGTCAAGACTTAATGTGTACTTAGCAGAGCATGGCACCGGGGCGCTTCCCATCACCGGGGCCCCCTCACCTCATTTCCCACAGTGAATTGGAGTTCGTGGTCTCGC
>NW_011494852.1:6180353-6186267 GCF_000754665.1 Bison bison bison | reverse complement strand
TCTCGCCCTCTCTCCAGGAAGCCGTTGATGTTCACGTGAAACCTGGAGGTGGGTATGGGGCAAGCACGGGTGTGGGCTCCGGCTGCTGCCAGGGCTCACAGCCACTTCCCTGCCCCTTTCCCTCCCTGAGGACCCCTCTTGTCTTCTATGGGAATCCGCCAATTAGGAAGCCCCTCCCAGAGTCTCCACGCCTCACCCAGCCCGGGATCCGGAAAGGGCACCTTTTATTGGGAATGAAGGGCCCCAGGCCATTGCTGCTAACGTCCACGCGCATGACAACGCTGCCGTTCTTGATGGGCATGGGTGTGTACCAGCTCATGAGACACATCTCCTCTGCGTCACATCTCTCTGCTGGCAGGCGGTGGGCACTGAGGCTGCTGGGGCCTTCCAGTAGCCTCCTCCCCCCCTGGCCACAAACCACTGGGATCCCCCCACAACTTGGCATGTTCCATTCTCAGCCATGGATACCCCTGGGGCCTCTGTGTGGCCCCATCTGGGCCCCGGAACCTGCTGAGGCCTCCTTGGCCACCCCCCTCCCAGGTCAGAGATCCCTGTGAGGCCCCCAACCATCCCCACATCCCCATCAGGTCATAGGCCCCTCTGATGTTCCTAGCCGCCCCTTGAGACCATGAACCCTGCTGAGGTTCCCTGGCCACGCCCACACGGCCACGCCCCCACCCACCAGGCAGGCTGTGACCCTCCAGGCTCACCTGGGCTGCGGAAGGGGGCTGCCTCCATCTGGATCTGCAGCTGCTCTATCTTCCAGCGATGGAAGTTGACTGGGGACTGGAAGGTGACCAGCACCACTGGCTTCAGCCCTGTCAGGTGGCCCTTGCGGACCAGGGCCTCAGAGGACTGAGGGCGAGATGGCCCCACGGGGTGCCCTTAAGAGAGCCTGTGGGTCCCCCTGCCTTGACCCAACCTTTACTAGCCTGCCTTCTTCCTAGGCTGGGTCAGGAGAACAGACTCTCCATCGTGGGAAGGTCAGAGAACATGTTCTAGGTTTGGGGCTCAGGAGTGGTACGGGACCAGTCTAGGAGAAGGGTGGAAGTGCTTTCAGCTGGGAGGGAGTCAGGAGGTCTTCCCGGAGGAGGTGAGTCCAGAGCAAGGTCCTCAGACAGAAATTAGACATAGGGAATGCATAGGGCAAGAAAGCATGGGATAAACAAAAATGTAAAGGTGGGAGCACCTGGCACCCATAACTACTAGCAGCATCTTCCCTCACTTCAGGGATTCCATTCTCACTCTTGGGGCTTCTGGTTTAGGGACTGGGATCTGGGATATGATGGGGCAGTTAGCCCCTGGAGAAAGGCATGGCAACCCACTCCAGTATTCTTGCCTGGAGAATCCCACAGACAGAGGAGCCTGGAGGGGCTACAGTCCATAGGGTCACAAAGGGTCAATCATGAGTGAGGTGACTTAGCAAGCAGGCAGGCAGGGGCAGTTAGACAGAAAGGAACTAGAGACGAGGGTGACCGGGCGGCCAGGGACAACCTCCCAGAAATGCCAGGATCCTGGCTGGGCTAATAAGGGAGGGCAGGGCTTAGAGCAGCAGTCCCCAACCTTTTTAGCACCAGGGACCAGTTTAGTGGGGACTAAATTTTTCCAATGACCAGGGTTGGGGGGTGGGAGGAAGGTTTCAGTATGATTCAAGTGCATTACATTTACTGTGCACTTTATTTCTATTATTATTACATCAGCTCCACCTCAGAACATCAAGCGTTAGATCCCAGAGTTTGGGAACCCCTGACTTAGCATGGAGATGGAAGGAGGAAGACATGTATTCTAGGGTATGTGCTGTGCTGTGCTTAGTCATTCAGTTGTGTCCAACTCTGTGATCCCATGAACTGTAGCCTGCCACGGTCCTCCGTCCATGGGGATTCTCCAGGCAAGAATACTGGAGTGGGTTGCCATGCCCTCCTCCAGGGGATCTTCCCAACCCAGGGATGGAACCCAGGTCTCCTACACTGCAGGAGGATTCTTTACCATCTGAGCCACCAGGGAAGCCCATGCATACTGGAGTGGATAGCCTATCCCTTCTCCAGAGGATCTTCCCAACTCAGGAATCAAACAGGGGTCTCCTGCATTGCAGGCGGATTCTTTACCAGCTGAACTACCAGGGAAAGCTGGTTCTAGGGTATAGAACAGCATTAATATTTCATTTTTTGGCCGGACCATGCGGTATGCAGGTCCCTGATGAGTGATCAAACCCAAGCTCCTGGCACTGGGAGTATGGAGTCTTAACCACTGGACCACCAGGGAAGTCTCTAGAAGAGCATTAGAAAAGGCTTGGAGGCAACCCCAAGAGACAGCTGTGCTCAAGTCACTGTGGGCAGGGGTGTGGGGGGAGCTATGAGACACGGGTGGGAGATTTAATTAAAATTAGTCTGATTCCTTTGGCACAGGCCTTCATCCTGAGGAATGCCTCGGCCCAGGCCCTTTCAATCCTGCCCCCTATACCTGTCCCAGCCCTACCTCTGGCTTCCAATCACAGGGGAGCAGGTGTGGGTGTGTTGGGGACCTCTTCCTTATCAGGGCTATACTGGCCACAACTGCCCTGGTGCTGTCCACCCTTAACTCTTGTCTGGACCAAGCATCAGCCTCCTCCCTGTCTCCTTGCTCCTGCTCTGCCCCCCATTCAGCCTGTTAACACCTGAATACCATTGCATCCCTCCTCTGTTCAAAACCTCATGGCTTCATCTCACTAGAGAGAAAGCCAGGTCTCACTCTCCCCTCCCACTGTCCCCCTTGCTTAGTCTGCTCCAGCCACACATGGGCTCTGGGCGGTTCCTCATATACACCGGCTTCGGTCCTATTTCAGGGCTGCTGCACCTGCTGTTCCCTAGGCTCCAATGTTTTCCCCAGTTCTCTCCCTTTTCATCATTCAGGCCTCTGCTCAAGCTCTTCAGAGATCTTCCCCAACCATTCCAGCTAACGCCTTCACCTTATTTTATTTTCATCTTTGCACTGATTACACTATTAAGTTGTTTTCTGTATTTACTTGTTAATTGTCTGCTTCCCTGGTGGGCTGAATCCAGAAGAAAATTCAGGCCACATTGTTTATCATTGTACTGCTTCCCCCCCCCGTTGTGGGAAAAAAAAAAAAAAAAAAGAGGGTCTGACTCAGAGTTCAGTGTTGCATAAACAGATAAAGGAATGACTATCAGGCTTTCACAGATAAGGAGAGAAGGTTGATGGAGTCAACTCTCTGCCCAGGTCACACTCTAGAACTTATTGCTAGTGTTCACTTTCTATGAACCAGCCACTGTGCTCAGTGCTTCACACATATTTAATCATTTTATGAAGTGGGTACGATCATTATTGTAGCCTTGTTAAAGATGAGGAGACTTTGGTACAGAGAAGTTAAGTGACTTGCCTGAGACCACTCAGCTGTTATGAGCAGACTGGTGTTTGAAACCAGGTAGCCTGGCTTCAGAGCTCAAAGGATTCACAATCATGCTGTACTTCCTCCAGATAATATGAGTCCACGGTAGATTCAAACCCAGGTCTGTAGCCTTCAGAATTTCAGTTCTAAACCACCACATTCTGCTTATTTCAGCCAAAGCAATCTTAAGGAAGAACAAACTTGGAGGACTCAAACTTCCCAATTTGAAAATTAATACAAAGCTACAGTAACCAAAACAGTGTGGTGCTGGCATATGGACATATAGAACAATGGAATAGAATCATATCCAGAAATATACCCTTATACTTATGGTCAACTGATCTTTGACAAGGATGTCAAGACAATTCAATGAGGAAAGAATAATCTTTTCAGTCCTGGCATAACTGGATATTCATAGGTAAAAATTAGACCCCTACCTCACACCATATACAAAAACTAACTCAAAATGAATCAAAGGCCTGAACATAAGACCTAAAACAAACAAACAAACTCTTAGAAGAAAACATGGGAGTAAATTTTCATGACTTCTGGTTAGGTAAAGCCTTAGACAACACCAAAAGGACCCGCAACAAATGAAAAAAAAAATTGATAATTGGGCTTTATCAAAAATTAAAACTGTGGTGCCATTGTATGATATGTGAATTATATCTCAATAAATGTAAAGCTTTAGTGCTTTAAAGGACATCATTAAGAAAGTGAAAAGACATGGAAAGTGAAAAATATTTACAAATTATATATCTGAGAAGGAACTACTTTCCAGTATTTAAAAAGAAATTTTATAATGTGACAATAAAAAGACAAATAACCCAGTTTTTAAATGGGCAAAGGATCTGAACAGACATTTCTCCTAAGAAGACAGATAAATGGGCATATGCTAATGGGCATATGAAAAGATGTTCAACATCATTAGTTATGAGGCAAATGCAAATCAAAACCACACTGAGATACCATTTCGCACATATTAGATGGCAAGAATCAAAGAAATGGACAACAACAAATGACAATATAGAAAAACTGGATCCCTCATATACGGTTTATAAGAATGTAAAATGACATGGATTTGCTTTGGAAAACAGCCCAGCAGGTCCTCAAAAGTTAAACAGAGTTATCATATGACCCAGAAATTCATTTCCTAGGTATATACTGAAGGGAACTGAAAACAGATGCTTACACAAACACAGCATCATTCATAATAACCACCCCCAAAGTGGAAATAACTCAAATCACTATCACTTAATGAATGGCTAAGCAAAATGTAGCACATCCATACAACTGAATATTGTTGTTCAGTCGCCCAATCGTGTCTGACTCTGTAACTCCATGGACTGCAGCATGCCAGGCCTTCCTGTCCCTCACCATCTCCCAAAGCTTGCCCAAGTTCAAGTCCATTGCATCGGTGACTCAGCCATAAAAAGGAAATACTGATCCATGTTATGGATGGGTCTTGAAAACATGTTAAGTGGAAGAAGTCAGGTACAAAAGGCCACATATTGCTTGATTCCATTCTTATATGAAATGTCCAGAATAAACAATTTCACAGAAGTAGAAAACAGATTAGTGGTCTCCAGGGGCAGCTTGCAGAATTTTAGTTCCCCAACCAGGGATCAAACCTATGCTCCCTGCACACCAAGCCGGGACTCCTAGCCACTGGACCACCAGGGAACTCTTGAACTGTATATTTTTAAATGGTGAATTTTAGGACAAGTGAATTCTATCTCAGTTAAAAAAATATTTTCTTTACTTTATGAGGAAAATATCTGTTTCTTTTTCTTTTTGACCCCAATATCTGGCATGTGGGATCCTAGTTCCCTGACCAGGGGCCCAACCTGTGCCTCCTGCAGTGGAAGCTTTCAGTCTTAACCACTGGACCACCAGGGAGTATCTCTCTGGTTTTTTTCTTTTCTTTTTTTTTTAATGGAAATTAAAAGCTAACAAGCACGAACTATGTGCCTGGTGAGATACCAGGAATCTTCTTGAATCTTTAAGGTCCCTAGGGTTCAATGGTGGCATGCCTATTTAAATGTTAGAAAGGGGGAAAACTGAGGCCCCAACAGAATGAACATCCCCTGCCCCCGCACCCACTCACCACCTCTCCTGTGCAGGAGTAGTTGATCTTCAGGTAGTAAGGAAAGCCCAAGTATGTCTGCAAGGAGATGGTGAGCAAATGTCCAGAGCCCAGAAGGGTGCAGCTCCAGGGCCTCTCCCATTCGTCTGCCCCCAGTCCCCTCACCTCGTCCCGGTCGATGGGCGCGTCCACTAGCAGGTCGAACACTTTGTCCACTGTGTACAGCTCTTGATCGACGAAATGATCAATCGCGTCGTTCTTGCCTACTGACTCTAAGTTGTTCAGGACAACCTGCCAGGTGCACTCCTGGGTTTCCTGTATCGCCCACAACCTCCACGGTGCCAACAGCACCACCAGCAGTGCCCACAGCGCCCACAGGACTCGGAGCCTCGGCCACGGAGCAGGGCCAACAGGGAACATCTCGGGCAAGTGGGTAACGTGGC
>NW_011494852.1:6179142-6180253 GCF_000754665.1 Bison bison bison | reverse complement strand
GGGGCTTCAACCTGGGGAAGGCGGAGGTCACCAGCCGGCCAGACTGTTCTTGGTAGGCGCCGTCTTAGATCCCGCCTTCTTCCTGCGCCCCGCCCAGTCCCTGCTCCTGGTCCCGCCTCTGCTCAGATGTCTGGCCCCACCCCTATTCTTGCTCCTAGCCTCACTCCTACTTTTGCTCCTGGCTCCGGTCCTGTTCTTGCTCCAGGTTCCTTTCCTGCTCTCGCTCCTGGCTTCTCGCCTGTTCTTGCTCCACGTTCCTCTCCTGCTCTCGCTCCTGGCTTCTCTCCTGTTTTTGCTCCCGGCTCCGCCTGTGCTCTTGCTCCTGGCTTCTCTCCTGTTCTTGCTCCTGGCTCCACCTCTGCTCCAGACCTCCGGCGGGCAACTACTGCTCTTCCGGACCCCGCCTCTGCGGCTACTCCAGGGCTCTCCCCTACTGTTGCTCCTGGCCATGCCCCTACCTCTGGTTTCGCCCCGCCTCCCAGCCTCACCCCTTAACCTTGCCCTATCCTTCTTTGCTCTGCCTGTGCTCTGCCTCCGACACCTACTCTTCAGTCGGTCTCTATTTCTGTTTCCCGGTTTAGCTATGCCCCACTTATTGCCCCCAGTTCCTCTCCTCGCATACCTGGGCCTGGCTCCGCCCCCACGTCTTGCCCCGCCCCCCCACATTTCTCCGCACCGCCCCTTTCTCCGTGCTCGGGCCCTGCCCAGGTACAAGATCCTGCCTCTAGACCCGTCCCTCTCCCGAACCTGTACCTTCCCCACGCCCCACCTCTTCCCCTGTCCTCGCTTCGACTTCTCGCCTGTAGCTTGCCCCTCGCTAGTCTTCTGCGCCTTGTCCCTCCCTTTATCGATCCGCCCTCCCCCCTCATCCTGGGGGAGATGTTCTTCCCAAGCCCGTTCTTTGCCCCGCCCCCTCCTGTGACCCCGCCCCTTCTCGTTGGCGACCCTTTCTTTGCCTTGGGAACTCTCCTCGCCATTGGCCTTCCGATCGCTCCGCACTCTCTCTTCGCCCTGCACCTCCTCGTTCCCTGCCGGCGCTGCCTTGTCTGTCAGCACGTTCTCGGTCCTCACCTTCCCCCTGAACCGCGGTACCTTGTCTCCCCTCTTCTCG
>NW_011494852.1:6177818-6178933 GCF_000754665.1 Bison bison bison | reverse complement strand
TGCCCGGGGGTACCAGTCACTAAGTTAAAACCGGTCAACCGTCACTCTGCCGCTCCAGTCCCGCCCCTCTTGCCCGGTCTCAAAATGGCCGCCTACACTTCCACAACCGACTTCTGTTTTTCGCGAGGCACGCCTGTCTCCGTGGCAACGCGCTTCCCGACTAGCGTTTAAGGCTTAAGGGACAGAGGGAGGGAGAACTCGGCGCGGGCCCTGGACTGCAGAGGGAGCTGCGGACGAAGTTTGTGATAGGAAGGCCTTCAGGGAGTTCCTATTGGTCGTTCTGGCCTACTTATCCTTCTACCCAATCAGACTTTGATATCACAATTCTAGTGAAAAAAAAAATTAGGGCTCCGTGTGGGAAATTAATCTGAATGCGGTTTAAAACCCTCCTCTGCAGAACAAAGACAAAGGCAGTCATATCATAGCGTTGTCTTGAGAAGTCAATAAGATAACACGTGAAGACTACCTGGCACAAATAAATATTCAATAAGTTAACAGTTTTCACTGGTACTCTGACGCCTACTAGTTAAGGACTCAGACTGTCTTTTTATTTTATTTTGCTGCTGGGATCATAGTTACCCCACCAGTGACTGAACCTGAGCCCCCTGCAGTGGAAGCTGGAGTCCTTGCCACTGAACCGCCAGGGAATTCCCCAGACCATGACTTTTTGATGGACTGCAAAGCTGACTTTAAACTCCAGTGGTTTTCAAACTTCAGAGTGCATTAGACTCAATCAGAAGGGCTTGTTAAAACAGGTTTAGGCTCCACCCCCAGGGATTTAGATTCCCTGAAGTCAGGTATGGATGTGAGAGTTGGACTGTGAAGAAAGCTGAGCGCCAAAGAATTGATGCTTTTAAACTGTGGTGTTGGAGAAGACTCTTGAGAGTCCCATGGACTGCAAAGAGATCCAACCAGTCCATTCTAAAGGAGATCAGTCCTGGGTGTTCTTTGGAAGGAATGATGCTAAAGCTGAAACTCCAGTACTTTGGCCACCTCATGCGAAGAGTTGACTCATTGGAAAAGACTCTGATGCTGGGAGGGATTGGGGGCAGGAGGAAAAGGGGACGACAGAGGATGAGATGGCTGGATGGCATCACCGACTCGATGGACGTGAG
>NW_011494852.1:6171634-6177475 GCF_000754665.1 Bison bison bison | reverse complement strand
TTCCAGAGTTCTGCATAAACTGATGCCTGTTGTCCCTCCTGTCCACTCATCTGTTTCTCTCTGTGGTCCAAAGCCTAGTCTTGAGTATCCTTGAGAGCCAGTATGCTGGCTCTCCTCTGAACTGTGCACACACTATAAACCCCTTCGGGAATACCATTCCCTACTTTGTCACCACCTGAGCATTTTCCTTCCTTCATGTCTTGTCTGTGATACAGGAGCAGCCCTCATCCCTCCCCTGACCACACTAGGCTATGGCTGCCTGGGAATGGGTCTCTGTTTCCCACTGCATCACAGGCTCTGTGAGGGCAGGCCTGGGGCTTTATCTATCATTGTTGTTTCCAGTTCTGTGCAACACAGCACAGAATAAGTGTTCCATGTAAATAAAGAGCTGATGAAAGTCTGTGCCCCCCCACCCACTAGCCCATCCCCACAGACCAGGGAGGGTGACTTCATCTGAGGGAAGAAACTCAGCAGCTGTGCACCTGAGCCCTTCTAGACTCACAGAGGCTGAGAGACTGGGGTGTCCTCATGGTACCCCCTGACTTTGGAATATAACCACACCAGGAAAAAGTGCCTCTGTTACTGACATGCCCAACATATACCCTACAGTTTCATTTATGCTAGCAAAAGACTAGCAGCCACCCACATGTCCATTAGTGAAACATGGAAATAACTTGGACTTCCCCAGTGGCTCAGTGGTAAAGAATCTGCCTGCCAGTGAGGGAGACGCAGGAGACATGGGTTCGATCCCTGGGTCAGGAAGATTCCCTGGAGTAGGAAATGGCAACCCACTCTAGTATTCTGTGGGATGTGTGTCCTAGAGGAGGTACAGCAGACATAAAAAAGGATATAAGGGACTTCCCTGATGGTGCAGTGGATAATAATCCACCTGCAATGCAGGGGACACGGGTTTGATCCCTGGTCTGGGAAGATTCCACATGCTGAGGAGCAACGAAGCCCATGCACCACAACTTCTGAGCTGATGTGCTGCAACACCTGAAGCCTACAAGCTTTAGGGCCCGTGAGCCACAACTAATGAGCCCCTGTCCTACAACTCCTGAAGCCTGTGCTCTGCAATGAGAAGCCCACGTACTGCAACAAAGGGTAGCCCTTGCTCACTGCAACTAGAGAAAGCTCACACACAGAAATGAAGACCTAGTGCAACCCCAAATAAAAACAAATTAAAAAAAAAAGAAAAGGATATGAGACCTACTCTTGCGCCTCTGAAATGATCTCTGAATGACACTTGAGTTGGTAAAAAAAAAAAAAAAAAAGCAAGGTGCAGAAAAAGAATATTAGAAAAGCATATAAAAATTATATATGCATATATGAGACATATAATATGAAAAAGGTACAGAAATGAGCCAATATTTTATTGAGCACCAGACACTGTTCTAAGAGATTTACAGATATTGCTTAATTCTCCAACAAGTCCACGAGGTAGGTGCTGTTATACCACTTCACGGATTGGCGAACAGCACAGGAAGGTGAAATGAGTGGCCCAAAACCACAGACTTGGGAATGACAGAGTTCAGATTTATACCCAGGGACTTTGCCTCCAGAGTCTGTGATTGTAACTACCCCACCATTCAGTACCACTTTTGCAAAGTGAAAGAAAAAAATTAATGACACACGTATACACACAGGTATATTGCTGGTACATGCCTAGGAGACCTGAGAAAATCTGTCATCACAGCCCACATACAGGAGAAAGACTTATTTCTATTGAATATTCTTCTACTTTTTCCATTTTTAAGTGTGCACTTTTTTTTTTTTTTTAAGTATCTGAAATGAGCAGGGCCTGGTTTCTTTTAGAAGAAGGAAGGAGAAGTGGTGGGGAGCAGAAGCCAGATCACACAGGCACCTTCCTCCCTCAAGCAACTGCCTCTCACCCAGCTACTGACTTTAGCAGCAGGGTCAACAACTGTGCTGAGGAGCCAGGAAGGCTGGGAGACTGAGAAAGAACTAGATAGTGGATATTTCTGAGCCTCCATGTGGCAAGGTGACCAAAAAAACAAAAATCCTCATCTAAATCTCCGTCTTGCACTTCCTGTGTGATCTTGGATAAGTTGTTTAACCTCTCTGGGCCTCCTGTCCTCATCTGCAATATGGAGAATGTACATGACTTACAGAGTTGCTGAGAGAATAAAATAAATTCTGGTGTATCAAGAGCTTGGAACAGTGCCTGGCAGGTAGTAAATCCTATATAAGTGTTCTCTCTCGTGTTATTAAAATGATTTTGTGTGACTTCTTAGCATCATTTGACAGTGTTGACTTTTCCCTTTTTAAAAGTCTCTCAACTCTCACCAATATTTCCCACTCTCCTGGTTTTCCTACTCCTCTCTTGAACTTCCTTTCTGCCTCTTTTGTAAGTTCTTCTCTTTGGTTGAGGGGTCATTGCTCATCATATGGGATTATGTTAATTAGAAAAAGAAGTCCCCCCTGAAAAAAAAAGAAAAAGAAATCCCCTTTGGGCATATTCAGCCCTGAACTTCAGCTCCAAGTTGTTTCCACCCTGCCGTCCAGGCAACCCTTATGCAGGTCCCTACCTGCATAATTATACATCATCATCCTGGCTGACTAGTTTGTTGATAGCTCCCATTCTCCCAACTTTCTGCCTTTCTAATATAAGCCCAGTTTTGTTCAAGTATTTCCCAGCCTGCAAACTAAAACCTCAGCCCCAGCCTCAGTCCCTGGTGGCAGGGGGAATCCTGAGGAATTCAAGCTAATCATAGTGATGCCATGATCACTCTGGCCGATGATTGACTCAGGAGCCAATTTTGGTCAATGATTTGGAAGAGGAAGTCTGCTGGGAGACACTGGGAAAAGGTTTCCTTCTTTCCAAAGAGGCACCATGGGAAGATACACCCCTTTCCCTCTTCTTGCACTAAAAATTAACATGTCTTTTTGTGATGCTTGGACCTGTGGCAGCCACTTTGTGGCCATGAGGAGAGCCCATGTGGGAGCCAAGCCTTCAGCTGAGGGTAATAGAGCAGAGAGACAGGGAATCAAGGAACACAAGACCCTGTTGGAGCTGTGAACTGTATCATACCCAGAGATCTCTCCAACTTGGGTGATATACAATATACAACCATCTCACTGCTTCAGTCAGTGCCAGTCAGGATTGTGTTACTTGCAACCCAAATCCTTCCTTACTGATATATACGCTATGGCTGATTTCTCAAGGCTGGTCTTCTCTTCATTCCCACCCAGGGCTGTCAATACCCACCTTCATAGTCTTGGTTTCCTCATCTGTCTGCAGCCTCAACCACCCCCTAAGTCCTTGCTCCGAGGGTCCTGTGACTTCCTGCTTCCTTCTCCTGGGTGTCCCTTTAGCCCTTCACAGCCACCATTCCAAACAAGCCTCAACATCTCCCTACAAATTTGTTTTCTCGCAGGTCCCCGACCTCGGGGGCAGCTGAGCATTGTCGGATCTTCCCCTGGCCTTGTCCCTCCCAAGTCTGTAAGCCTTATGGCCCGTCCACCTGGCCTTCTGAGCATACCTTGACTTGCCCCCTCCTCCCCTTCCCTCAGCCTCACCCAGTCCCACTGTCTCCTGCTTCACTCCTGTCCCAGCCTCCCCTGGGCACCCAGCCTGCCCCTCGCCACCCCACAAACACACAGCAGCAAAAGCCCAAATCTAACCATGGCCCTCTCCTGCTCAGATCCCTTCCATGGCTCTCTAGTGCCCTCAAGAAAGAAGCCAAGTTCCCAAGATGGTCATTTAAGGACACTTACAATGTGCCCACATCCAATGATAATACTACATTATCTTCCTCATGTGTAAAGTACCCAGAACAGGGCCTAGCCAAAGAGATCATCCCAGAATAACATGGAAGGCTCTGTGAAACCATCTTTTGAACTATCATTATTGCCATTTTACTGATGAAGAAACCAAGGAAATAGGGGCAAAATGACCACCGAAAGACACAGGCAGGACACCGCTGAGTTGGGATTTGAGCCCAGACAGGCTGGCTCCAGCTGGAGAAGGGCATGGCAACCCACTCCAATATCCTTGCCTGGAGAATCCCATGGACAGAAGAGCCTGGTGGGCTACAGTCCATGGGGTCGCAAAGAATCGGACACAACTGAGCAACTAACAGACACAAGCTGGCTCCAGAGCCCAGGGGACATAATGTAATTAGTTCTTGGTAAACAGGAACAGCTGTTACGATGGTGTCTCACTAAAAGCAGTACCTTCCATACTGGGCTAGGATCCCATCTCAGCTTCCTGGAAGACTCTATTATACAGGCCTACCCCAGGCATATCCAAATATGTCTAGCTCCCTGGACACACTGGAGGAAAATGAGTCAGGTACACCTTCTTCCCCAGACTGACTACTCTTCAGATTTCAGGTCTGAGTGCAGTTGCCCCTTCCTCCAGGAAGCCCTCCCTGACCTTCCCGGCTGGATTGGGTACATTCCCTGTGCTTCCTCTACCCCAGCCCTGACCACCCTGCACCTTCCCCTGCCCCCACTAATGAAGTCCTGCCTGTTATGAACTGTCACTGTATGGGAGACAGGACAGCGAGCCCCATGAGAGCAGGGCCCAGAGCATCTGGAACACTGTGGTGGCCCCAGCGCTGCCCAGCACGGATTGGCACAGAGGAGGGAGTTTTGAATGAGGGAATATATTCTTCCCACTTGACCCAAGAGGTGAATCAAGGCTCAGAGGGGGCCAGTCACTGGCCCGAGGTGAAGTGATCAATCTAGCACCTGAAATGAGGTCTGAGCCCAGAGCCTGGGAGAATCAGCAAGTGATGAGTGGCTACTCGGGTGAGAGAGGCAGATGGCATGAGGCAAAGACTGAGAAATACAGAGTCGGTGAGAAAGTCAGGGACGCAGAGTGTGCGGGGAGGCGGGAGGGGGGGCAGGGGAAACAAGGTAGTGCTGCTTCCTGGATCAGGGCGGTGCTCAGGCCGGTCAAAGGGCAGACAGTGGAGGCAGGGCCTCAGGAACACCAGGGTGTGCTTGTAGACAGGCTAGTCCATCGGTTCCAGTCCCGAGGGCCCCTCAGCCGCAGGCCTGGTCTGCAGCTGACCTGACACTTGCCCCAGCTACCTGGGGATGGAGGCGTAGTCCACATGCGAGCCGGCGGTGAGCTGCTGGTGTGGCTCGGGCTCGGGGCTCAGGATGTCCACCCGGTCATCTTCCTCCGCGAAGCTGGTGGGGCATGGAGTGGGCAGCATGATGAGCTCTGTGAGGCCATGAAGGTCAGACACACGGCGGAAAGTCTGCACCAAGAGCACCATGGCGACCAGGCCCAGGAAGAGGTAGACTGCAGAGATGGTGGAGAGGCAATGAGTGGACCCAGACCGCCCACATCATGGCCATGGGGCTACGAGATCCCCCAGGATGGGGCTGTGATTCTCAATGTCCCACCCCTCTGGGATGGGGCCAGGTTACCCTCACACCAGCCCTCAGTCCCCAGCCAGCCTAACCCCACTCACCTGTGACTAACAACTTGTAGACGGCCCGGTAGGGCTGGCCGGGGGCCTCTCCCGGAACGTAATCACCCAGGCCGATGGTGGACAGAGAGATGAAGCAGAAGTAGAAGGCATCCAGGAAGCTCCAGGCCTCCTCAAGGTGGGCAAAGATGGCGGCTGGCACCAGGAAGCAGACGGTCACCGTGACCCCCAGCAGGATGGCCAGGTGCCAGCGGGCTGCCTTCCGGGGGGTGCAGCCCCAGCGCTGGCTCACCCAGGACAGGGGCGTGTGGGTGAGCAGTAGCGACAGGCGCTGGGCTGAGGCGGTCAGCAGCAGCATGGTGACTGGGACGCCCAGGAGCGCAAAGGCGATGGAGAAGGCCTTGCCCCCGTCGGTCAGTGGCGTCGTGTACCC
>NW_011494852.1:6165096-6171534 GCF_000754665.1 Bison bison bison | reverse complement strand
GCCTGCGGGAGTCAGGGGGAAATCCTTCGGCCCACTCAGCATCCACTCTGGAGTCTGTGATTGCCCTAAACTGAAGACTAATTTCAGCCTCAAAGCCACCCCTCCCAGACTCTCTTATCTCCGGTGATGGCACCTCCACCCTCCCCACGGCTCAGGCTGAGAGCCTGGTGTCATCCTCGGCTCCCTTTCACTCACATCCACTCTGTTGTCTCAACTTTTGCACAGAGCCCAAACCTACCCACTTTCCCCCTCACTCCACCCCAAGGCTTCCTCCTGGTCCTGTCTACCGGCAGCCTCCTCCCTGGTCTCCCTTCTCCCCCCATGCAGCCAGAGGGACCCTGTGAACTCGGGAGTCAGGTCATGTCCCTCCCCTGCTCAGGGCCCTCTTGTGGCTCCATCTCAGGTCAAAGTGCTTTGTCTGGTAACCCACGGACACCACACAATCCAACAGGGCATCGCGCGCCCTGCAGGGGGTGCAGGTTCTCTCAGGGGTCCGGGAAGATCCCCCATGCTGCAAGGCAACTAAGCCTCTGAGCAAAAAGACAAAGCCTCTGCAATTCCATTTATATGTGGCACTTAGTGTAGTCAAAATCATAGAGACAGGGGACTTCCCTGGTGGTCCACTGTCTAAAACTCAGTGTGCTCCCAATCCAGGGGGCCTGGATTTGATCCCTGGTCAGGGAACTAGATCCCGCATGTCGCAACTAAAGATTCTGCAGGCAGCAACGAAGACCGAAGATCATGTGTGCCACAACTAAGATCTGGTTACAGCCAAATAAATGAATTAATTTTTTAAAATAATAAAATAAACATTAAACAAATCACAGAGACAGAAAGTAGAACAATGGTTGCCAGGAGTCGAGGAAAGGGCAAGTGTGGAATTAGCATATACAAGGGTATAGATTCAGTTTTGCAAGATCCAAAGAGTTCTGGCAACTTCCCTGGGGGTCCAGTGGTTAAGAATCCACCTTCCAATGCAGGGGATGTGGGTTCAACCCCTGGTCCCGCTGAGGGACTAAGATCCCACATGCCTCAGGGCAACTCAGTCTGTGTTCCACAACTAAAGAGAAGCCCCTACACCACAACAAAGACCTGATGCAGCCTAAATACATAAATACATATTAAAAGAAGAGTTCTGGAAATGGGTGCTGGCACTGGTTGTACAACAGTATGAATATACCTAATACCACTGAACTGTACACTTAAAAATGGTTAAGATAGTAAATTTTATGTGTATTTCGCCCCAGTTAAAAAAAAAAAAAAAAAACTAGGGAAAAATAAAGGATCCTCTAGATCTTGTTGGATGCGTGGCTACCGGGAATAAAGACATTCCCTCTTCCAGTGCAGCTAGATGTGGTCTGGAATGATTTATGGCCAAGGAGATATAGATGAAAGAAGCAAGTAACTTCAGAAAGTGTCCTTAAAGATAGGGAGACGCCTATCTCCCTTCTTTACTCCCTCCTCCTGCTGACTGGATCACAGATAGGAAGGCTGGAGCTGAGCAGCCATCTGGGACCATGAGATGAACTTGGGAATAGAAACCGCGCCTGGCCTGAGAGTTATATTGGAACCTGAAGGTCTCTGACCATGCAGCACCAATCTGGTCTTGGACTGACTCCCTTGAACGTGAGCAAGAAATAAACTCCCATTGTATTTAAGCAACTGTTATTTGAGGTTTATCACTTATGGCTCCAAGCTTCATTAATACAAGGATTTTGATGGAGAAACTCTAGCAGCCTGGCTGAAAGGACAGGTTTGCAAATGACATGAAATTCTTATAAACAGAAAAAATCAGAGTTAGAATAGAGTTGGGGGCGGGGAGCGGGGGGCTTCCCTGGTGGTCCAGGAACTAAGACTCTGGACTCCAAATGCAGAGGGCTGGGGTTTGATGCTTGGTCAGGGAACTAGATTCCATATGCCACAACCAGGAGTTTGCATGCTGCAAAGAAGATCGAAGATCCCTCGTACCCCAACTTTGACCCGGGGCAGCCAAAAAGATAAACAAATATTTTTGAAAAACTAGTGAATATTTAAAAAAGAAAGAAAGAAGAATAGAATGTGGGCTATGAGCCTCAACTTGCTACTTCCAAGAGTTGAGTCCAAAGCAGTGCTTTGTTACTTGGTGCCTGTGTGATATTGGCCAAGTGACTTCTCTCTGAGCCTGTTTCCTCAGAGTACTTGAAAATGGTCTCATAAATGATCCCTTCCTTGAGTACAGGTTGGGACAGGGCACCTAGCATAGTCATGGAAAGAGTCAGCAAGACTGTGATGCTTGCTCCCTCTCCGCATTCCCAGTTCCAAGTGGGCCGACTCCTCCAGCCCTGGCCTCAACTGCAGTAAGGCTGCCTGAACCAGCTCCAGGCCTCAGATCTTTCTCAGAAGACTAGGGCCTGTGACAAGCCCAGGAACGCTGTGGGAGAGGCCTCTCTGAATGTTGTCGGGTTTTCATTTCTCTAGATGTATTCAGGGCTCCCGGCTTTGCCAACAGCACTAATGATAAATGAGGCTCTGTCAAGCTCGGTTATTATTACTGGCATGTCTCATGGACACAGCCTTCCTGCTTGACCAAGCTTGAGTCAGGCCCCTCTGAGTTCTCTTCATGACTAAGCCCGGTTTTAGCAGGAATCCTAAGTTAAGAATCTGTCTGCAATGTGGGCGATGTATGTTCAATCTCTGGGTCAGGAAGATCCCCTGGTGAAGGGAATGGCTACCCACTGCAGTATTTGTGCCTGGAGAATTCCATGGACAGAGGAGCCTGACAGGCTACAGTCCATGGGATCGCAAAGAGTTGGACGCAACAATGCCACTAAGTTTATTTAGGGAGAATCCCCCACACTTGACATCTGATCAAATTTCTCATTATCCACCACTTGTACTGAAGTCCTTGGCAGTCTTTAACAAGAATCCTATTAAGCCAATTTAGCAAGAATCCCCTTAGCATCCATGTCGCCTCTTAGTACTTTTCCATCCACTAGTCCCCTCCTTCTGCTCTCAGCTCTAAACCTCCAGCTATCTTTGCTATACTCTGAATTGAGGTCAATCTCTCTCCCCTATTGCAATAACTTACCATTTTTAAGGAATGTCAGACATTTTTTTACAATAGACATGTATCACCCTTCATCATTCATGGAAGCCTAAGAAGTAGTGTGGTGCACTGGTTAAGAGCATGGGACTCTGGGGAATTCCTTAGTGGTCCAGTGATTTAAGGCTCCATCTTCCAATGCAGGGGACTTGGGTTCGATCCCTGGTTGGGGAACTAAGATCCCACCAGCCACAGGGCAACACACCTCACGTGCCACAACTACTGGGCCTGTGTGCTCTAGAGCCCGTGCTTCATAACTAGAGACGGTCTAGTGCCACAACAAGAGAAGCCTGTGTGCTGCAACTAGAGAAAGACCACGTACCACAACAAAGACCCAGTGCATCCAAAATTTAAAAAAAAAAATTTTTTATTTAAAAAAAGAGCATGGGACTCCGAGGCCTGACAGCCTTGGTTCAAACCTGCACTCTACACTTCCTAGATGTGTGGCCTTGGGCAAGTTGTCCAACCTCTCTGGGCCTCAGATTCTATTGCTAAGAAACAGGACCACAAACAGCACCTGGCTCACAAGGCTTATTGTGATGAGTGAGTTAAAGTCCATACGTGGCGTGGTTAAGTCTTCTACCAGGTCTTACTATTCCTGTGAAGTAGGGAATGTGATTTTCCCCATTTTGCAGATGACGGAGGACACAGAGGACTAGAGATCAGCAGTGGCTGAACAGGAATCTGAACCTGTGCCTGCCTTGAGTTTGGCTTCTTCACCTATCCTGCCTGGGATGACTTCTCAGAAGGCAGGATCTAGGAGGAGACAGGGAGAGTGAAGCCCCGAAGCAGGTTGGGCAGGCTCAGCCAGCAAGTGGCCAGCGTCTGTGAGATCCAGCCCAGCTGCTGTGGCCGGGTTTGCTGGTCCACTTGACAGTGACAAAAGGCCCTCCCGGTGACAAATGGCAAAGGCCATTGTCAGCAGGGATGGGGAGTTAGGTGTGTGGGCTAGCTGAGCCCCAGACCCCTCCCCAGTCCAAATCCTAGCATGCTCAATTGCTAAGCCATGTCCAACTCTTTGCGACCCCATGGACAGTTGTAGCTCTCCAGGCTTCTCTGTCCATGGAATTTTCCAGGCAAGAATACTGGAGTGGGTTGCTATTTCCTTCTCCAGGGGATCTTCCCAACCCTGGGATCGAACCTGCATCTCCTCAGTCTCCTGGATTGGTAAGCAAATGCTTTACCACTTGAGTCTCCTGGGAAGCCAAATCTTAGCAAAGAGGCAAAGAGGAAGTTTGTGGGCTGGGGAGGGGTTGTGGGAGGACCAGCAGAGACTGACAAACAAAGGGATTTTCCAGGTCTGAGGAGCACTGAGGTGAGGGATTTCCCAGGTAGGGCTGAGGGGTGAGGTGTGTTGGTCCTACTTGAGGCTGTAGAAGTCCAGAGAAGGGGATCTGTGGGGTCCAGTTAGTAATCTGAAATCAGAGGCCAGTGTCCTGGTTTGAAACAGATCCTGGTTTGGGGCTGGGGTCCTGGGTCCAGAGGAAGAAGGGGAACAGGCACCAGTGAGATTACAAATGGGATTAGGAGGGGGTGGTTCTCAGGTAGAGGGGGCTTCTGAGCCCAAGGATGCCTGAGCCAACATGATGGGGGGAGACAATGCTAAGGGGATGATGGGAGGGGGCGTGTGTCTCATGTCCTGGCTCAGAGTGTCCAGGGTAGAAAGTGGTAATGGTCTTGAGTGAATAGTGGGGAGGGTTCTGGGGTACAAAGAGCCTGGAGCATCCTTGATGGAGGGAGAGTCCAAACCAGGCTGGGACAGAGTTGGGGCAAAAGGTCCCAGCTGTGGGTCTGGAGGAGACTAAAGGGGTCCCAGGTCCCAAGGAGGTTCCCTTTCTTGAGAAATTCATGGTGGACAGGGGGAGTCCAGGGGCGGGGGCTGCAGGTTCGGAGAGTAGAGTCCCTGGGCTGGTAACCTGGTTGGGGGGTGGGTGGATTCTTGTCTCAAGGATAGCATGTGTGACCAGCATTGGGGTCCCAGGTATTCTGGGGCTCTTATAAGGAGTATCAGGGACCAGAGATTGGTGACAGTCTCAGCTAAGGTTGTCACATTCAAAGAGGCCCCTATAGAATTCCCTGGTCGTCCAGTGGTTAGGACTCTGAGCTTCCACTGCAGAGGGCACAGGTTAAATCCCACATGCTGAGTGGAGAGGTCAAAATAAATAAATAGAGGCCCCCGTGGGAAGTCCCTGGTCTGAAAAACACTAGGGGTTTTTGCTGGAGCTGTTTTGGGACTGGAGGAGTGGAAGTCTTGGGTGAGGACCTTCTGGTTAGAAAGTCAATGGTTCTTCCTGGAAGGCGCTCAAGTTCTCTCCCACACTTCCACAGCTGAGAGCTGCAGAATTGCAGGGGTGTCCCTAATGGAAGGAAAGCCCTGCATTGAGGGCTCCCCCAATACAAAGGAGATGCCAAGAAGGAGTGGGATGTGAAGAGGGGTCTTGTGTCTAGAGTCAGGGCTACCTGCAGGGAAGTATGACAGTGGTCAGGAGGAGGGCAGGGGCCCTTGCTGGGGAGTGGTCTAGGTCCAGAGGGGTGGAAGTCTGAGATGGATTCCCTGGGTCTTTGCTGAGGGATCTCTACTGGCAGTAAGGTCTTTAGTGATGGTGCCTGGAGAGGGTCTGGAGATTCAGGGTCCTCACTGGGCCACCAGGGCCAGGAGGAGACTGGGGTAAGGCTTCTGGAAGGACACATCCCAGAAGGATGTATTTGCAGAATCAGCAGACAGTGTTGGAGGGGATGGAGGTCTGAGCCAGAGAGAAGGGCTGAGGTCCTGGGTGGCTAATGGGGAGAGGGTCTCAGGCAGAGGGCCCTGGGTTCTCAAAGGAGGTCTCTGAGGATTGTTCTAGGCCTAGAGGGGACTAGACCCAGGTCTCCAAGGTAGTTAAGGCAGAGAAAGGGAGCCCTAGATGCTTGCCCAAAGGTACTTTGAGGATGGCCCCGGACCCCAAGAGAACTGCGGGACTTCCTACTGGGAGGAAAGGTCTGGATGGGGACTCCCCAAGGTGGAGGATCCCACAAGTGTGGGTCCCTGGTTCTCATCAAGGGGTTTTGAGGGCATCCTGGGTTCAGAGTTAATTGAGACTGATCTGCTGGGATCGGGGTATTTCGTGGTGGCTCTGGGGTCCCTAGGGAGGCGAGGGGGAGCGGGGGGTCTCGGGTCCTCGTGGGCCGGGGGCTCAGGGCGGCGCTCACGTACCCACGGTGGTGACCAGCGTGCTGGCGAAGAAGAGAGCCGAGGCGAAGTCCCAGGCGGGGTCCGAGGCATTGGCAGACCCGGAGGCATTGGCGAGCGCGGCGCGCCCCAGTCGTCCGGCCGCCAGCACCCGCTCCACGAAGGCGTCCAGGGCGGGGGCGGC
>NW_011494852.1:6153404-6164964 GCF_000754665.1 Bison bison bison | reverse complement strand
GATCGTCCGGCGCCGGGCTTCAGTTCCGGGAGTGCTCGACGCGCTGCCACCAGCTACCCAAAGAGGAAGAAAAGAAAAAAGGGGAGGGGCCGAGGTGGAGGAAACTGAGGCACGCCCCACCACCAGGTGTGGGCACCGAGGGGGAGGAGCCCAGCGCTCCCGGACCTAGGAGACCCGCAGGATGCTCCCTCCCCCGAGCGGGCGGCTCCCTGTGCCAGAGAGAATCCGAAAACTCCTTTACGCCCGCGGACCGAGGAGTCGCTGCCCGACTGCGCCGCACCTGGGCGGTTGGCTGAGGGGCCAGAGGGACAAACTGAAATCCAGCCCTTCATCCATTCGTCAAGTCGTGCGTTCTGGAGTGGGAATGCATCCACCTGGAGGGGACGCCACAAAGGGGGACACCACAGGGCCAGGTGTCACCTGTGCCTTCACAGACTGGGGATCCTTGCTGCTGCTGCTGCTGCTGCTGCTAAGTCGCTTCAGTCGTGTCCGACTCTGTGCAACCCCAGAGACAGCAGCCCACCAGGCTCCCCCATCCCTGGGATTCTCCAGGCAAGAACACTGGAGTGGGTTGCCATTTCCTTCTCCAATGCATGATCCTTAGCTAGTCACTTAAATCTTTGCTCAGCTCCCACTTTGTGCCCGGCCCTTTGCTGGTTGATGCCAGGGAAACAGCAGCGACCAAGGCTGTCCTGGGTCCTGCCCTCAGGGGGCTCCCAGCACTTCAGCAGAGTGACAGATCAGAGGATCAGGGGCTGTGATGAGGGAAGCAGAGAGACAGGGGCTGGGATGGCGATGCCTACAGGACTGTGGAGCCAGGACTCATAACTGAGAGACCAGAACAGTATTCAAGTTCCCCAGAAAAGGCTCAGAGGGTAAAGCGTCTTCCCGCAGTGCGAGAGACCTGGGTTCGATCCCTGGGTTGGGAAGATCCCCTGGAGAAGGAAATGGCAACCCACTCCAGTACTCTTGCCTGGAAAATTCCATGGACTGAGGAGCCTGGTAGGCTACAGTCCATGGGGTCGCAAAGAGTCAGACACGACTAAGCAACTTCATAACTTCATACACAGGAGGAAAGGGAAAGCCACAGTGACAGGGTCACTTGCTGACATCCTTCCGGAATACTATCACTCCTCAGAAGTCATTTCTACCATTATCTTTGCCTGAGATAACTGGAGGAACTGAGCGACAGAAAAGGGGAG
The DNA here is from genome assembly GCF_000754665.1 of Bison bison bison. Classification (NCBI taxonomy): domain Eukaryota; kingdom Metazoa; phylum Chordata; class Mammalia; order Artiodactyla; family Bovidae; genus Bison; species Bison bison. The sequence goes on along the minus strand of NW_011494852.1, from coordinate 6,163,762 downwards.
GCTGAGGGGGAGAAAAAGGAGACAGAGTTAGACAGGGAGAGACAGAGAGCAGACACAGGAGAAACTAAGGTAACAATTTTCAGTGCTCCTCACTAGCAGGTGCGCCTGTGTGCGCTCAGTTGTGGAGGGTCATAATGTTTTTGGCAAACCAGGGAAACCAGGTTGCAACACAGGAGCATTTTTATGAATATTTGGGGAAATGTCTAAAGATAGTGTTAAAAAAGAAAACCAGAGACCCCCAAATGTGCCACTTGTGCTAAACCCCATGATACCAACACATTAGTGAAAGTCGCTCAGTGATGTCCGACTCTTTGCGACCCCATGGACTATACAGTCTGTGGAATTCTCTAAGCCAGAATGCTGGAGTAGGCAGCCTTTCCCTTCTCCAGGGGATCTTCCCAACCCAGGGATCGAACCCAGGTCTCCTGCATTGCTGGCAGATTCTTTAAGAGCTGAGCAACCAAAGAAGCCCCATGATACCGAACCTAGATTTTAATATCTGACCTAGTTGCAATTTTGTCCTTCCCCAGGAAGGTAATCTTAATCGGCCAGTTTGGAATTTCCTGGTCAGCACCAGTGAGGTAATCTGTCGTGCGGGACCTCTCCATTTCTACACTCCCCACTCCCACCCCCAACTCCCACCTACAAAGGTAGAAGTATTCTACAAGATAGATTCTCACCTTCCCCCCAAAAGAAGGTGACCTGGCCTGAAACAATTCTTCCTTTTCTTTTGTTAATAACTTCCTTGCCTCCTTTCATAAAATCCCTTTGTTTTGTACAACTCCTATAAACTCCCTCCTATTTACTAGATGTGAAGCTGCCTAATTCATAAGTTGTTGAATAAAGCTCGCGAGGTTTTCATATTTTCTCTGTTTAGTTTTGTTTTTCAACAATACACCTCAAGAAAAGACAACTGGTTCTTCCCATCTAACTTGCTGGATGTCCTTTTGTCACTCTAAATAATCACTTTAATACCGAAAGTCTGGCAAAACTATATAAGCCTTAGAGCCCGCACAACTCCACTTAGCCGCTGGGGAATACAAATGTGTCTCCTCCTGCTCCATACCCTTCTCTGGCTCCCCAGTGCTCTCAGGAGCTAAATTGAGCGCTTTTTACAGAGAACTCCATTTCCCATCGGCCTCTTCGCACGACACCTACATTTCCCAGCATGCACGACAGCTCCCACTACACGGATTCTTCCCGGCTCCGCCCTCCTTGCCCTGCAGGCCTGACTCTTGCCTTACGTCACCGGCCTCCAAACTCTCCTCTTACCGCCAACTTCTCTAGGCCGCCGTGAGAGGGCGTGGCTTTTGGGCGATCGAGGCGCCCATTGGCTGCCGTGTTGCCGGTAGGGCGTGGTTACGGGAGCCGGGCGGGCACATTTCGAACCGTGGCTGGGGCGGCGGCTGCGGCGGCGGCGGCTGCGGCTACGGCGGCGAAAGATGAACCCGGGAGGCTTGGCGGCGGTGGGGACGCCCCGGCAGCGTAAGTGGCGTACGTGGCCGACCGAAGCGATCGGGAGGGCGGGGCGTGGCGGGGCCGCCTCGGCAGTTGGCGAGGTCGCCACAGGTCAGAGTTCACGAGGTCAGGGAGCTACGACGTGTGCACGGCGCAGGGATGCCAGGTCGGGTAGGGGGCGCGTTGGGGTCGATTCTTCTTTTCTTTAGGAAATTCCTTTAGAAGAAAACAAGTTTGGGCAAGATATTGTGTGATGTGCAGAAAAACGCGACTTCCATTCATTTGTAGTTAGCCCTCTGGCCGCTCTCCGCCCTTCCGTGGCCTTGCGCGGTTGCCCACGCACCATAGGAAGGCGTTTATAGTCCTATAGCCCTACGTGATCGCAGAGGGCCGTGTTTACTCCTCGTTTAAGATTTGAACCTGGATTTACTGTGCTGTTTTCCCGTGTCTGTGCATTTCTATCTCTTAGTTCCTCTTCATCTCCAGGAGCGTCCGTGCATCTCATTTATTCATTCAGCGTATCTTGCTTCAACTCACTTGTGCCAGGCCCTGTGCTGGTGGAATTTGAATACCCAGTGGTAGCCTACAACTTGACAACTTACAGCGCAGAATTTAGTGGGCAGACAGACACTAAACTCGGAAGTAAACTAGTCAGCAAGATAATTTGGGAAGTAATTAGAACTGTAAAGGGAGTAAATTGGAAATTGATGGGGTGGGGGGGAGTTGAGTAGGCCTCAAGTCATGATGCCTGCATTCCTCCCTTCAACCGTTGTTAAGATACCTGGTTGGCCCTCTCGTAGGGGATCTTGGGGACACAGACGTGCCCATCAGTCCTGCTTCCTGTCTTCATGGAGCTACCAGTACAAAGCGGAAGACAGCAACAGTCTAGTGTGATGGAGCTATGTGCAGGCATAGGGCTCAGGGCTGGGATGGGGGAAGCACAGTCAGAGAGCTTATGACTGCGATGGAGGTGTGTGTTAGCCAGATTAGGAAACTTGACCCAGCCCTGCCATGTCAGTGAAGCTTCCTGGAAGAGATACAGCTGATGAGGAGGAATGAGAAGGGGATTTGTGATGGGAGGGAAAAGCCTGGGAGGCTTGTGCTGAGTAAACAAGTAGACAAGATAGATTTAGAAATTGTATTAACTGCTTAAAAGAGAAAAAAGAACCACTGGATATTATGAGAAAGAGCAAGGTAGGGCTAGGGCTTCATATGGAGGATAAGGAAGGTCTCTTGAGAAGGAGTCTTTTGAGCTGAGGCCAGGTGCTCTATTGGCCAGTGTTAATTGTGGGAACGTGTTCTAGGGTGATAGCACTGTCTATTCTAAAGCTTGAGGAGGCGAGGAGCTTGGCAGGGTCAGGGCCCGAGAGGTGGAGGCCCTTGTGGCCAGGTGGAATGAGTCCCAAGAGAGGTAACAAACCAGGGTGGTTGGCAGGGCTGGGTCATGCAGGGCCTCATAGGCATTTGGGTCTTATTCTCAGTGCAGTGGGCAATGATCTTAGGCAGAGGGCATGAAATAATCTCTGCTGGGTCCAGGGATGAACAGGGGAACCTGGTAGGACATTTAATTCAGGTGCAAGATGACAAAATCTGAGAAAGGAGGGTAACATTGAGACATGGTGGCTGAGAACCAATGTCAGAGGTAAAGGCCCAGGGGTAGCCAGAGGGCCATGGCAGGATATGGTGGCTAGAGACAGCCCAGGGCATCAGGTGGGTGGCTTTGAAAGCCTGGAGTGTGGTGAGAGGTGCCCTAGGTAAGAGGCAGAAGACAAGGGTAAGGGTGAAAAATTGGGTCACACAGTTCAGGGAGCTGGAGAGAAACCAGTGACTCAGGGACTGATCGGACCATCAGCTCCATAAGGGCGTGAGCGGTTCCCTTTTGTTCACTGCTGTATCCACTTTGCCTGCCAGCAGAGCCTAACACACAGAGGGGCTCAGTCGATGTTTGTGGGACTCCAACAGGAGAGAGAAAAAGGTAGTACGGTGTCTCAGAAGCCAGGAAAGCAGATACTGAGTCAGAGGTTGGCATTTGTGGCAAGGGCCTCTGTGCTGCCAAGGGCCTTACATGCTGGTGCATTTAAGGGACCAGTGAGAGCAGAACCCCAACTGCCAAGGTCAGAGGTGGTGACAAAGAGGAAGGGAGGGCTTATGCCAAAGCTTTCAGGAAACCAGCCCTTTGGCCAGAAGTGGGAGAGGGAAAGAGAAGTGGTGCTCAGGGACAAGTGGGCCAGGGCTGGCGCTATTGGCTTTGAGATCGAGGACTTCCCTGGGTCTGTTTTCAGGCTACACATAATGAAGAGGAAGAGTTGAGGGGCTAATAACTGATGACAGGTGATGAGATGGATCACTCTTCTATGGGCCAGGCCAGGGGCTGAGCAGCTTATGAGTGTCACTCTGCCCCAGAGTGGACACCTTTCCACTGAGAAGAAAATGGAGGTGCGGAGAAAGCCATGATGTGGATTATTTGACCCCTCTCCCCCATCCCATTGTAATCCTACTGCCCTTTTCCCACCATGGCGCTTGGCACAGAGGAGGCACTCAGTAAATTTGCTGTGAAGGCATCGCTTTGGGTCAGGGTGCTGGAGCCAGAGCGCTGGGTTCAGATACGCCCTTTTCATATTTCCCATCTCCGTAGACAGCACCCCACCCACTCAGGCCAGAATCTGGGAAGACAACGTGGATTCCTCCCTCTTCCTTACCCTCCCCCAGCCAAGCACACTTCCCGAAATCCTGCCCTACCTCCAGATTCATCCAGAAGCAGTGACCCCCTTCCCCCCCCGCCCAATGCCCACCTCATCCATCTCTCCTACCCGGACCATCTCCTCGCCTCTTTCCTCTCCCTAACCCGGCCTCCCCAGCGTGTTCCCCATATGAAGCAGAGGGACCTTTCGAAAACTTGAGACCCATCTCTGCTTCATGCTATCTGTATGATTTGGGGCAAGGACCTGAGCCTCTTTGGGGGCATCCCATCTGTAAAAGAGAAGGCAATGGCAACCCACTCCAGTACTCTTGCCTGAAATATCCCATGGACTGAGGAGCCTGATAGGCTACAGTCCATTGGATCGTGAAGAGTCGGACATGACTGAGCGACTTCACTTTCACCTTTCACTTTCATGCATTGGAGAAGGAAATGGCAACTCACTCCAGTGTTCTTGCCTGGAGTATCCCAGGGACAGAGGAACCTGGTGGGCTGCTGTCTATGGGGTCGGACACGACTGAAGCGACTTAGCAGCAGCAGCAGCATCTGTAAAATGGGATGATAGTATCACCAGCACAGAATGGGTTATTGTGAGGATTAAATGAGTTCATCCACAGTGTTTAGAACATGGCCTGATGTGATTTCAGTGGTCAGTTGGGGCTTAATTATTATAATATTTAACAGGCCAACCTGGGATGGAATCCTGCTCTGTCACTCCCTTTGCACAAGTCATTTAGACTCTCTTTATTTATTTATCTATTTACTTACTTGGCTACGTCAGGTCTTAGTTGCCGCACGTGAGATCTAGTTCTCTGACCAGGGATTGAACCCAGGCCCCCCTGCATTGGGAGCACAGAATCTCAGCCACTGGACCACCAGGGAAGTCCCCACTTAGCCTCTCTAAGCCTGAGTTTCCACATCTGTAAAATGGGAATGGCCATTTATTCATTCATCAGGTTTTGTTTTTTTTTTTTAAATCAAGTATCTACTCCAACCTTGTTCTAGAGGCTAGGGCTTCAGCCACGAACAAGACAGAGCTCTTTACCTTGGGGAGCTCACATTGGAGTGAGGGAGACAGTGAAACAAGAGAAATTAAACAGCTAGTATGTCAGCTGGTGCTGAGTTCTATAGATACAAATTAAGCGCAGAAAGGGAATGCGGGGTGTTACCAAGGGAGATGCAGTTGTCGACAGGATAGTTGGGGAAGGTGCCATGGAGCCAAGACTTCGAAGAGAAGAGGGAGTCCTGAGGGTGTCTGAAGCAAGAGCTTCAGAGGAACTGCCAGTGAAGAGGGCCTGAGATGGACGGTGCCTGGTGTGTTCAGTGAGCAACAAGGCCCCTGCGGTTGGAGCTGAATGACTAAGAGGGAACAGGAAGAGAGGCTGTCTGTCTAGAGACTTTGCTTGTAAAGGCTTAGGAGAGGATTTGTGCACAGTCAACCCCATACATAGTGGCCGTCACTCTCATCATCATCATCGTTATCTGGAAGGATGGATGGATGGGTGGCTGGATGGCAGAGGCCACCCAGACCTGACTAGACAACCCTACGTTCAGTTCGGTTCAGTCGCTCAGTCGTGTCTGACTCTTTGTGACCCCATGGACTACAGCACGTCAGGCCTCCCTGTCCATCACCGACTCCCGGAGCTTGCTCAGACTCATATCCATCGAGTTGGTGATGCTATCCAACCATCTCATCCTGTGTCGTCCCCTTCTCCTCCTCCCTTTAATCCTTCCCAGCATCAGGATCTTTCCCAATGAGTCAGTTTTTCGCATCAGGTGGCCAAAGGATTGGAGTTTCAGCATCAGTCCTTCCGTAGATATTCAGAACTGATTTCCTTGCAGTCCAAGGGACTCTCAAGAGTCTTCTCTGACACCATAGTTGGTTAGACAACCCATCTGACGTCCAAACCAGTGCCCCACTGTAGCAGGAGCCAGAGGGAGAGCTCCTGACAAATGAATAAGGCTCCTACCCTTCTTCCCCTGCAGCCTCGAAGCGGAGGGTTCCTGTGTCCCAGCCAGGCATGGCTGACCCCCACCAGCTTTTTGATGACACGAGTTCAGCCCAGAGCCGGGGCTATGGGGCCCAGCGGGTGCCTGGCGGCCTGGGCTACCCTGCAGCCTCCGTCTCGCCCCAGGGGGCCTTCCTGGCTGATCCTGTGTCCAACATGGCCATGGCCTATGGGAGCAGCCTCGCTGCGCAGGGCAAGGAGCTGGTGGATAAGAACGTGAGTGGGCTGGGCTGGTGGGAGGTGGGGGGCAGGCAGGGGCCGTGGGGCCGGGGCTTCAGGTTTGAGCTCTGCCTCCCCAGATCGACCGCTTCATTCCTGTCACCAAGCTCAAGTATTACTTCGCCGTGGACACCATGTATGTAGGCAAAAAGCTGGGCCTGCTCGTCTTTCCCTACCTACACCAGGTGAGCACTGGCCCCCCAGGGCACATGATGGGCAGGGGTAAAGGAGACTGAGGGGCAGGCCAGATAGATTGGCCCCGAGAGAGGGCTTGCACAGGGGCAGGCACCCCGCTCCAGGTCCTGCCTGCTCCCCCAACTCTCCCCACAGGACTGGGAGGTGCAGTACCAGCAGGACACGCCGGTGGCCCCCCGCTTTGACGTCAACGCTCCTGACCTCTACATTCCAGGTTTCATCCCACCCACCTCCACCCGGCGACCTCCTCCTTCCGGGCGGGCCTGTCTCGGGCAGACGTTTAGGTGCCCGGAGGCCCTGATGGTCCTTCTTCTGACCAGTGTCTGTGTGTCTGCCTCCCACAGCCATGGCTTTCATCACCTACGTCTTGGTGGCTGGCCTGGCGCTGGGGACCCAGGATAGGTAAGAGACCTGGGGTCAGCTGAGTGGTGTGGGGTTTGCGGTGCGGGAGGGACAGTCAAGAAGGTCTCTTTGGTTCCCCTGGGTCAGAACAGTCCTACCGTGTAGCCATTTAGCCCAAGACAGAGCCCTCGGTGTACCCTCAGGGTTACCTTCACCTCTTTCTTCTTCCCCACCCTGTGGCGGGTGACACTGAATCTAGCCTTCCCCTGGCCTCTCCTAACTAACTGCCCGGCCCCCACACACCTCCTGCACCCCAACTACAACAGGAAGGTCTTCTCTGAGAGGTGGGCCTGGCCATGCCAACCCCCCTCCGCCCCCTGCTCAGAAGCTGTCCCCAGACCAAGCCCCAGCTCCGGAGCCTATCACTGCCCGCCTGCAGTCTCTCTCTGCCCCTTCCCTTCACTCTGCTGAGCCACTCTGGTCCTCTTTCTGTTTCTGCCAAGGACCTGGGCTGCCTCCCCAGGGTCTTTGCACACCTGGCTCCCTTTGCTGAGGAGTGTGTTCCTCCCCACTCCTCATGTCTCCCCTGTGCTGGTACTGCTTCAGGGAAGCCTCCCCACCCTCCAGCCTGGGTCAGGCCCCCACCTCTTGCTCACAGACCCCTGTTCATTACCTTCGTGGCATGGAAAACTATTGTCATTAGAGCCATGAATTGTTGAGGCTGGGGATATGGCAGAGGTCTCCTTCCCCCATCAGCTCCTTACTCCTTCAAGCCTCAGCTCAAGTGCCCCCTCCTTTCGGACATCCTCCCTCCCCATGGGGTCACACACCTGCCCCGCCCTGTGCTTCCCCACATCTGGCCTCACCTCTCTGGGCTGTCTGTCACTTGGGATGGGATTTCCAGGACAGGGCCCGCATCCATCTTGGTCCCTGCTGGGTCTCTAGCGCCCACCCTGCCCCCAGAGGCTGTCCCCCCCTGCTCTGGGAGGGTCTGGGCCAGCCAGCTGGCTGACAGAGCTCGGGCGTCGCAGGTTCTCTCCAGACCTCCTGGGGCTGCAGGCGAGCTCGGCGTTGGCCTGGCTGACAGTGGAGGTGCTGGCCATCCTGCTCAGCCTCTACCTCATCACTGTCAACACAGACCTCAGCACTATCGACCTGGTGGCCTTCCTGGGCTACAAGTATGTTGGGTGAGTACTCCCCCTGCCTCCCTGCTGCCAGCCTCCAGCCCCGGGGCCTCGTCCTCAGACCAGCCTTCCCCCGTCTCCCCACAGGATGATTGGTGGGGTCCTCATGGGCCTGCTCTTTGGGAAGATCGGCTACTACCTGGTGCTGGGCTGGTGCTGCGTGTCCATCTTTGTGTTCATGGTGAGCTGGGGCTCAAGGGAGGGTGGAACTCTGGGCACAGGCCTTCTAGACAGAGTTGGGGGTCCCTCAGGTCATCCGAGCAAGGAATGTCAGGTGGGAGTTTAGACCTATAGCCATAGTGGTGACCTGAGGAGTCCTGGAGTGGCTGCCCTAGCCTGGGGGTCTAGAGCTTCCCAGAAGAGGGGGATGTCTGGGGGGTTGCTGAAGGGAGAGGAGGGGCCAGCCAGTGGGCTCTCACTCCGCTTTTCTTGTACGGTGGGCTTTCCTTCCAGAATTTCCTTTAGGATGAAAAGAGTATAGTGTCCTTGAAGTAGCTTCTCTGAGAGTCCTTCCAGCTGGTATAGAAGGGCTGGTTAGGACCCCTGGGGTACACGAGGCCTGGCTTTAACCCCAGGCCTTGCTGGATCCTGGGCAGCTCACTTCCTCTCTTTAAACCTGTTTCCCCTTTTCTGAAAAGGTGGTTGTTGTTTAGCTGCTAAATCATGTCTGACTCTTTGTGACCCCATGGGTTGTAGAGCCCACCACGTTCTTCTGTCCAAGGGATTTCCCAGGCAAGAATACTTGAATGGGTTGCCATTTCCTCCTCCAGGAGATCTTCCTGACCCAGGGATTGAACCTGTCTCCTGCTTGGCAGGCAGATTCTTTACCACTGAGCCACCAGGGAAACCCTTTGTAAACTGGGGTGATAATGATTCCACTTCAGGGTACTGAGAGTATCAGTGTGAGCAAGTGTTAGATGGTTCAGTCGTATGGTCATGTCTGACTCTCTGTGACCCCATGAACGGCAGCACTCCAGGCTTCCCTGTCCTTCACTGTCTCCCAGCGTTTCTTAAACTCATGCCCATTGAGTCAATGATGCCATCCAAGCATCTCATCCTCTTTCGCCCCCTTCTCCTGGGTGACAAGAGACTGAGCCAGACTTGCCTGTGAGTGTTTGGGAGTCTCCAGCGGAGGCGTGGGTCGACAGTGGCCTGCCGCAGGGTCCTGATAGTAGCAGTCCCGGGAAGCCTGTGGCATGCTGGCATAAGTCCTTTTTGAGGAGATCACCCTTACCCTTACCATAGAGCCTATAGCCTACCATAAAGACTGCAGACTCTAGGATTGGGCCACCGCAGGCCAAACTACAGGGAGGGAGCACAGCCCCACCCCTCAGCAGAAAATTGGATTTAATGATTTACTGAGCATGGCCCTGCCCACCAGAGCTAGACTCCTGTTTTCCCCACAGCCAGTCCCTCCCATCAGGAAACTTGCAGAAGCCTCTTTATTTTCATCCATCAGAGGGCAGACAGAATGAAAACCACAATTACAGAAAACTAACCAAAATGATCACATGGATCACAGCCTTGTGTAACTCAGTGAAACTATGAGCCATGCCGTGTAAGGCCAGCCGAGACAGACAGGTCATGGTGGCGGGTTCTGACAAACCGTGGTCCATTGGAGAAGGAAATGGCAAACCACTTCAGCATTCTTGCCGTGAGAACCCCATGAATGTATGAAAAGTGTGAGGAGCAGAGAGCAAAAGCTAGTGACTGGTGGGCCAGATCTGCCCCACAGATAAACTTCAATTTACATGTCATTATTTACAACTTTAGGGGCGGTTTAAACAAAACAGTTGGGGAGAAAAAATGGCATTTCTGACTTGCGTTAAAAAATCGTCAAGTGCAGCACAAGCTGATGGTGGCCAAAGGGCCAAGTCTGGCCATCCTTTTGGACCGGGTGTTCACCAACTTAAGGCCCTGGCTTGGCATTTGAGTTTGGAACCCTCACATTTTCTCCCAAGGCCTGGGAGGACAAGGAGGTCCTCCCTGTGTGTTAGGAGATCTAGGAGAAACCCGAGGCCCCCAGAAGCAGACTTGAGCCCAGCCACTCTAGGAAGGAAGGGTGGGGAACCTGGAGTGCCGAAGGAGGCCGGGCTCAAGAGTGATCACCCTCCCCGGTCCAGATCCGGACGCTGCGGCTGAAGATCCTGGCGGAGGCGGCGGCCGAGGGCATCCCGGTGCGTGGGGCGCGGAACCAGCTGCGCATGTACTTGACTATGGCGGTGGCGGCGGCGCAGCCCCTGCTCATGTACT
>NW_011494852.1:6152934-6153102 GCF_000754665.1 Bison bison bison | reverse complement strand
TCCGAATCACTGGAGCTGCTGCTGGAATCTGAAGTGCTCCCTTGGCTGTGGCCATGGCCGTGGTGATGCTAGTTGGGAGGCACACCAGTGAGGCGAGGGACCCTTATCCCAGCTCCCATTCCCCCCAAGTCGGAGGCCCCAGACCAAGCAGGGTCCTGGGGTCAAAAA
>NW_011494852.1:6150105-6152315 GCF_000754665.1 Bison bison bison | reverse complement strand
CTGCGCAGGCACAGAAAATCCGCCCCCCCCCCCTCCCCGGAGGCAGACCCTTGGGTTTGATTCTGGCCCTCAAGCTCCCCACTCCACAGCAGCGCACCTGCCGACAGGTCGAACTCCATGGTAATGAGAGAAGGTGTGTGTACAGGGCCAGAGGGCTGGAGCAGGGCTGCGAGGGTAGGGGGCGGGCCTTGGGAAGGGGCCGTGGGCCAGCCAGGAAGTTCTGAGGAGCCCCACCCAACCTCTGTTCAAAGTCCTTAACCCTGACTCATTGCCCCACCCCAGCACCGCCCAACTGGTGCTCTCAGAAACGGGGAGGGTGGAAGGTTAACTGCTCCCCGCCACCTCACCCACCCTGTGTTGTTCAGTCGCTCAGTCGTGTCCGCCTCTGCGACCCCAGGGACTGCAGCAAGCCAGGGTTCTCTGTCCTTCACCTTCTCCTGTAGCTTACTCATATCCATTTGAGTCGGTATTGCCATCCAACCATCTCGTCCTCTGTCGTCCCCTTCTCCTCCTGCCTTCAATCTTTGCCAGCATCAGGGTCTTTCCAGAGAGTCGACTCTTCGCAACAGGTGGCCAAAGTATTGGAGCTTCAGCTTCAGTATCAGTCCTTCCAGTGAATATTCAGGACTGATTTCCTTTGGGATAGACTGGTTTGATCTCCTTTCAGTCCAAGGGACTTGGGGTTGGGAGAGGAGTATGGGCTGGTGTGGATTTCTGGGGAGGGGACTACTAGCACTGTTGAAAAGTGAAACAAGTCACTCAGTCCTGTCTGACTTTTTGTGACCCCATGGGCTGTAGCCTACCACGCTCCACCCATGGGATTTTCCAGGCAAGAGTACTGGAGTGGGTTGCCATTTCCTTCTCCAGAGGATCTTCCCTTACCCAGGGATCAAATCCAGGTCTCTCGCCTTGTAGGCAGACCCTTTACTGTCTGAGCCACCAGGGAAATCCAACTAGCTTCCCCTAAAGGGTCAGATGCTTGCACTTGAAGAAATGAGAGAAAGGGTGCCTCTGCATGCTCTCTGTACCACGATAGTACTGACACTCCTTGTGTACTTTTGTGCCTGGCACTGTTCCAAGGGCTTCTTGTACATTAACTCACTATAACATTGCCTCTGGCCTGGTGAGAAGCAGAGTCTGAAAGGAAGAAAAGCATGAACTTGGGAACCAGTCTCATGATTTGAAGTCCATCTTTATTACCTAGTAGTGCTGCCCATGGGCGGAGGAGCCTGGTGGGCTGCAGTCCATGGGGTCGCTAAGAGTCTGACACGACTGAGGCAACTTAGCAGCAGCAGCAGTGCTTCCCAGGGCTCAGTGGTAAAGAATCTGTCTGCCATTGCAGGAGATGCAGGTTTAACCCCTGGGTCGGGAAAGTCCCCTGGAGTAGGAAATGACAGCCCACTCCGGTATTCTTGCCTGGGAAATCCCATGGACAGAAGAGCCTGGCAGGCTACAGTCCATGGGGTTGCAAAAGAGTTGGATACCACTTATCAACTAAACAACAACAGAATGATCTGGGGAAGTTACTTCCCCTCTCTGTGCCTCATCTGTAAATGATAACTACCATATGGCGTTGATGTAAGAATCAAATGGATTAGTTTCCTACAACCATGCCTCCACACAGTTACTAGCAGTACTTATAGTGTTTGGTTTTTAAGTAAAAGGTAGGTATGGTGGCTATCCCTATTTTACAGATGAGAAAACTGAGGGACCAGTTAAGATGATGAGGGGCAGGACTTCCCTGTTGGTCCAGTGGTTAAGAATACGCCTACCAATACAAGGGACATGGGTTCAATCTCTGGTCAGAGAACTAAGATCCTACATGCTACATAGCAGTTAAGTCCATGTGCTGCAAATAAAGTCTCTGTGCCACAGTGAAGACCCAGCACAGCCAAAAAAAGAAAAAAAAAAGATGGTGAGGAGCAGAAACAGTAATGAACAGATTAGAACTAAGATTCAAACCCAGGCAGTATAGCACAAGTCCAGGTATAGCTCAAGTCCAAGTGTAGCCCTTTGGCCTCACCCTGGGGGAGGGAGCACTTAGTAGAAGGGACAGCCACGGGAACCCAGCCTTCCCTCCCCACACTGTGTGGGGCCCAGATTAGGCTTAGGGTTGAGTTGGGGGCCTGAGTCATTTGTTCCAATTGCTGTGAGGCTAGGTGTCCTTGGGAGTCCCTCTCCAGCCCAGCCCTTCCCTATCCACCCCCCCA
>NW_011494852.1:6140761-6150005 GCF_000754665.1 Bison bison bison | reverse complement strand
CACACACACACACACACCTGCCCCCGCCTGACCTGGCTGCTGGACCTGCAGAAGTGGTGGGCAGGGCTGGTACTTAGGCCTGAGGATAATGACAATATCTTTGTCATTGTCATGATAATGCCATTATCAGCCTTGTGCACTCAGGTCTCTGCTCCAAAGTCCATTCCTTAGAGGAACCTGCCCTGACTGCCAACTCCATGGAGCCTCGTTACTCTGTCCCCTTTCCCCTGGCTGGATGACCAGCATAGACAGCCCTTGCTTCCCACTCTCTGAGATTATCTTTATTCTGATTCCCTCAGCACATAATAAATTTTATAATAAAATTTATTGAGTATCTACTGTGTGTCCAGCACAGTTCAAGTGCTGGGGGCACAGAAGTGAATAAAACCAGCAAAAATTCCAGCCCTGTGGAACTGACATTCTAGTGGGGGGGAGCATGGCAAAATGTAGAGTATGTTAGTAAAAGCTGGAAATGAAACTGTCCAGCAGCTGGTGAATAGATACATGTAATGTGATAGATCCGTTCATACAATGGAATACTATTCAGCAATAAAAAGGAATGAACTCCTGGTATTTACGTAGCAACAGCTACATAAACCTTAAAAACATTATGCTGGGTGAAAGAAGCCAGACACAAGAGACTACATGTCATATGACACCATTCATATGAGTATTCAGAAAAGACAATTACAGAGATAGAAAGTCAATTAGTGGTTGCTGGGAGCTGAGTGTGGGAATGGTGATTAGCTCTAAATTGGCCATGAGGGATCTTACTCCGTGAAGGCGATGAAAATGTTCTAAAACAGATCTATAGTGATAGTTGCACCACTTGGTAAAATTACTAAAAATCCTTGGATATTTGAAATGGGTTTTATGTAACCGGTAACAGCTTGATTTTTTTCAAGTAATATGTATTAGGAGAAATACAGTAAGAAAGGGAATTAGGTAATAAGTACATAGTATGTTTGGGAGGCACTGGATTTCAGATGAGTTACCAGGAAAGCCACACTGAAGTATTTTTTGTTAAGATCTGAAGGTCAGAAAATAAGCCACGCAAGCACAGGGAAGCATATCTAGGCAGAAGGAATGGCCAGTGCAAAGGCCCTGAGGCCTGTGAGCCTGCAGAGCTGGAGGGAAAGAGGTGGGAGATGAGGACAGATGACAGCCGGGGCAGGGGGGCTGTGTGAGGGAAATGTCTTGTAATCAAAGATATTTGGTCTTTGAGTGAGAAGAGGAGGTGAATGGAGATTGTGGCTTTGCCGACAACCACATGCAGGATATGAGAGGCAGTGTCTGTCTCTCCTGGCAGAACAGAAGTTTCAAGAGGGTGGGGGTTTCATTGCTCAGTGCCAAACGGTGTGACTCAGAGTCAGTGCTCCCTATCATTTGGTCAATTAGGCGACCTGCTGCTGGGCAGTGTGGTGTCCGCAGGTCTGAGCAAGCCTAGAGTGGCTGTGAGCTCAGTGAATCTTCGCTCTACCCCTTACTGCTCTGTGGACCATTTGGTCAGTCACTGGCCCTCATTGGCCTCCGCTGTCAAATGGAACTTACCTCACAAGGCAAATGGTTTTGCACGGAGCCTGTCTGGGACAAGGTAAACAGATATTTGATAAATGTTGGTGGCTTCTTTGGGTGTGGTTTGTTTTTTTTTGGCTACACTGGGTCTTTGTTGCTTTCTCTAGTTGTGGCGAGTGGGGGCTACTCTTGGTTGAGGTGCTTGGGCTTCTTGTGGCGGTGGCTTCTCTTGTTGCAGAGCACAGGCTTTGTGGAGTTGCTCCTTGTCTTGTGGAATCTTCCGGGACCAGGGATCAAACCTCCATCCCCTGCATTATCAGGTCGATTCCTAACCACTTCACCACGAAGGAAGTCATAAATGTTAGTTTTAACTGTGATCCTTACACACAGTCTGATGATTCATTATGAAACTGATAACACAATCCCCACAGTATATGTAATTGAGCCCTAAAAGGAACTGTAGGACACTGGGCTAGTAGGGAGTGGGGCAGCAGTGTGAGACCTTCCAGACCCAAGATGAGGTAAGCTCTTCACTACTGTGCTAAATAAAATGGGGTGAGTGGTTCCCGGGAGACCTTGGACTGGGCCTCCAGACCCCCACCTGTTCGCTTCATCACAATACATTTAGGATGTGGCAGCTTTCACAGGGACTTTGAAGACAGAGGCTTGACGAGAGAGCTTCACTTTTCTCTCCAGCAAGAGCCTCAGCTGGTGGGAGTCCAGAGCAGGTGATGGGTGGCTCTGTGAGGTCATCCAGGAACGAGGTTCCCTGTCTGGGTGCTCTGCATCCCTCCAGGCTGCTGCCCCCAGGCCTCTGGGGAGGCTGGTACCCACCATCTGCTTCCCAGGAAGGGAAGGAAAGTGGAGGGCACGCCGCTTCCTTTTTTCTTTTCTGTAGGAATTTGGCTAATCTCAAATGGCCATTCACACATACATTAAACACGTTGTGACTTTTTCTTTGGCTGTGTCACTTGGCACACAGCATTAGTCCCCTGAACAGGGATTGCAACCTGCACCCCGTACGGTGGAAGCACAGAGTCTTAACCACTGGACTGCCAGGGAAGTCTCACCACTTCCTTTTAGACCCGATGACCTGGAGGCATCACACACCCCTTCAGTCTGAATTTATTCACCTGGTCACATTCAACTGCAAGAGAGACAGGGAAATAAGAGTTCGCGCTGGGCAGCCACGTCCCTGCTAAAATCTGGGGACTTTTATTACTGAAAGGAAGAAAGAGAAATGGGATAAGGAGCCCATCTATCAATGGGCTGTGAGAGACCCTTACTCGTCTACTCTGGAGGGATTACAAATGGGAGATGAGATTTAAGCTGGGAAGGTGGATGTAAAGGCTTGGATGAAAAACACAGGTGTGGGCTTCTGAGACAAGACCACGCCCACCTGCTCTTTGGAGGGAGAGTTCCCCGTCATTCATTTCTCATCTTCCATGGCTAACAGAAGCAGAGACGGTAGCTTATGCCTGTCCTCCCCAGGCCCTGCCTGCTCCTGGCATCCTACGGTACTGCTCTCCCCTGCTTGTTTCCTCATTGTTTTCGCCTAAAATGACTTGGTCCTAAGGGTATTAGCAATGCCTTCTCCTTTGTAGGACACAGTTCCCAGCTGGCCTGTGATCTCCATGTCATTCACAGCTAGATCAGCTCACCCTTTCGCCAACATTTCACCAGCAAACATGCTTCAAAGGGTCACTCAAACCCTCAAGTTTTTACTTAGTCACTGCAGTTTAGGAAGAGATTTCTGGATGCCAACTTTAGCAGTATAGGACTGAGGAGATTGCTGGGATAGTCCTCCCTGGGGGTCTTGTGCTTCTACATGTCTGTGGATGGACACGCCTAACTGGAAGAGCAATTGCTGGAAGCCTGGTTTTGTCTCCTTCCTGAAGCTTACACGACCAGAGCACCCCAGTCCTATAAACATCATAATCCCCATCCTGGAATGTTTTCTTTGAATGTAACCACATCCCGGGAGATGGATGATCTTATGCACACAGTATGCAGGGTCTCAGTTTTTCCCACAAGACAGAAACGCTGCCCTGGATATTCTAGAATACTGGTAATCAGCAAATCGCAACAGATCATCCTCTGGGAGGTTCCAAGGAGCTAACAGCCCAGCTGGAGAAACCCAAGCTTGGTCTACACCCCGCTGACTGTTGTGTCTGGGGTTTGACTTTATTCTATTTACAAGTTAATAAATTAGGCTTATGGGCTTTCCCAGGTGGCTCAGTGGTAAATAATCTGTCTGCCAATGCAGGAGACTTGGGTTTGATCCCTGGGTCACGAAGATTCCCTGGAGATGGAAATGGCAACCCACTCCAGTATCCTGGCCTGGAGAATCCCATGGGCAGAGGAGCCTGGTGGGCTACAGGCAAGAGTTGGACACGACTAAGCGACAATAAATTAGCCTTTTAACTGTTTCCAAAATGCTGGCAGAAGCCTTTCGACTCTTGGGTCAGAGACAGAAGGCTTTATTACAGCAGCAGCATAAGCATCAACCTGTGTATTGCCCTCCCTTGTCCCAGGGGGGCAAAGCACAGGTCCAGATGGAGCCTCCACATGTGGTGACTGGTTGCATTACAAGAGAGGGTCGCTGGGCATGGAGAACCTGCCACTGTACAGCAGGCAGTAGGCGAGCCTGCTCTTTGTCCTCGAGGGAGCCACTGCTTCACCTCATTCCTCAGGGTGCTCTCACTGCAAATCCAGCTCTGAGAACGGCCCAGGTAAGCAGCTGTCAGGGTTGTCTGTTGACACACTCATCAAGACTTGTAGAAGCAGATCTCCACGGAGGATGGTCTGTCCAAACACTGCACTTCGCTTGGCTACTAGTGAATTTTCTTGCGAACATGCCATTCTGTCAGCTGTTCTGATTAACCAGACTGAAAGTGAAAGTTGCTCAGTCATGTCCGACTCTTAGCAACCCCATGGACTGTAGCCTGCCAGGGTCCTCTGTCCTTGGGAATGCTCCAGGCCAGAATACTGGAGTGGGTAGCGGTTCCCTTTTCCAGGGGTTTTTCCCAACCCAGGGATCAACCCAGGGATCGAACCCAAGTCTCCTGCATTGCAAGCAGATTCTTTGCTGTCTGAGCCATCAGGGAAGCCCAACTGGACTGAGGCTGGGGCTAAATTCCATTTGTCTTATAAGGCACTTAATTACTGTCAGCAGGACCCCAAGCAGCAGTGAGTCCTGTTATGTGGCCAACCTGCCTGCCATCCAGCGTCCCAGCCTCATCCAGCTGTGCCCGAGCAGGACACAGCCAGCAAGGTCATAATCAAAGGCTAGTCTCTCGTCCATTAGGAACCACACGAGGGAGTTCAGACTGACCTGCTGATCTTCGATGTCACCGCCAATAATTACACAGCCCCAGAGCGGCCCTCATGCCCCACAGAGAGGCACTGTGACTCATTCTATCCCGCAGGGAAACACACGCAGGACTGCACACAGAGCACTCCAGTTCACCACTGGTTTCGTGAGAAGCTGCAGTCTCAGCTGCCATACATGGCATAGCCCAGGGCTGCTTGGGCGTCAGAAGTGTGTACTTTTGTTATCAGCCAGACTAGAACAGGGCTGAGCAGGTCCATGTTTGTAAACATCTACGGGTGGGACTCATATTCAGGTGGTGACAGGATCAGGACTGGTCTATGGGTCACACTGCCGGCTGCAGGGCTCAGGTGGACCAGGTGATGGGTTGGCAGGCTGAGGTGCAGGGTCTGAGAGTGCTGATGGCACCCCTCCTGCTCCCCACCCCCACTTGCTGGGGTCTAAGATGTTCCCTCACTAGGGGTTCCCATCCATCCATCCTTCACTGACTCGATGGACATGAGTCTGAGTGAACTCCGGGAGTTGGTGATGGACACAGAGGCCTGGCGTGCTGCGATTCATGGGGTCGCAGAGTCAGACACGACTGAGCGACTGATCTGATCTGAGGGGTTCCCAGGTAGGTAAGATGGCAAAGAATCCGCCTGCCAACGCAAGAGACTCAGGTTTGATCTCTGGGTCGGGAAGATCCCCTGGAGAAGGAAATGGCAACCCACTCCAGTATTCTTGCCTGGAGAATCCCATGGACAGAGGAGCCTGGCTAGCTGCAGTCCATGGAGTTGCAAAAAATCGGACACAACTGAAGCAACTTAGCATGCACACCAGGTGCTAGGGTGTTGTACTCCCTTCAAAGACAAAGAATCAGCATGACTCCAGTCCCACTGGGTGTAACTTTACCTCTTCTGTCATCTACTCACACCCAGACCTTTGTTTGGAAAGGTCAGACGTGAATGGAATGAATTTTTACAAATTTACAGAGACCACTTAGGCCCCTGTAGGTAGACATGGCAGGCAGGGCGCTCAGCGACCAAGTGGCCATTGTCCCCATGACTTGGGTCTAGTTGTCCAAGAAGGAATCTTGGGCGCTAAACCAGCATTAATTACTGAGGCTCCCTTTGATCAGCTGCCACCTGGAGGTTGCACATGGGCTTGCTATTCGGGGGAAGATGCATCATACACAGGGCTGATGAGGGTAGAATCCCAAAATTTTCAAAATAGTCTACATAACTCCCAACCCTTTTGACCTGATTTTTCACCCAGGAGATGGTTGAGAGAAAAACCACTTTCTGATGACAACCACATTGAGTGATCAAACTGCCTTACTAAAGTGTATGGACCAAGAAGAAGTAGAGATCTTTTGTTGATTTTTTAAGAAATCCATTCCACCTCTGAATGATGCCAGCAGTCTGTCTGAGGATAACAAAGGCCATGAAATGTCTGTTGAGCACCTTGGCTACTTGCCTATGGTTAGGCAGTTTTTGCAACAAAAAGAGGACCGATGCCAGCCTGTAAAGGGTCTATAAAGTGGAAAACATGGCAGTTTAGTTTCAGGGGCCACAGTGGTGTGGCAGGAGGCGGCCAACCAGACTGGAACAGTGGCACCATAACATGGAAAAGTACGGAAGGGAGACAGCCCTGGCAGACCAAGAGGGCCCAAAGGCCCCCTGCTGTCACCCTGCCAGGAGCAAGTGGGGCCACAGGGCCTCGCAAACCACGAGACAGGACAGGACAAATCTGGGCAGAAGTGAGTCACAGAGATAATGTCTGCATAAGAAACATATAAAGGCACGGCATAGGAAAAACCTGTGGAAGCTCAACTGGCCTTGGTGGTGTCAGGAGAATTCACTTCATGATCTCCTCCTACTGCTGCTGCTGCTCCTGCTAAGTCACTTCAGTCGAGTCTGACTCTGTGCAACCCCATAGATGACAGCCCACCAGGCTCCCCCATCCCTGGGATTCTCCAAGTAAGAACACTGGAGTGGGTTGCCATTGCCTTTTCCAATGCATGAAAGTGAAAAGTGAAAGTGAAGTCGCTCAGTCATGTCCGACTCTTAGCGACCCCATGGACTGCAGCCCACCAGGCTGCTCCATCCATGGGATTTTCCACGAAAGAGTACTGGAGTGGGGTGCCATTGCCTTCTCCGCTTCCTACTGCAGTAGATTTAAAAGTGATTCCCAACAGTTTCTTTTAAAATCCAACACGCTACTTTTCTTCCTTCATATGACTAAGATATGAAGGAGGGGCAACTCTTGTCCAAGTAGGTGGAGAAAGGCCTTCTGCTAGGCCAGAGGTATCAGTGGGTCTGAGGCTCCTGAAGTTGACAGGACACGAGCGGACCAGAGGGTTGCCTGTGGGGTGACAGGGGGCATGTAGGGGAGAAGCACCAAGTCAGGAGCAACGAGGGCACAGGTAGGTGGGCAAAGGTGGCGACCACTTTCCATGGGTGACCTGACATCTGTGATCTCGTGCAGCTTTCCCATCCACCCATCTTACAGGTGAGGAAACCGGAGGTTCAAAGGAGTTAAGTGACCTGCCTGCTTGAGGGCAGTGGGTGGAGGGTCTCTTCCCAATGCCTCGGCCCTCTTTCCCTGGACCACAGGCTCTTCTGGAGGCACTGAGGGGTCCTAATTTGTCTGGGACGTGGCAAGTAGGTTTCCCCTGCTCACAAACTCTTGAGTCAACTGCAGTGAGGGCCTGGAGTGCCAGGCTGCCTGGAAGGTTTGGCAGGGAGAATACCAGAATCCAGGAGCAACATCTATCATGGACCAGAAAGGCTGGGAGTGGATGAAGTGTTTACCCAATTGCTTCTGCAACAGATGTCTAAGCCCTAACAGACACAAGCCTTTCCCTCAATGTGCAGGCATCCTTCCAAGATACTGTGTGTTTGGTTCCAGACTATCGCAATAAAGCCAGTCGCATGAGATTGTTGACGTCCCCAGTGCATTTAACAGTTACGCTTACACTATAGGCTATTAAGTGTGCAACTGCACTAGGTCTAAAATAAACAATGTATATACATTAATTTTAATGTACTTAAATGCTAACCCCATTATCTAACAAGGCCACAGTGTCTTCAGAGTACAATAAAAGGAGGTCTGCCTGTATAGTATGTATAGAGAGTGGCCTTTGGCCTGAAGGGATTTCTAGGAAGGGTCAAGGAAAGGAGGGCTTATTGTGTTTCAAGGAGAGGCCACAGCAAGATCTGGAACTGTTGTGTCGGGTAGCATGGGCCCCCAGCCAGGCCCATGTAGGTAGGCCCTCTACCTACTCCCAGGCTGCAGACCAGCCTCCTGAGTCCCTGAGGCAGGTGGAGGCCCCAGTCTACCTGCCTGACCCCATGGGTTGCCCAGATGCTGCCCCATGTTTAGGACTCTGTGTTTAGGATTAGGGTGAGGAGAAAGGGGGCTTTGAGAGCTTTGAGAGGAAGGGAGTCCCCACAGGCAGGCAGCAGAATTGGGGCTAAGCCTGGAGGCAGAGTTCAGCCTGGTGGTGCCCTGTCCCCATTTCTATGCAGGGAGGGAGGACTGGGGATGATTGCAGACATGCAGGAAAGATGAAGATCATGGACGCCAAAATGAGTCATTAAAAAAAAAACAAAATCAGCACGGTATGACCAGAATTTTCAAAAAGTGAAATGGAGTAAGAAAATATCAGAGCAAAAAAAAAAAAAAAAGAAAACATCAGAGCTTACCACAAGTGTAAGGCTAAGGGTTGTTTGGCAAAACTTTATGATCACTCAGTTGTAATGTAAGATGTATTTCATTCAAAAAGATCTGAAAGATGTTGTTTTCTTACAGTCTGTTCCTGGATGGGGACATCTCATGTCCTGTGGATACTTTGGTAGAGTCTATATTAACAGTCCCATAAAGAAAGCACATGCTGAATTTTTTTTTAAATGGGAAGGCCCTTTTATTAAACTTGTACATTTTACTTTCTTCCTTTCAGAATCCTAATAAAAAAAAAACCATGTTTCTGCTTACTTAAAAAAAAAAAAACAACAAACAGAAAACATCACTTTTGTGATGGGAAAGGAGGCAACAGGATTCAACATAAGCAAAGAAAACTACACCTGGAGCAAAGAAAGAGATCGAAGAGGAACCGACTCAGGTGGAGGCCAGACCACCTGCACTGCACAGACCTTCACTGAGAGGACTTCTAAAGCAAACCCATCTGGGGGGCCAGGGAGCAGCCCTCTCACCTTCTGGAAGAACAAACAGACCAAAAGCCCTAATGATCGTGCAAATACAAATCAATCGCTCTATTTGAAAAAGCACACATGCGCATCGACCCTTGTCTCCCCTCCCTTCCCAGATTCTCTTCATCAGCAGGGGGTGGGGGGGCAGCCCCTTGGCAACGGGGGTTCACAGGACGTAAGAGTTCTTCACCAGCTGCTCCTTGTC
>NW_011494852.1:6130842-6140661 GCF_000754665.1 Bison bison bison | reverse complement strand
GTCATCCCCAGAGCTCCAGACGGTGCGGAGGGTGCGCTCCTGGTTCCTCCGCGCCACCCTGATCAGGCAGACCACGGAGGCTCCCAGCAAGAGGATCAGGACCATCACGAACAGCCCCACCAGGACTACCACTGTGGATGAGAGAGAGGCCTCAGAACTGGGGGGGGACCAGGGGCCACAACCGGTGTCTGCGGGAGCTCTGGAGGAGAACCAACAGTCCTAGGGCCACATGTCCCCCTGCCCCAACCCAGGAAGCCTGACAGGAAGTCGAGTCCTCAAGAGAGTCCCTACAGTCTTGAGAAATAGGTTTCTAAAAAATGGAGGTGCTATGCTAGGTGCACACAGACAGAGTGGCTATTTGTGTTTCTTTTTTTTGAACAACAAAAAAAATCCTCACTTCAACTCTATCTCCCTACCGCCTCTCTGGGGCAACCTGTACAGGAAAAGCACCCATCTCTGGCGTGGGCGTGTAAGCACGCCCCTCCCCCAACCAGCCCAGAGAAAGATGTGGCCCTGCAGGTTGCTGGGGTGGTGGCCTGTGGAACGAGGGATGGGCACGGGTCTATTCGGAGCAGGGCCGGGAGGGGACCCTCACACCCCTAATTGCCCAGATAAATCTGATAGTGGTTGCCCCACTGGAGTCCCACTGGTCAGTTCAGATGCTTTTTCTTCAGGAGAGGCTCCCCTTAAGGAATGTGGTCCGGGGGCAGTTGCCCGGCTCCCTCTCCCCACGTAGCCGCAGGACCAGAAAAGGTCAATTCCCTCCCCATCTCCCACCCTCCAGACCCCGATGCCTGGCCAACCAGGTTCCAGCTTCATTCCTCTTTTTCTAAAGGAGGGTAGACACACAGGCCAGGCCTGGGCTCCTGAACAGGAAACAGGTGGAAAGAGGCCAAACCAGTGTGGCAGGTCTTTTGTGCAAACGCTACCATCCATGATTAAGGCTCAGAATCAGAGACAAAAGAGAGAGAAGGCCCAGCCTCCTCGCCAGACCAGACTGCGTGGGGACAACAGCGCTGCTGGGGGCCATGGCCCACCCACAGCGAGGGCTCCGCCCTCCTCGGTGTCACCCAGGACCAGCGATGAACACCCCAAGGCAGCAAAGCTACCCCCAAACGTGGAGTCAATCTCAGGCCTGAGTGCAACAGATCCCACACGCCTAAGCAGGAGGAAGTGTCCCCCGGTTGCCCTCGGGGCTGCTGGGAAGAGATGGCCACATTTCTAACCCCTGTTTATGTACACCGCACCACTGGACACACATCTACTGTGTGTTCCAAGCTGCCCAGCCATTCTTGTGCAGAAACATGACTTTTTAACAAAAGATGTGGACAGTGAAGGACGATGTGTCCAAGACAACATGAAGCCACAAAGACAGAGCCAAGTTCAGTCAAGGTGGGCAGGTGGAGGGGGGCAAGAGGCCATTTACCTTTACTGCCAAGGGGCAGGGCAGGATACAACTGCTTGCCTGGAAGAAAACACACAACCCTGGTCAGCTCCCAGCCCTCCTTTGCTCAGAGCGACAGCCACCAGAGGCTTCCCCTTGGTCCTGGGCCTTCGAGGGGAGCTCTAGCTAAGTGACTTCTTCCAGCTCTTCAGAGGGTTCTGAGGCCTTGCCACCCCAGTAGGGACATAGGGAATATCTGCCCAACAGCTGGGGCCAAAGCCACCCCCTCCCCACTAGGGAGCCAAAAGAAGGTGAGGGTAAGAGCCCAGAGGACAAGGAAAGGGACTGGGGTCCTCTCGGGAGGGTTCCCCTGCCCGTGGCCGTGTCTTGGATTGAGGCACGAGGCAGACTCACCGAAGCATTGCTGCATGCACTCCTCCTTGGAGCGATAGTTGTTTTTATTGCCCCGGCATCCTCCGTAGATGAAGTTATCACAAGAGTTCTCCTCGGCATTAAAGTACCAGCGTGGGAAGGCTGCGCGGCAAGGACCAGTGACGGCCTTGGCAATGCAGTGTTCTGGGAGCGAGACAGCCCGAGGGGCACAAATTAGCAGGGCCCAGGAGAGGTGACTGGAGCTGGAATGCTCCTAAGCAGTCATACGGCTGCTGCCCCGTGGGGAAAACCTCTCTCTGCTAAAAGAAACTGGTTAATTGCAGACATGGCCAGTCTGGCCCACATTTTCAGATGCCTTTCTCAGTGGCATTACCAGACTACGGTTATGGAGGTTATCCCATGTCAGTCACTGTTGTAGGCACTCAACCTGTGTGAGCTCCCAGAGGTCTGAACCAGGCCCCTTATTTCAATCTCAGGGCTCGGGGGCAGAGCTAGTTACCCGCCCACAGCGCAGCTTCTGGCAAGCAGGGCAAACTTCTCCAAGGGCATGCTGTGGGCCCATCCTGCTTCCTGCTGCCCCACGGCATCCTCGTGAGTCCTAGTACCTGGGAAAGGTTGGGAAGCCCTGCTCTACAATATCCTTAATAGAAACCCTCAAGTGTGTCTCAATTCCCAACTAAGTAAGAAAACATGTTTTTTAAGAAGTTGTACCTTCATAGCTGAAAATATCACCGGAGAGGCCATCAGAATCCTGCCTTCTGGGAACTGAAACACAAACATCCATGTCTCCACGTCAGGGAGGCCGGAATGGACACAGGACACGTGACCTAGCTGGGGCTGAGTTGAAAGGGGCCCACTGAGGGAGCGTGGACACTCTGGCACCTGGAAGGAAGGGAGTGGAGTCCCCTCTCTGTGGGCAGCTCTGCTCCATCACCTCTCAGTCCTGATGCGCTCTACAGCGCCTCCAGCACCATGACTGGATGGGGAGGCCTGCTCGGCAGGTCAGGGGTTATTATGGAAACAATCCCAGCCACAATTTCTGGGTTGACGAGAAAGACCAGAAGTATATAGGAGGTCACTTATTCTCTTGGGGAAATTTTCTTCTGAAACAGGACAGACACCAGAGTTATGAATTCAGTGCCCCATGGCTCTGGATGACCTCGCAGAGGCCAGTTCTGGAATAAACAATGAACCCAGGCAAAGCGGTGGCCAGGACAGTCACAGGAATCCTATCGAAACTGGAAAGTGCCTCTAACCTTAACTCTCAGCATTCTGCCAACTGATTGGCTGCTAAACTAATAAATGCTTACTCGTATTGGGCGCTGAGGCCAGAGTCAAAGGACCAGAATCAAGACTGCAACCAGTGTGTGGCCACTGGCTGACTGGGGCCATCCTCAAAGCGGGTGGGGGCAGACTCCCTCCCTCCACAGCAGGACTCGCCCGCAGAACCCACTGCCTGGGGACTGGCCTCGCTAGTGCATCTGGACCACTCACCCCAGGCTCCCGAGGCAGAGTCCTTTAAGTATAAAGAAGGAGTAGGGCAGCTGTTCTCAGCACTACAAAGCAAGCTAACACAAAGAGATCAAGGACTGCAGAGGGAAGGGAGGCGGGGTGGCAGAGGACAGGGGTCAGCACAGGGAGGGAGATGGACCGGCAAGGATGACAGAGAGCAAAGGAGAAGGAGCGTCAAGGAGTGGGGATCGGGTAGTGAAGACAGCAGAGCAGGCAGGGAGTGGGGACTCGAGGCCTGAGCAGCATGCAGCAGTAGCCACACCCCAGCGCCCAGGAGGGAGCACTGTGGAGTCCCTCAGCCCTTCCTGTCCGCAGGACAATGCGAACTCCCCAGCATGAGGAGGTGGCAAGGAGCCAGAAGCTGGCAGCCCCAGCTTGCCAATTCTGCGTCAACAGAACCAGGAGGAGGAAGCCCTGGTGCAACTCCCAAATGACAAATGTCCTTTCACATTACCCATCTGGATGGCCCTCATTCCATCTCGGGTCTTTTTAAAAACCTACCACTTGGGACAGAGGAATCTGCTTTATCCCTGGTCCGCTCATCGATGGTGTTCTCTGCAAGGGGACAAACAAACAGCACAGTGAGAAAGGGCACCTCTAAGATCGCTGGGGAAACAAAACAGACTGCACCCCTGAGCAGGCCTGGTCCTGTGGGCCTCTCACAGAGCCTCCCATTTCTCCTTTATGAGGGCCCTTCAGTGTGCATGCTGGACCACAAACCTGCCAGAACTTGGAAAATAAGGAACCAAGACTGTCCTTGTGGGTTAAACGTTAAGATCAACCAGCTGGAAATCAGAGCAAAGACGTGTGAAGTGACATTATAAAAAGACAGAATGGCTTCCAGGGCCGAATAACCTGTTGAACTGTATTAACTCACAAAATGAATTAAAAACTGAAGGGCGTGCTTAGCACTAGGAATGTACTTCCTGCCACCAACCCATGCACTTAAAGCTGTTAACATGGTAAATTGTATGCTATGTATATTTTATCTCTCTCTCACACATACACAAAACTCAGAGGGTGGGTGGAGAGGCTAGCCATTTAAGGAAGTGCAAAAAAGGGAGGGCTGGCAGGGTGCAGGAGGGAGGAGCCCTCCCGAGTGTGGAGGAGGCGTGGGGCTGGTCTAACCTGATGCCACTGCACACTCGCATACAAACCAGCTCCCCTGGTTCCGCCCCGCCCCTCATCAAGCAATCTTCTGGGAATCTGACTGAGCTTTGTCTATGCACACTAAAGCATAGGCTAAACGGGAGAGTCTGGGCCCTTCACGGGCTTTGGTTCTCATTATAATTAATTAATCAGTTGTTAATGAACTGTCATTCTCATTCTCATTTGGCTCCCCACAGAGCTTGCCTGCCTGGGAGGGAATCTGCTGGCAAGGACTCCGGTGAGTGACTTGTTGCCCAGTCATCACCCTGGCAGTTCCAGTTCTCCTTGCAGACTCACGGGAGAACCGCCTCAGGAGCTAGCAAATGGGTTTTCTGGGACCTCCAGGCTGGGGCCGGACTCTGACCTTTAGGAAGACAGCTGTCTGCCTTCTGCCAGCAAAACACTACACCCCATGGCCCTCAGCAGAGACATTCCATCTTATGCCCGCTGTTCACTGCTTGTGTTCTTAAAACTTAACTTTCCCCCTGAGAAACCAAGGAGTAATCAGAACGGCATGTACATTTGCTACTGTCAACTCTTTTTTTTTTAATGTGGACCATTTTCAAAGTCTTTATTGAATGTATTACAATATTGCTTCTGTTTTATGTGCTTTGGTTTTTTGGACCAGGAGGCATGTGGGATCTCAGCTTCCCAACCAGGGATTGAACTCAGGCCCCCTGCACTGCAAGGCGAAGTCTTAACCACTGGACCACCAGAGAAGTCCCATACTGTGAACTCTTGATAGGGAAAGGACAGGAAAGGTAGCAAAAAACATTTCCCCTTAATTCCTTCCCGGACACTGGATCACAGCTTATGACAGAAAATTACATACAATAAATAGTATTTTCCTTACCATTTGGTGAGGTTGCCAGTCACCCCCTAAAAGATGAGGGGCTCATTCACAATCCAAAAATAGTACCAGCCCCCTTGGCTCTCCAAACACGTGCTGAGCGCCGAGCACTCGCTGGGCACACAAAGATCAGTAAAACGCTTCTCCAGGCACTGGGTCTCGGCCGGGCTCGTGTGCCTGGGCGCTGCTGTAAACCTCAGGCCACAGCCAAGGCCACTGCTGCTGTCCTCTCTTTGTGCACTTTAATTCACTGATGTGATTTCTGAATGCAGAGCTCAAAGCCAACAGAGGGTACAGCCAATGCAGGAGGAGATACAAACGCCTGGCACAAGCTCCCAGGGTGGCAGGGCTGTGAGCGCTGAGGGTGCCACAAGCACTTTCTGACCAGAATCATAATCCAGGTGCTACCAGCAATGCCAAGTTGTCAGGAAAGGATGTAAGAAGTCCCATGACAACGTTAAAGAAGCAGCCAGTGAAAATCTTTTTTTTTTTTTTTTGAAAATCTTTAACAGACAGTTTGGCTGGCCAAATCCTCAGGTCTCTGGAACACTTGGGAGGGATCAGGCCCCAGAGGGCCAACATCTCACTGCCATCAGGTCTCAAGGAGTCCCCCGAGGCTGCGTTCAGAGCTGGCACATGCTGTGGTGGGGCTCAGGTTTTTATTTAAACTGGGAGGCTCACAGGGTCAACATGACTGCACAGAAGTCCTCACTGAAGGCTGGGACAAGAACAGATTCCAGAAGTGTGTTCTAGTTTTAACTTGATTCATTACTCGGCTGGCTGGCTGAGCTCCTCAAGTCATTTGTCCCAAAGGTAAAAATAACCCAAAGGCCCAGGGAACAAGGAGGCTGCCTGTCCGCTGCCTGTCCGAGCAGACCTGGCGTGGCGTGGAATGTGCGCTCACTAGTGGGAAGAAGGAAGCTGGCGGGGAGAAGCAGTCATGTCCCCCCTCCCCTGGCTCTAGTTTGCAGCCTACTCTCCCCTTTCTGAGAAGAGGGGGAAGGGTACCGCCGTGAAACCACCGTGTGTGGGTGACCTTCACGCTGGGCCAGCTTCTGCTTTTAAAAACATCTCCCAGTTTCAGCCATGAAGAACTAGCAAAGAGCAAAAGACATCTACGACCCAGTTAATAAGGTGTCTCTAGATAACACGAAGTTAAAAGACGCCTGCTCCTTGGAAGGGAAGCTATGACAAACCTAGTCAGCATATTACAAAGCAAAGACAGGGACTTCCTGGTGGTTAGCGACTAGGACTCAGCGCTCCCAGTGTAGGGGGTCTGGGTTTGATCCCTGGGCAGGGAACTAGATCCCACGTGCCGCAACTAACACCTGATGCAGCCAAATTAATAAATAAATATTTTTTTTTAAAAAAGCAGAGACATCACTTTGTTGACAAAGGTCCGTATAGTCAAAGCCATGGTTTTTCCAGTAGCCACATATTGATGTGAGAGCTGGTCCATAAAGAAGACTGAATGCCAAAGAATTGATGCTTTCAAATTGTGGTGCTGAGGAAGACTCGTGAGAGTCCCTTCAACAACAAGGAGAACAAATTTCCTTTAGTCAATCCTAAAGGAAATCAACTCTCAATATTCATTAGAAAGACTGATGCTGACGCTCCAACACTTTGGCCATCTGATGCAAAGAGCTGACTCATTGGAAAAGACCCTGATGTTGGGAAAGACTGAAGGCAAAAGAAGAGGGGGCAGAGGATGAGACAGTTAGATAGCATCACCATCTCAGTGGACATGAATTGAAGCCAACTCCAGGAGATAGTGGAGGACAGAAGAGCCTGGTGTGCTGCAGTCCATGGGGTCTCAAAAGGTCAGACATAGCTTAATGACCGAGAAACAACAACAGATGATAAACCCTCCCCAACAGCGCTGTCTTACCTGTGACGCCAGCACACTTTGCAAGACACTCCTCCTTGGTCATGTAATTATTGTCATTCCTGTCGCAGCCTCCATACACAAACTGCTGGCAGGATCCGTCAGTGACATTGTACCACCACCGAGGGAAGGAGGCCCGGCATCTTCCCACTTTCTTGGGAAGGTGGCAAAAATCTAAAACACAACCAGAGACCATGCTTAGCAGGGCAATTCAGGCAAGAGAGAACACGTACAGCCCTGGAGGAAGAGGCCTACAGCTTTTCAGAGCCTTAAGTTCCAGCAGCTCCTCTATAAGCCGTTTCTAAAGTGTCACCATCAGACCTGCTTAGGGATTCCTTCTTTGTGTAGGAAAAAAAGGCGTCATCTAACAACAAAGATACCAACTACCCGACTGCACTGAATGTCAGTTGTGTGTTGATACTGGCCCTGCCCCGTTATCAAACACACAACCACCCAGTACAGAAGCTGGACTTCCAGAGGCAAAACACCAGACTGCAGGATCCTTCTGGATATATGCCTGTCTCACCGGGCCAAGGGGAGCTTAGCATGCAAAGGCTAGAGCTGGTGATGTGCGGTCAGGAAGGACACGCACAGCATGGTGCTCTTAGCAACGCAGAAGGACCTTTCCTAACTTTTCCTGTCTACTCTCTGCCAAGACTGGCCACTTGATAGTTGAGTTACCACTAGA
Source organism: Bison bison bison (assembly GCF_000754665.1). NCBI lineage: Eukaryota > Metazoa > Chordata > Mammalia > Artiodactyla > Bovidae > Bison > Bison bison. Next base: position 6,132,800 of record NW_011494852.1, on the reverse strand, counting down.
GCCTCAGAAAGAAGCTCCCGAATATTAGTTCCCCCCACTGCCAACCAACCCTTCAAAGGCAACTCAGGTCGCTCCTTTCTTCCAGTGTTTATAATGGCTCCTATCTTGGTGGTCTGGGGTTACAAGGTGCCTCCAAATCTGGCCCCGCTTTGGTACAAGGGAAACAGAACAAAATTATAAAATTCCAGCCAGATATATTTGTCTACAGAAAGCCTAGAGATCTGCTTGCTCTCTTTTTAAATATTAATTAATTTCTGGCTGAGCTGGGTCTTTGTTGCTGCACATAGGTTTTCTCTAGTTGTGGCAAGCAGGGGTTACTCTCTAGTTTTAAGGCTTAGGCATCTCATGTCGGGGCTCACAGGGCCTAGAGTGCGGGCTCAGTAGTTATGGTGCATGGGCTTAGCTGCCCCACAACATATGGGATCCTCCTAGGGCAGGGATCGAACCCATGTCCCCAGCGTTGAAAGGCAGATTCTTAACCAGTGGACCACCAGAGAAGTCCCTCTGCTCTCTCTTGAAAAGAGAGAGATAAACAAGTGCTGGAGACAACACGTTTACTAGAATGACCCTTTCTTCTGGAGGAATTGGGAGGGTTGAAAGCAACCTGAAAAGGGAGTCACCCGACTGTGTGGTTCAGTGTCTGCTCTGCACCACCATATCACCCCCTTCTGGGATCACGAGCCTACATCGCCTCTCCCTCCACCATGGTCCCCTACATCTCTGAAGTGAACTGAAGCCGTGTCCAACTCTTTGCAACCCCATGCACTGTAGCCCAGCATGCTCCTCCATCCATGGGATTTTCCAGGCAAGAGTACTGGAGTGGGTTGCCATTTCCTCCTCCATTCCCGACCCAGGAATCAAACCCAGGTCTTCCACGTTATAGGCAGACCCTTTACCATCTGAGCCATCAGGGAAGTTCAAAGCACCAGGGAAATCTTACATCTCTGCCTTCTTGCATAAGGGAATTGCAACCTGCCTCAGGCCCAGCACAGGGTGATTCATAAACATCTCAAATAAAACCATCCCAGGGCCCAAAACTTGGGTTATATGTCGCCAATGACTCCTCCCTAGTTGTTCTCAGCCTTGCTAGGTTTATCTCACCGAGGGGAAGCCTTTCAAAGCAGAGAGAGCAGGATTTGTGCTTCTGCTGCATCTCCCAAAATACGTCACAACAACGGGCAGGAAACCAAACATTCCACAAAACATCTATCTATGGACAAAAAAGGCTGGTACTATGCAAAACAAACAAACATCCCCAAGGAACTCCAATAAATCACAGGTACCTAGCAGAGCAGAAAAAGCATACTCTGAAGTAAAAAAAATCTTTTGTTAATGTGCAAGCAACCATCACCGAAATCATCAGCTAAAAAGTACCTTATCTGGACACTTCATATGAATGGAATCATACGATATGCCCAGAAAAGGCAAACCAAGAGAGACAGGAAGTAAGATTAGGTTTGCCTGGTGCTGGGGAGTTGGGGGGTGGGGTGGGGTGGGTGGTGGAGAGTGACTGCAAATGGGGATGATGGAAATGTTCTAAAATTGGATTGTGGAGATGGCTGTACAACTCTCAGTGTACCATTGGGTTGTATGCCTGTAACAGCTGATTTTATGGTATGTAAATAATAAATCAGTTTTGTTTGTTGTTTTAAACAGGCCCAGACACCTTTTGTCCATATAAATGCATCAACCAGAACCCTGGGTGTGCACCCGGAACAGGTACTTTTGACAATGTGCCAAAAGTCACAAAACAAACACCATCAACAAGGCCCAGGGAAGACGCAGCAGAAGAGTCCTCTGGTGTATGTTTCTGCCCAACCCACCAGGCTGTCAAAGGCCAGAAGCAGCACTGCTATCAACATGACAAGCTGGAGAGGACCCAGACAGGACGCCCTCTGACCCCAAACTGAAAACGTCAGGGCAGAGGCACTCAACTGCTGCCGAGGTGCGGCAGCTGC
>NW_011494852.1:6121201-6130742 GCF_000754665.1 Bison bison bison | reverse complement strand
GGGGTGGCGCCGCCTGCCTGTCCAATGCCCTGCCAAGCTGAGAGCCTTGGAGACCACTAACTGCTTGGTGTCCTTGCTTCCCGAGCAGCTGTTAGGTAATGAAAATGGAAGCAGTCTTGTTCAGGCTTCAGACGCAGGAGAGCAGGCCTCTGATTGACTTCGGACCCTGCCTGGACTACCCGCCTGCTTGCAAAAACACCAATTGTTACCAGCAAGTCAAGAGGCACTTTAGATGAGAGAAGGAGTGGGTCTCGGCCAGCCCCCTGGGGTCCGGAGAATCCTGTGACTCACCAGGTGAAACAAAAAGCATTGTAAAACTTAAAACCAGAGCTACAAGTTTTGCAGGCAAACTGACCAGGATATCAGTTTGCGGCCTGGGATTACAAGTGGGAGCCCCCCAAAACTGCAATTTGCAGCCTCATCAACAAAGTGGATGCACTATCTCCAGGCTGCTGTTAACAAGCGACTTCCCAGCGCTGCTGAAGTCTGAATGCTGGCGGGCCCAATTTGGTGATGGACATACACACTGTTACTCTTCTCTAGTGTTTCTATTTCTCTTTTCTTTTAATGACTGTGTTGTAAAATTAAGTTAAATAACCCTTTATTAAATACTGAAATTGTTTATTGTGTGTAACAAATAAAGGTTTAACAAACCCTTCAAATCTAAAACAAAAGCAAAACTTCCAACAGCTTTGGGTATGGTCTTTTAAACAAAAATACCTGAAAAAGGAATTGTATGCTTTAAATGGGTTGACTGTGCAGACTGTGAATTATGGCTCAGTTGAAACAAACACCTGAGGGGGCCGAACGGATCTCGAGGCAGGGTTGCCGGGAACTGTCAGATGCCACAGCAGAGAACACGGCAGGGCGACCACGTATAAAGAGTGGGAATTGGGTGGCTTTTCATAAGCAAGGATGCCGATACTTCTGCCAGATGTTCTGTGCATGTACAGAAGCCTGAGGGTGCATAAAGAGGAGGAGGGAGAAAGCTTATCCAGGGATGGACAGCAGTTACCCTGGTGAAATAAACACTGCCTGGAATCTGGCCTCTTCTTTGCAGGCTCAGGCACTCCTAGTGCCCCAGGGCTGAAGAGGCGCAGGGATGCTGATCTCGCTAACAAAGCACACTGAGGAAACTGAGAAAATAACCGTCCAGCAGGGTGGATGTGTGCCAACACACCACCTCGGAAAGCCAGCTGACATGGAGCAGATCACTTGGCGTCTGAGTAAGGCAGTTTTCTGGAGGATTCCTATGAAGATCCACTCTACTGGGATCTACCAGGCAGACTAGAGGCTCTCAGGAGATGGCTCAGGATGCGCTTCCGTCAAGACAGCGTGGTCAAGGTCTGCGTCTGAACACTTACTTTTCTGACTGCCACCACGAACCGATGCCGCTTCCTAACTGGAACGCTCTTTCTGTAGATGTGACGGTTCCTTCGTTACAAACTTTGTGGGACTGAGAGGCCATTCTGTCTCAGCTGCTCACATCTGCTGTCAATGATCACACACTCATCTCACGGTTTAAATTTTGGAAGCAGCCTTATTTTCAGGTCCCTTGTGTGGGGTAGGAGGGGATGGGGGTAGCTTCTTTTTTGTCCCAGGGAATTTAGAAATGTCTGTTTAAGAGAAGCTCAGTGGGTAGAGAATTTGCCTGCAGTGCAGAAGACCTGGGTTTGATCCCTGGGTCCAGAAGATCTCCTGGAGAAGGCAATGGCTACCCACTCCAGTATTCTTGCCTGGAAAATCCCATGGATAGACAAGCCTGGTGGGCTGCAGTCCACGGGGTCATAAAGAGTCAGGCACGACTGAACGACTAACACACACACCTGCTGCACTAAAAACAGCATATATGGAAAGACATAATGTTGACAATTGCTGAAGGTGAGTGATGGTCTATGGGAGCTCATAAACCTGCTCCCACTACTTTGTGTACACTTGGAAATTCCTGTAATAAAAACAGAAAGAAGCTAATCTCTTTTTAAAATAAATTTGACCGAGTAAAAGAGCTCTAAGTAGCAGATTAGTTGGCCAAAGCTAGGTTCAACCAAGATGAAATTTAACCACACAACTACTGTGTCAAGACAGAGTACCTTCTGTGAGGAGGGAGGCTCCTTGTCAAATGGAGAAGAGTCCATTTTGTTGCATGCCTTTCCTAAGTAAATTGCTTTTCAGCTTCTACAATACACAGTTTTACTCTCTAGGCTTAAGGAAATGATCTTATGAAAAAGGAGGTTGTTTTTGTTTGGTTGGTTGGTTTTGTTTCAAAGGAGAGAATGTTCCTTTAGGAAACACAGGTCACATGTTCTTCACCTCACTCCAAATCACATCGATGCATTCTCTCTTCTGTTGTACAAAGAGCCGGAAATACTTTAGTATGTAAGATGACTTCCATGACTTATCACCTTCCTTAGAAAAAGCTTCCAAAAAGTCAGAATACTATCTTTGGTAGACTCAGCTTAAAATCAAAATGCAGAGCATGGATTATTTCTTGACACCCCATTTCACTGCCTTCACTAAGCTAGATGCTGGGCACATTATGTGCACTATTTCTAACAGTCATGATAAAAACTGTGACTCATGCAGTAACACCCACCTCCCTTTACAAATGAGAACACTCTGGGCAGGTTAACCTAAGCAAGCAGCAGAGCTGGATCTGAAATCAAACTGATCTGATCAGACAGCTCAGGCACAAACTTAAGGACCCCTTCGATGGAAAGAAAGAAAAAGCCACTGTAGTGACAGGCAGTGGGAAAAACATGAAACTGAAGTTGCCTAAAAGCCAAAACATTCCTCAAGGCTTCATCACAACTGGAGGGTTCACCAAGGCCAGGCCTTCTGCTAGGTCTTTTTATGGTCACAGTGACAGGGTCACTGATAGCACCATACCAAAGAACTGCCCCAGGCCGAGGGGACTTGGCTGGACAATTTTCGGGAAGTTATTCCTTAATAACTGTTATTGTTAAGAGATGACATTTTGGTCTCAGAATAGTTTTGGAAAACAATCATGAAAAACGTGTTTCAAGTCCTATTTCAATGCTCAAAAATGTTAGTGCAAAATTAAATACGTTCTGTTAAGTTTTCAAAATGGAGGAAAAAATAGAGGGTAAAAAAGAAGAAAAAAAAACAGGGGGAAAAGCTGAGGGGCGTCAAATTTGGATACATTTGCTTCAGAATATGTAAAAATGGGAAACAGTAATACTGTCTTGGAAAAGCATCAAAAATGGTTAAAGTCACACATTATCTGAAATATGAATCTAAATTACAAAACCCTGGCAGGCATTTTGAACATTAGCTGTTACAAAATTGCCAAACAGACAGGTCTTTGTCATAGAAAACAGGTTTTTCTGGTTCTGAAGTCACTTGAGCTTTAACCAAAATAGCGAGCCAATGGCTTAGACGTGCTCTACTTCACTCTACGTGCTAGAATGACCTGCTACTACCTTCTAACAAGGACATCACAGACATTTTAAGCTCCCAGGCACTACTAACCCAACCTAATTTTACAGGCCTCAGAAGATGATATCCAATCACTCTTCAGAAATGCACAATTACAGCTGTCCCTACTCAAAAGTTTAATATATTTCAAATATTTTGAAAACTACAGAAAATGTCACAACACTGGTATACCGCATTCTCAGCTTTATGAAATTCTAACATTTTAAGGACCAAAACATGACAGAGCTGAAACCCTTGGTGCACCCCCTCACTTCAATCCCACTTGTTCTGTCTCCCCTAAATTAACAACCACTGTGAACTTAGCATTTTCTTTTATTCATGTTTTTTATACCCATTCAGAGTCAGTTTACTTACAAAACAAGAAAAAACAACTCTCCTGGGACTCTAGTCCTTGATAAGCTTTTAACTCCTGTGGGCGCTATACATTGAAAAACACCAACTTACTGCCTCACTGTTTCCTAATAAGAAAACCCTGGATCAAAAAAAAGAAAGCTCTGGATCATCTCACAAGCTCAGACCCACTCATGAAATGGTCCTTCTCTTCCCCGGATCTGTTTTCTCTACAGCAAAACGTCAATAAACTTTTTTAAGAAGGGCCAAATAGTAAATACAGCCAGAATAGTGTGAAATCAGGCAAAACAATGGAAAAAATTATGACTGTTCCATGACCTTTAAGATAAACAAACAAACAAACAAACAAACCTGTGGGTTATAAATGCATAGGATAAAAAATAAAATAAATATTTATTTAGTTCACTGTAAGTTAAAACATTAGAAACTTGAGAACTGAAGTGTTAATTTTCTTTGTAAATAAGTAACTCACCAAGGGGCTTCCCTTGTGAGACCTGGGTTCAATCCCTGCATTGGGAAGATCCCCTGGAGAAGGGAAAGGCTACCCACTCCAGTATTCTGGCCTGGACAGTCCGTGGGGTCGCAAAGAGTTGGACACAACTGAGCAAGCAAAGAAACAAGCAAACTCACCAAGAGTAGTGTGAATAGTACTTGCAAAGGTCTTTAGTCATGTACGTACTGATATGAAGCCAGTTTCTTTTCAGTTCACCTGAGAGTAAGTGTCATACCTCTCTCTAGGTTTGGGTCAGCCTCTAACCTTTTATCCTTTGCTCTATCAATGCCATGAAACTGCTCTGAGAGCTGCCTGGCATTCTGTCCAAGGTTCGGCCAGCATTACTTCCACATACAGAACACCATCCTTTTTTGTCACAACTACTCTCTTCACGTCTGTGAGCTCCTCTGGCTGCACACCGGTCTTGAACGGCAGCAGTACCCACTCCCACAGCTGGCTCATCCTCTGATCACTCCATTTATGCTCAACTGGAATTTCACTTCCAGCATTATCACTTTTCTTCTTTGCTATACTTTGGTCTATTTTGGCCCAATTTCCTCTATCGACCAATCATTTTTGTAAACTGTCGCATTTTCTGTGGAGCAAGGAGATAACTCCATGCTTTGCTGTGTAGGAACTGAATAACACATGTGCAGTGACCAGGTACCACGCACGTGTGTCCATGCAAACCAAGGACTGCCTTTATCTCAAGCTTCATGGGTCACACAGTCTAACTAGTCAACTCTGTCATTACAGCGTGGAAGCAGCCTAAGGTAACATGTAAATAAGTGACCATGACTGCATTCCAATAAAAATTGATTTCATATAATTTTTATGCCTTAAAATATTCTTGTGATCTATTTCAACTATTAAAGGACTTCCCTCTTGATCCAGTAGTTAAGAATCTGCTTGCCAATGCAGGCTACATGGGTTTGGTCCTGTGCTGCGGCAACTACTGAAGCCCGAGGACCCCTGAACCTGTGCTCCTCAACAGAGAAAGCCCAAGTGCCACAAGGAAGAGCCGGCACAGCCCCCACCACCAAAAAAAGAGCAGAAGCCAGACTTAGTGTGCAGGCTGTATGCATGCAGTCACCATGAGCTGGAGTTTGCCAATCAGCTCTTTAGAGAGTGTTTATAAAAACACCCTGCTCAGATTTTCCACATTTACCCCTCCCCCCGTCATGTCACAGAACTCAGCAAATCCTGTATGTGTGGTCAGAAGCTATCACATAGACTCCCAGGGCTCACATTTCTTATGACAACACACCCTTTCATCACTAAAAGCAGCTCTACTCGTTTCATGAAAGCCACTTAGAATTCAAAGGATAATGGCCAACAGGAAATGATTTGCTACAGTAATACTCGGACATGTGAAAATACTACTTTTACACCAAAAAAAATAGAAGACAGAATACACTTCACTCCTCAGTACCAAAAAGCAAACTAGGAAGAATCCATTAATTTGACTTCAAAGAACAGGGACAACTATTAGCATACCCACCAAGGGCTTGCTACCCACAAACCTACATTAGCTGAAAATTCACCACTGAATTTTCATGAACACCCTGTTCAGGCTGGTGAAGTAAGTTGTGAGACATCCACACATACTACATACATGCTGGTATAGAACTAGGGAGACAAAAGCAGAAGAGTGGCTTACATGCGATATTATGATTTTTTTTAACTTTTAATTTAGATATGTGTGTGAATATACCTTTAGGGAAAGGAGACTAAAGGAGGCAGAAGCTTTTCCAGTTTTTTTCTTTTTTTTCATCTGTATGTTTTAGGATAATTTGAGCAGTTGTGTGAATGCACAACTTATTTTCTTTCAGAGTTTTATCTGGATAGTGGATTACAGTTACCCCTTCTGTTTGCTTAAATTGTTACATTTTTCATGGTAACGAAATGAACATACTAAATAAATTCCCCAGTATCTTGAGAATAGTAATCAACTAACTGCAGATGGTGATTGCAGCCATGAAATTAAAAGACGCTTACTCCTTGGAAGGAAAGTTATGACCAACCTAGATAGCATATTGAAAAGCAGAGATATTACTTTGCCAACAAAGGTCCGTCTAGTCAAGGCTATGGTTTTTCAAGTGGTCATGTATGGATGTGAGAGTTGGACTGTGAAGAAAGCTGAGCGCCGAAGAATTGATGCTTTTGAACTGTGGTGTTGGAGAAGACTCTTGAGAGTCCCTTGGACTGCAAGGAGATCCAACCAGTCCATTCTAAAGGAGGTCAGTCCTGGGTGTTCATTCGAAGGACTGATGCTAAAGCTGAAACTCCAGTACTTTGGCCACCTCATGTGAAGAGTTGACTCATTGGAAAAGACCCTGATGCTGGGAGGGATTGGGGGCAGGAGGAGAAGGGGACGACAGAGAATGAGATGGCTGGATGGCATCACTGACTCGATGGACATGAGTTTGAGTGAACTCCGGGAGTTGGTGATGTACAGGGAGGCCTGGCGTGCTGCGATTCATGGGGTCGCAAAGAGTTGGACACAACTGAGCGACTGAACTGACGGATTGACCCTTCCCTGGTAGCTCAGCTGGTAAAGAATCCATCTGCAATACAGGAGACCTCGGTTCAATTCCTGGGTTGGAAAAATCCCCTGGAGAAGGGATAGGCTACTCACTCCAGTATTCTTGGGCTTCCCTGGTGGCTCAGATGGTAAAGAATACATCTGCAATGCGGGAGACCTGGATTCTATCCCTAGGTTGGGAAGATCTCCAGGAGGAGGGCATGGTAACCCACCCTAGTAGACTTACCTGGAGAATCTCTATGGACAGAGGAGCCTGGCAGGCCACACAGTCCATGAGGTCATAAAGAGTCAGACACGACAGAGTGACTAAGCACACCAGTGTTTGGTTATGGGGCTTCCGGGTGGCACTAGTGGTAAAGAACCCACCTGCCAACGCAGGAGATGTAAGATCATCCCCTGGAGGAGGAAATGGCAACCCACTCCAGTATTCTTGCCTGGAAAATCCCATGGACAGAGGAGCTTGGAGGGCTACAGTCCATAGGGTCACTGAGTTGGACATGACTGAAGCAAATTAACACAAATTAGCACACAGTGTTTGGTTAATAGCTCATCTATGTAAATAGGGTGATCATACAATTTATCCTCCGATCAAGACACTTTTCAGAGTGAAAAGAGGTGTTCTTAACAGCCACCCTGGGAAGTACAGTGGCATAAGTTGGAACCCTCTAAGGTAAACTGAGCTGAGTAGCCAGCCTACATAGAAGGGAAGGTAGCCCCTGACCTCCAGGGGTTTACGATTAAGTTAGAGCCACAAGACTGGCTTGGACAGAAGAAGGAAAAAAAGAAAACCATACAAGGTGAACTACTACAATCACACCCTAAATTCAAAGCACTTGTAAGCCACACAGGGCACAAAGGAAATGAGGAAAAGCTCTGGTATCGGGAAGTGACACAATAAGGAAAGTCATTTGGCCAAAGTGCAGGGGACAGATTAGAAGACAGGGCCCACAGGAAGCTGTCCTGGTGAGGGACCAGTGTGTGTCGGAGCCCCTGGCTGCCTCTTACTTGCCCACTGTTTGGGGTTAGGGGTGGGGGTGGGGGCAGCTTTCCTAACCTCCCTGTACATGCATTTCCTCATTCATAATAAGGAAACAATAATACAAACAACAAAAATGTGTAAACCCCTCAATAAAGCTGGAAAATGCATAAATGCAGCATTCTTCAATTCAGCAAGCCCTGTATTCTCTGATTTAGGTCATGCTAATTAAAAAAAAATTTTTTTTCAGAGGCTTCTAAATCAGACTCTTGGGAGGCTTGATAAAGCAAAGCTCTGATTACAGACCAATCATATCTGTGACATAATTAGAAATATGTATTTGGTCTCTCCCCACCCCATGTTCCTGATAGAGAGCTCCTAAAACCCTTGGAATGTCTTGAGTGCCATATCATGTTCTATTCTAATATTCGGTTTTCTGACACAAGAACTAAAACCCCAGCAATCTCTGGAGTGGCACAATCATCTTACTGAATGCCAGTGAGATGACTAGTGGCTGGGGGTGCCCTGGAAAGTTTCAGGAACTTCAGGATAGAGGTTAAAAAAAATCCTATCATTTTGCCTTTTCAGTATGAAAAGGCAAAATGATAGGATACTGAAAGAGGAACTCCCCAGGTCAGTAGGTGCCCAATATGCTACTGGAGATCAGTGGAGAAATAACTCCAGAAAGAATGAAGGGATGGAGCCAAAGCAAAAAGAATACCCAGCTGCGGATGTGACTGGTGATAGAAGCAAGGTCCGATGCTGTAAAGAGCAATATTGCATAGGAACCTGGAATGTCAGGTCCATGAATCAAGGCAAATTGGAAGTGGTCAAACAAGAGATGGCAAGGGTGAATGTCGACATTCTACAAATCAGCGAACTGAAATGGATTGGAATGGGTGAATTTAACTCAGATGACCATTATATCTACTACTGCGGGCAGGAATACCTCAGAAGAAATGGAGTAGCCATCATGGTCAACAAAAGAGTCCGAAATGCAGTACTTGGATGCAATCTCAAAAACGACAGAATGATCTCTGTTCGTTTCCAAGGCAAACCATTCAATATCACAGTAATCCAAGTCTATGCCCCAACCAGTAATGCTGAAGAAGCTGAAGTTGAACGGTTCTATGAAGACCTACAAGACCTTTTAGAACTAACACCCAAAAAAGATGTCCTTTTCATTATAGGGGACTGGAATGCAAAAGTAGGAAGTCAAGAAACACCTGGAGTAACAGGCAAATTTGGCCTTGGAATACGGAATGAAGCAGGGCAAAGACTAATAGAGTTTTGCCAAGAAAATGCACCGGTCATAACAAACACCCTCTTCCAACAACACAAGAGAAGACTCTATACATGGACATCACCGAATGGTCAACACTGAAATCAGATTGATTATATTCTTTGCAGCCAAAGATGGAGAAGCTCTATACAGTCAGCAAAAACAAGACCAGAAGCTGACTGTGGCTCAGACCATGAACTCCTTATTGCCAAATTCAGACTTAAATTGAACAAAGTAGGGAAAACCACTAGGTCATTCAGGTATGACCTAAATCAAATCCCTTATGATTATACAATGGAAGTGAGAAATAGATTTAAGGGCCTAGATCTGATAGAGTGCCTGATGAGCTATGGAATGAGGTTCGTGACATGGTACAGGAGACAGGGATCAAGACCATCCCCATGGAAAAGAAATGCAAAAAAGCAAAATGGCTGTCTG
>NW_011494852.1:6120196-6120921 GCF_000754665.1 Bison bison bison | reverse complement strand
GTGCTGCGCTCAGTATGCCAGCAAATTTGGAAAACTCAGCAGTGGCCACAGGACTGGAAAAGGTCAGTTTTCATTCCAATCCCAAAGAAAGGCAATGCCAAAGAATGCTCAAACTACCACACAATTGCACTCATTTCACACGCTAGTAAAGTAATGCTTAAAATTCTCCAAGCCAGGCTTCAGCAATATGTGAACCGTGAACTTCCTGATATTCAAGCTGGTTTTAGAAAAGGCAGAGGAACCAGAGATCAAATTGCCAACATCTGCTGGATCATGGAAAAAGCAAGAGAGATCCAGAAAAAAAAGGCTTTCTTGACTATGCCAAAGCCTTTGACTATGTGGATCACAATAAACTATGGAAAACTCTGAAAGAGATGGAAATACCAGACCACCTGATCTGCCTCTTGAGAAATTTGTATGCAGGTCAGGAAGCAACAGTTGGAACTGGACATGGAACAACAGACTGGTTCCAAATAGGAAAAGGAGTACGTCAAGGCTGTATATTGTCACCCTGTTTATTTAACTTATATGGAGAGCACATCATGAGAAATGCTGGACTGGAAGAAACACAAGCTGGAATCAAGATTTCTGGGAGAAATATCAATAACCTCAGATATGCAGATGACACCACCCTTATGGCAGAAAGTGAAGGGGAACTAAAAAGCCTCTTGATGAAAGTGAAAGTGGAGAGTGAAAAAGTTGGCTTAAAGCTCAACATTCAGAAA